>NC_090940.1:562619968-562922999 GCF_040938575.1 Ambystoma mexicanum
AGCCTTACAAACTTAACTCACTTTACAGTCCTTTGTCAGTTTCAATCTTCTTCCCAACCATGATGCGCTGCATCACATTTTCCTACTTTTCCTTGAATTGCTCCCAAATAACGGAAGGCTCTTCCATTGGACTTAGGTCTGTTCTTCTCTTGCCTTTTGAAGAAAGCATTTGAAGGAATACTTATTATTTATTTATTTATTTATATTTATATAGCGCGCAAGAAGCCCAGGGGCATTGAGGCGCTGTTACTTGCAATAACTTAGTTACATGGTACAGGCATGAAAGCGATTGTTAACACATTATGAATACTACAAGATATCATACTGTTACAGATATTGCATTGGGACGTATATTACAACATATATGATAAGTATTTGTGCTGGTGTGTCGGGTCTTATGTGAAGAGGGTCGTTTTCAGAGTTTTGCGGAAGGTGGTGAGGGAGGCCTCCCCTCGGATAGTGGGAGCTAGGGCATTCCAGTGAGTGGGCGCGAGATAGGGGAAGCTGGATCCGCCCGCTTTTACTCTTTTTACTAGTGGCACCAAGAGCATGTTGGTGTACGGTGATCTGGTTGGCCTGGTAGTGGAGACGGGGTGGATCCTTTGAGAGAGGTATGCTGGAGCAGTGAGGTGAATGCACTTGTGGGTCAGTGTCAGGGCTTTGAATACGATCCTTTCCTTTATTGGGAGCCAGTGGGCTAGTTTTCTGGCTTCAGAGATGTGTTCTCTTTTAGCAATGCCTTGGGCTGCCCGGAGAGCATTGTTCTGTATTACTTGTAGTCTCTCTAAGTTTTTGTTGGAGGTTCCTAGAAAGAGTACGTTGCAGTAGTCTAGCCTAGAGCCGGTGATGGCTCTGGCTATGTTGGTGCAGTTCTCTTTGGAAAGAAAGGGTCTGACTGCGTTGATACGTTTGGCATGATATGCAGCTGCTGAGGCTATTGCGCTGACTTGTCTATCCATGGATAGGCTGGAGTCCAGGTAGACTCCCAGAGTTTTGACAGAGTCGGAGACTGGAATTTTAATGGAGTCAATGGTGAAGTGGCTGAATTGGGCATCTAGATTTTTTAGTGTGTCGGGGGAACCTACCAGGAGGAGTTCTGTCTTGTCAGAGTTGAGGCATAGGCCGTTGTCTGCCATCCAGGCTTGGATGGTGTTGTAGAGGTTGTTGAGGGTCAGGGAGTCAGTGTCATAGTTCCCTGTGAGAGTGAGGAGGATTTGCGTGTCGTCGGCGTAGTTGGTGTAGGATATGCCCATAGCGTCGAGGATGAGGACGAGGGGTCATGTGAAGATGTTGTATAGGGTGGGGGAGAGACAGGAGCCTTGGGGTACACCACAAAGTATAATGGTTGGTGATGCGGCGGCTAGGTCAGAGAATACTTGCATGGTTCTGTCTTGTAAGAAAGAGGTGATCCAGACTGTGGCCTCTGGGGAGAATTTGGCAGTGGAGGAAAGGTGGTGGCATAAGACACTATGATCCACGAGGTCGAAGGCCGCAGATAGGTCAAGGAGTAGGAGAAGTGCTGGTTTACCCAAGTCTCTAGCATCGTCCATCAGGTTTTTCAGGTCAAGTAGGGCGGTTTCTGTCCCGTGTCTGGGGCGGAAGCCAGATTGGCGGAGTCCAAGGAGTTTGTTCTCTTCAATGAAGTGCTGGACCTGCAGGTAGGCTGCTTTGTCCAATATTTTGAGGAGGAATGGGACAGTGGTGATGGGTCTGTAGTTGTTGGGGGAGGTGGGATCGAGAGTTGGCTTTTTCAAAAGAGGGCATACCCAAGCTTCCTTGAGGGAGGCGGGGACTTTCCCTGTGGTAAAGGAGGCATTCACAAAAGCTGTTAGGAAGGGAGCTAACACTTCCGTGCAGTCTTTGATAATGGAGGCTGGGCATGCATCACCTTTGCAGTTAGAGGGTTTGATGTTCCTCATTATGTTGATGATGTCTTTTTCCTGAATGGGTTTGAAGGAGAAGGGTAGGGGGGGATCCGGGGCAGGTGGTGGGATGGGGATATGCTTATTGGGTAAGGCTTGTTTAGTGGCTAGTATTTTGTTTTTGAGGAGGCTTAATTTGGTTAGCATGGCCGTTTGTATTTCATCACACCAGTCTTTGTCTTTGGTGAAATTCTGGGGGGCGGGAGTGGGTGTCTCGAGCTCCCTGAAAATGGCGAAGATTTCTTTTGTGCTAGATTGGGCTTCTGAGATTCTGTATTCAAAGGATTTGGCCTTTGCTTGGGTGATTGCCTTTTTGTATTTGGTGGATAGGGCTTTAAAGATCATCTCGTCTTTCTCAGAGTTGGACGTTTGCCACTGTGTGAGTGCGGCTTTTTTCTCATTTCGGAGTGTGAGGAGGTCAGGGGTGAACCAAGAGTTGGAGTGGGTAGTGGGTTTGAATTTTCGAGGTTTGAGAGGGGCAATGGAGTTGATAGCTGCTTTAATGGCAACATCATAGGTTGTTGCAAGTGTTTCTGGGTCTGATGAAAAAGGTGGTCTGAAGGCTGGGCCTTGGAGGAAGGGCAGCAGCCTTTCCTTCGTGAGCTGGCGGGAGCTTCTGGCGAGGCAGGGTGGGAGCGGTTGAGGTGAGGGGGCAGCAGGGGAGCTAGTGGTGAGGATGCTAAAGGTGATGATGTGGTGGTCAGACCATGGGGTGGGATTGTTTCCTGTGATGATGAGTGGGCAGTTGTGCTGTGTTATCCAGTCGAGTGTTCTGCCCTGGGTGTGAGTTGGGCTCAGGACGGTGTTCTTGTAGCCTAGAGCATTGAGGGCAGAGTCCAGGGATTTGGCTGCTACGTCCTTGCTATCCCGGAGCCCTAGGTTGACATCCCCAAGGAGAATGGCTTTAGACTGTTTTTTGAGGTTGTCAGAGAGGAGGTGGATGAGAGAGGCTTGAAAGTCTCTTGTTGGGCCTGGAGGGCGGTAGACAGTGTGTACAGTAATGGTGCAGTGGGGAGAGAGGGTTATTTTGACTTGGAGGTAGTCGCTGTTGTTGTTGGTCAGGGATTTCTCTACCTTTCTGATAGCGAGGCAGTCTTTGGCAATAATTGCTACACCTCCACCTTTGGAGAGGCGATCTTGTCTAGTAATGGAATAGCCAGGGGGTAGGGCGAGGGAGAGCACGGGGCCAGAGGCCTCATGTAGCCATGTTTCTGAGATCATGAGTAGATCTAAGTCCTGGGAGGTTAGGAGGTTGTGGATGTCTAGAGCGTGAGCATTGATGGACCTAGCGTTAATCATGGCGCATTTCAGGTGGGGTTCAGTAGTGGCTGGGGGGGGGGGTTCATGATGAAAGAGGGTGAGGTGGAGGGGGGGTTGCGCTCTGGGTGTTAGGGGAGATACACAACACAGATTTGACACTGGGGGGCTCATTTTCAGAGGTAGTGTACACATGTGGCATAGCATTTGGCACAATAGCATTCAAAATGGTGGTAGAAGAATTGCATATCGCAGATTTTACACTGGGGGGCTCATTTTCAGAGGTAGTGGACACATGTGGCATAGCATTTGGCACAGTAGCATTCAAAATGGTGGTAGAAGAATTGCATACCACAGATTTTACACTGGGGGCTCATTTTCAGAGAATGGTGGACACACTTGTAGTCACATTCGTTATGGGGGCAGTACAGTAATACGAAGAGTTAAGAACTTTGTTTGTCGCTGTGTTGGTAGTACATGTAGTGGATGCAGGCTTTGAGGTTTTGCGGGGGAGCCTGGCCTTATCAGCGAGTATAGAGGGTTGTACAGTGCGTGAGCATAGCCGTGTATTACGGGTGCTCGTGGGGATGGGCTGTGAGTTGATGTCGGTTTGCAATGTACGTGCGCGCAACCTGATGCGCCTTGAGGTACAGCATTGGATAGAGAGAAGCTTGCCGGGGTGGTGCTTCTTACCTTCTAGGCACGGCATCGGAATTGGGCACACGGCAGACAAGCAGCGAAGAGCTGCAAAGAGCACAGGAGGCCTTTTCTCCTGGCCTTCTCTCGTCGGCTTCGCCTCTCGGCCCTCTCCCCCTCCATTTAAAGCAGATGGGGAGGGGCGGGCGGGCCGACGTAACAAATCAGGACCTTGGGCTGTGGCGGTGAACTTCGTGGCTCCAGCTGATCCTGTTGTTGTAGCTGGAGATGCAGGCATCCATCTTAGATGGGACTGAGACGGCTGAACACGCGGCCGTGGGCGGGCTGGAGCAGCAGCCTGCTCCGAAAGTAAAGTAAACAGCTGATCTGGATTCCAGCTGGTGGGGGCGGAGAAGTGCTCGCAGCGGAGCTGCAAAGAGCACAGAAGGCCTTTTCTCCTGGCCTTCTCTCGTCGGCTTTATTACAGGTGTCATTCTTATCAGCCTTGTGATTATCATGGTTTTACTGTTAACAAAATTGTGCATTCATCATTATCGGTTTGACCCTTGCTTCTAAATATTTTGCGTAGCTTGGAATAAAGTTGCTATGTAAATAAAATGAAAAGAAACAGACATAGTACTTATAAATCAAGCGGCTGAAGGCACACTTGGCCTACATTTTTTATGACAGTGGGACCTGAAAGTGCCCATTAAGTAATTTCCTGTCAGAAGACTGATGAGAAATAACATTGCGGGTCGTATGCAGTACAGTTTGATGTTACCATGCAATAAAGCTAGCGCAAATAGATCCCAAAAGGGTAGGTATTTGTTAGGAAAGATTCCCATTTATGTTAAATTTTCACTCCAGTTGTGTACCACCCAACTTTCTGCTGCTGCTTAACCACCATAATCTGACTTTTGCCAGTGAAGCACAGCCTTCACCTGCACTCCACTGGGCTTTTGCTCACTTTGTTATGGGAAACTGACATGCCCTTAAAGGCAGTCAGTACTGAGAGACTGTTTCCCTTAGTCTTTTCCAATGTTGCAACATGTAACAAGTGCACAATGTACCTTACAGTACAGCGCGCGTTTAGGTCTTCCTTTCATTTCCAAAGGATTTCTTTTTAGGAGAAGTGCGGATGTGCCTTGGACAGGGCAGGTGGCAGCTTAACTTTTCACATTTTAACCCTTTCTTGCCATCCAAACCACGCTTACCATGTTTGGCATAGGACGGTGGCCTGGCTCCAAAATTGCCATGCCACGAGGTTCTTTGTCCTGTGCTTTGGCCATCTTGCCATCTCTGCATTCCCCAGGTCGAGCCGACCTGGGTCAGTCCTTATTTGGGCATGCATTCTCTCACGAAATGCTAAGCTTTTGCGGGCTTCTGCATGCCTCGTGTGTGTGCTTCCAGGATGTGGGTTGGACTTTCTAGTTCCAATACACATCCTGGGTGCCAGAGAGTCCGGTGTGCTGTGAATGACTGGGACCACAGTGGTCCGGGATTGGTCCACGTCTGGTGTGCCTGTATGTGAGCAGATTTCCCATTGGGTCCTCTTCGGTTTGGCGAGAAGGAGATTTTGGATTAGAGAAGACCCCAAATACCCACACCAGGTCGATCTCTTGAGTTCTCACTGAACTCAGGATAGGATCCAAGTGTTCTGAAACTAAGAAGCCGAGTTGAAGAACTGCTGGTGACCCGCTGGAAGGTTTGGCACCCTGAGCCTGCTGTCATCCTGCTGGATCCCTGTGCATCTGATCGAACTAGAAGATCTGCGAAGACTCTTCAACCCATTGGAACAATGGGACCAACTATTCTCGGCACCTTCATCACACCCTGCAAGTAAGCCTTCTCGGAAGTGTCCCTGGGCCAACCAGTGAGCTGACCAGCTTGTGCAGGACCTTTGCTCCGACACCGCCATTTCGAGGAGACCCTTGAAGCGTGGTACAAGCTCTTTGTTCACAGCACTCACACCGAATTTCATACACTGGGCATTCCTAGGTCTGGAATAAAGAGAACGCTCGAACCAGAGTACACATGGTTACTGTATCACCCAGCCATGATGAATAACATCGCAGGTGCCTTGCTGCTGTGCCCTTCTGAGCCCTGAAGCCTGCTACAGTGGAACCTGCCTGATCCATCAACCCGGAGCAGAGAAATCGCCACTGTCCCGCTAGGGAATCATCGCTGTAACTTCGCTGCTGAAAGCCGCAAAGCCGCACAACAGCCGCATTTGAACCTACAACTGAAGTAGACTCGACTGCCGAAGTTTGGTCTGGAGTGCGCTGGGGACTACCTGCAACCCTTTGCCCCTAGTGCATCCATCCACTTTAACGCACGAGTGTCCCTTGAGGACCACTCTCCTTTCCAAAGATAGCTTGTGCTATCGAACCATTCCCTAATACCGGAACCTGTTCTGCCGTTTCGGGGAGGCCCTCCACGAATGGTGGGAACCTGTTCTTCATTGCCTTACCCACCTTCCCGAGCTGCTACAGCCCCAGCAAGAGACCCCGTTTTCGCCCTTCTGCACTATTGCGTGCACCAGCATTTGAAAATACATTGAGCGCTAGGCTCCTCTCTTCGTATGGACTGGACTGCCTCTCAGTTAGGGTTTACTTTATGAAGAACTGCCTAAAGACTATTTGCACTGCTTGCTTCCTTCCCTTTTAGGTTGTGGATCCATTCTGTGCTTTTATCCCTTTAGGCCACTTGGTCTTGTATATATGTACTATAGTAGTGTTTGATGTATCACTATTGATAATTGCTGTGTGTTGAACTTCAAAGGCCTTGAATAAATGTACTTCTATTTTTTAATATAGATACACCGGTCTGGGAGTCATTTGTAGTGTCATTTACTCTGTGTGCTCATTGAGGTCTTTCTGTCACCCTCAAACCTCCTGAGACCCAGTCTTGACTGCCGCCAATGCTACCCTGATTGGTCTGGCTTGTCCAGAAGGTTCGCCTGTTCCAAGAAACTATGCTGGCCTTTTGAACCACTGCCCACCAGGTCAGAGTTCAGAAATCCATCTTAACAGTATTGGACAGGGAGCTGTAGCTAGTTGGTGGGTTGGCCACATGGTGGCCTGTGGGTGGGTGGGGGGGGGGTAAATAACCAAACACCCTTAAACTCTATATCCCTTCTTAAATCCAATCTCCCTGCGATCACCACTCCAATGCAATGCAATAGTCACAGCTTAGTGGTGGAGCAAAGCACAACCCAATAGCCAGAATGTTAGACTGAGTGATTCAAAACACTTGCCATTGCTCTGGTCAGCCTTCCATAATATTTTTTGCAATTCAGTCTTCTTCCAGCAAATGATTTAAGCATCCCTGTCCACATTGCTAGACCGAAATTCCTAAAGGCATGTTGATGGCATGTGCTGCAATACAAAAGGGACCTTTCCAAGCAGTGGAGACTGAACTGCACCTTTTGGTGACACACCAAGACATTTCCCTATTGCTGTGGTACAGAATCATGGTATAGAAGCAACGATAGTAGCAATGATTAATTCAAAAACACACAGGGGGAATGGGTATGTACGTAATCCCAAACACGTTTTTACACAGTAAAAGTACAGGTTAAGTCAACTGATAATGTCTACGCTGATAATAAACGATCAAAGAAACAGGGAAGTCTGATAAGAAGACAAAGACCACCCAGCTTCTTTGTTGGCCGTCGTCTGTGCCCCACACTTTGGCACAGAGACATTCCTTGTCCGAGTTACAAGCAATCCATAAGCAGATGTACTGATGCTCGTTGAAGCCTCCGAGGCCCTAAAGAAAGTGGTTGGATCATTTTGTCACACAGTGTATATTGTATCCATGAGAGAGAGTGTGACAGAGCGAGACTGACATCAGCAAATTGAGAGAAGAAAGTGGAGCTTTCTGTGGAGAACAGTTTTCTACCTGATCATGACCCTGGAGGCAGCTAAAAGAGGGAGGATCACATGGGGGGGATGACTCTCGGGGAGACCAGAGTATATCAGAAAGAAACACATGCTCCTCATTCCCTTCCATGGACGTTTCCCCAGTGCCCCATGCCTTAATGGCATATTGTTACACTCATTCCCCACCTAATAATAGATCTATTGTGATTAATACCCAAACTTCCATTAGGTAGAATATGTTCATAACTAGGATGAGGAAGAGGCAGGGAGTAGTGAGGATCACTTCAAAAAGGCTCAATATCCACGCCCTCCAAGTCATTCAGAAAGCAACTCCATAATAGCTGACATGAGAAAGAACAACGGTGTAATGAGAATTATGAAGATAGAGCGACCAACGCATCGGTCTAGTTGGCAAATGAGTAAGCAAGCCGGGAATTTCAAATATTGCCCGCTGCAGCCAATTATGAGAAGGAGAGAGGAGAGATGTAGACGTGGGACTGCCTCACAACCCGTAGGACCGCTGTGCATATGTGGAAGGCAAGCAGGCTGTGACCATCAATCTCGAGGTAAATCCAAGAAGGGAACAGAGAAACCAGGGTGTGGGAAGTCTGCTGCTGAAAGAGAGAAGCATGAACCGGGGACCATGAAAGCCGACAAAATGAGAGCCCATCGCTTGACGGAGCGCATGCAAAGCCAGTACACTGAAGCAGGGGAGAGCAGAGAAACACTGAGACAACTGGTAGGCCCTGGAAAGGAAAAAGGTTTACCAGGTTGCTGGCAAGTATATTTCTCTCTGCAGAAGCAACGCAAACGACCGGTGAACCTAAAAGGAACAAGTGGGTCAGCGGGTGGCCAAATAAAGTAAGTCACTTCTTGATAACACAGCACGAGGGAAACAGCACCGTTATTAAAGAAGTGAGACTATTAGCAAAGCAAGTTATCCAAGGGTTATTAAACCCCAAGTTGAAAGAAAGAGTGCCTTGTATGGTTAAGTCCTGGCAAACAAGTATACCAGGTGAAGTTAAGTACATGTATAACAAAGTGTTTGTGCAACAAAGTCTTGGATGGAAAGTATACCAGGTGAAGTTTGGTATGTTTGTATAGTTAAGCCCAGGCAGCAAAGAATACCAGGTGAAAATTGATGTTTATATAATAACTTCCTGGTAGGAAAGTGCACCATGTGAAGTGAAAGTTAGGCCTTTGTGTGACAAGGTCTGAGGGGAGAGTATCCTAGGTGAAGACCAAATACCTATAGCAAAGACATTTAAGGAAGTCCATACCCTTGAGTTGATTAACTATTATGAAATTGTACAGAGAGAAAGAGAGTCCTTAGCAAGAGACATACCCTTGGGATTTACAACATGCAAAAGAGAAAAAGAAAGCTTGGGGAAGGGAGCGGATGGCCCAGGAGGAGTAAATACACCAAGAGGAGAGAGTATTCCTCTTGGAACCTAAATATTCTTTCAAACTGGAGAAAGTTGATGGAAAGAAGCCGATACCTGGAACTGTAAACATCGTTCATTGGAAACCTTGTTAGATTGGAACTTTCGTGTTGAACTAGAACATTTGAACACTTTGAAATTCAAGCGTTGATGCCCTTACACAGAGTTTATTTAGAGTGTGAGGGCCAGCATAGGATTACAGACACAGGACAGACCTTTTGTTTGGACTTCCTGACACTGGACAGATTCATTAGTTTGGTTGAAATAGAGACATTCCCCCTAGATGGGGAATAGTGAGGTATTTTCCAACCCCAATTTTTGTTAATAAGAGTTTGTTTAAATATTTTATTAATAATAGATGTCAAAAATTACAAACAAAGTTCATGAAAGTTCGCAGGAAATTACATAACTCAGTACATTCAAAGGTTGTACAAATGGAATAAGTAGATTTGATGTCAGAAGTTACCATTAACTTACTATGATAAATAAAAAACAGATAAAATTCAGATAATACGATTAGGAGGAATTTGAACACTAAGACCAGACATGAGACAAAAGGGGAGAGAAGGGGGAGGAAATAACTAAAAAAGCTTATCTATCATACATTAGTATTCAATTATTGTATCAATCTATTCCATTTCTTATTGAATGTATGCAAATAAACAAATAATTAAGCATTGCATTGTTCTATTCGAGGAGTCAAGCAGATTGAGTTCCACTAGAGATTGTATGAAAGATTGGTAGCATTTTTCCAATTGCATGTAATGTTATGAAAAGCAATGTTAAAAAACAAGTAAAACAAAGGAGAGTCCATTTGGCTTATGACCGGATTGATTATAGGGCTGATCATTAAATTAGAAAGTGCTAAAGGTTCTGTAAAGAGACATTGTTTTGCATTTGAAGCCAAGCTTTAGACGAAAAAGCATAAACATATGTACATTTGAAGATTACATTTGTAAAATCAGCATTGGGTTCATTACAGGACCAACATTTATTGAATGCCCCAACTAAACTCTTAGCAACACAGGAAGGAGTAAGAAAAGCTCTGTGAAAAATAACAAAATAACTTTGGGTGAGATTGGCAGCAGAAGATGTGGAGTACTATGTCTTCCAAATTTTAGTCCAGATATCTAAGGAGGGCTGAAGGTCCGAATCGGTTTCCCAATACCTGATAGTAGTGAGATTAAGGGAATTAGGGCAGGGAGGGTCATTTAGAAACATAACATTTTGTAGGTTTAATCAAGGGATTATTAATTAAAAGATTTAACGAAGGAGAACAGGATTTCAGCTTAAAGGTATATATACATTTAGTAATTTATTTGATTAAAGACGTATGAAAGGAAAGATCAGACGTAGGAATATTGTATTGTTTACAAATTATCAGAAAGGGGATTATTATTTAATTTTGAATTAGTTATCTGATGAATTTAATCCCTGAAATATACCATCTATGTATAGTTAAAAGGTTAGATTTGGTGGAGTTGTGTTTGTAGAACATTAATACAAAAAAAAGTCTTCAGGCTTGATTTTATTAAAGGGATGAACAGGAAGTTTATTACGAACAATCTTGAAGTGAAGTGATGGATAAGAAGTAATTTTGGGTCACGAGGATGTCATTAGGAAATGAGAACGAGAAAGTGGGGATATAAAGCTAGTTTCAATGGTGATCCAGAGAGGAGATTTGTCTGTGTGGGGTTCATGATGATTAAAGGCAGCACGTTGTTTTGGAGGAAAAGCTTTGTGATGGAGTTGACATTTTGGGAATTTGACTCCAACTAAGGATTTAGGAAGTTTTAGTTTGTTAGTTGCAATGCGAGGAGCCTTGTGATTCGAAAGAAATTTTAGAAGTAATGAGCCAAGTTTTTTTTAAAAGGAGGAATGAATTGTGGTGGGGATCATGGAGAGCGGATATAGAACAATGGGAGTAATAATCATCTTGATAGTGTCTAGAGGACCCCACCAAGAGAGAAAAAGAAGCGACCAACTTTGTCATTTCAGTGGCTTTTTCCATTATGTAGTTCTTATTAAGATTGATAGTGGTATATATGTCTTTGGCGACTAGAAGTCCTAAGTATTTAATATGAGATGACTGCCAAGATAGACCGGATAGGGGAGCGGGGGGCTGTTGGACCTATCACTGCGGGACTGTCTCTGTATCCCTATAGCCCCCCTTCCCAGCACTTGTCTGCACTTATCTTTCACTTGCCACAGCTGGCCCTTATTATTTATCTTGTTCATTATTAACCCTGTACTGCTCTTTCCCCTCTCCCTTTCCCCCTTGCACTTTTCCCGTCCCCCCTACCCATGCACTTGCGCAATCTGAATGACACCTGGCCTAGTAGGATCGTTGTCTGTCTCCCCTTGTTCCCCTCTCCCTGCCTCGTCGCGCCTTGAAACACTTGTGTATAGGCGCGTTACAAATGCCATTTCATATCATATCATTACAAGTATAAGTAAGGGGCATGACTTCCTATTTATCAAAATGTTATTTGTAGCCATAAACAACAGAATAATCATTAATAGTGGAAATTAAATGTGGTATAGAGGAAGCAGGATCAGAAAGATATATTAAAATATCATCGTCATAAGCCGAAAGTTTGGCCTCTATATTGTTTATAAAAATTCCTTTGATGCCTGGGTTAAATCAGATGTTTTGAATTAGGGGTTCCAAAGCTAGGTTAAACAATAGGGGAAAAAGAGGGCAACCTTGACAAGTCACTCTTTGAATTCTAAAAGGCGAGGAGAGAGAATTATTAAGGCGGATACGAGTGGTAGGTGAGAAGTATAACATTTTAACCAAGTTCATAAAGTAGGGAGGGAGGCCATGCCGTGTTAGGGAATGAAACAAGAAAGATCATGAAACATTGTTGAACGCTTGTACGAAGGTACGATTGAGTTTTCGGATTGTGCTAGAATGTTAAATAATAAACTCAAATTAGAAGCACCACGTCCTTTAATAAATCCAGATTGATCATGATGTATAAGATTAGGAAGGAAGGTTTCTAAATGTTTGGCAAGAATATTTGCATATATTTTTTAGTCTGAATTAATAAGAGAAATGGGTCGATAATTGATGATAATCGAGGGATCTTTGTCTGGCTTGGGGAAAAGAATGAGAAGGGCTTCACTAAAAGATCCAGGACTTTGTCCAATATTGACAAAGTTGGATGTAACTCTAAAGGTTTAGGAGCAATAGAGTCAAAGATTTTGTAAAAATCTAGAGTGAATCCATCAGGGCTCGTGGCTTTGTTAGGTTTAAGAATGCGTATAGCTGGTTTAATTTCCATAATAGAGATTGGTGAGTCAAGGGGAGAAGAATCCACTATGTCATGTACAACAGCTTTTTTTATTAGTTTGGAAGAAAGATTTGATATTATCAGATTTAATAGAGGAGTCGTCTGAATATAAATTAGAATAGAAATGGATGAATGCATCATTTATATCCTTTGGATTAGGTAATCTGTTAACTTCAGGAGAGGTTATGTGGGTTATAATCTCTGGAGGATAGCTCAGCGGCAACTTGCCCACCTTGGAAGCAAGACAACATGGAGCAACACAGGTTTGATCCCGGGTCCGTGCTTAGAAACCTCTGGGTATTAAGCACGTTATAAATAACCTATCATAATCGATTTTTCGAAGGGATTGTGTCCTCCGACTTATTCCTTATCTTTGATAATATGTTTCCAGCTTGCTGGCCTTGGAAATTTTTTCTGTTGAGGGCGCTGCGCGTCGACATCCGCTGAGTCGATGTCCCTCGACGGCCACTGTATCGGCGCCAACGTCACCATGCCCATAAATAGCCACGCGCGGCGTCCGTTGCTCAGTTCCATTTTTCCGCGCTTTGTGGGGCCTCGGAACGTCGTTGCTCAGTTCAGTCAGGATAACCCTCTATATCTACTCGAATAAATACCAACTCGTTCTCGATGGCATTTTCATCGGAACCGACGACGCCGCGATCCGGCTTCAAGAAATGTCGAGACTGCGGTAAAAAAATGTCGATAACGGATCCACACAGGATCTGCTTGGGAGCCGAGCACCATTTTTCGGAGTGTGAGGACTGCATGTCCATGACGGTGAAAGCCTTGAAGGAGCGCAAGGGGAAGCTCGAGAGAGGTAAGTCAGTCAAAACCTCCTCGAAGGTTTCTTCGGCTGAGTCGAGGCATTCGTCTCCTCACAGTCGAAAACATTCCCATTCCAGATCTCGAAGTAGCTCCCATCATTCGTCGAGATCAAGACACTCAAAAAAGAGACGAAGATCCCCTTCCTCGTCGTCTTCTGTTCCCCCAGAAAGGGTCTCCTGTCCCACAAAACACAGCTCTCAGGCTGAGTGGGAGGAATTCAGAAAGAAAATGTTAAGCGTCTTCGAGAAAGCTGCCTCGACCCCCTCGAAGATAGCTGAGGGCGATACCCCGGGTGAAAAACCCAAAAAATCAAAAGCTGCGAGTCGCTGCACCCGGCGAAACATTCCACCCGAGAGCGCCACGAGCCATCAGGTAAGAAGGCACCGTCTTCAACACTGTCGAAGATTCCTTCGACGCATGCATCGGCACCATCGACGCCGTTGTCGAAGGGTTCTTCGACGCATTGGTCGATCGACTCGACACCATCGTCGACGCTGATGAAAGAGAAGACCAAGGCTACTCCACAGCCAACGGTGGTTCCAAGGGCCTGCGGCACGACGCCGAGACAGTCGTCGACATCCTTGAGTAGGATCCTGATCCGCTCCAGTTCTTCGAGACCTCTTCCAGTCTTCTCGACGCCTTCAAAGCCGGTCACATCGGCGTCGACGACATCAACGTTTTCTCGCCCAATAGGAGTTTGGCTCCTTCTGCCTAGAGATGGGTTTTACACCATTTCAGAGGTCAGAGTACCCTGGACTATCTTCAATTTATGAAGAGGGGGAAGATTCTGACCAGGAAACATTTGGGTTGCAGAGGACCACACTGCCTATTTCAGAGGATTTCACCTCTGAGGAAAGAAGATTGAAGGACCTACAGGAGTCACTACAGGAGGCAAGTGGGCTGGACACTTCCCCAGAAGTGGAATTTGTTAAGTCAGACCCAGGGGAACATGCCGAAACACCCTATAGAACCCTTATGGCAAGAATTATTGAATTTATGGGTTGGTCTGCGCCTTCGCCTGTTTTTCAACAGGATGACCTGACAGACATATTAGACAAAGGTCCACAGGAGGACCCTGTGGTCCCCTTCCATGCAGCCTTACAAAGTAATGTTACATCTAATTGGGAAACTCCTGAAGTTATCCCTGCGGTCAATAAAAGATTGTCAGCCAAGTATAGGGTAGCGGCTGCTGACCCTGAATACTTATAAAAACACCCGACTCCAGAGAGCCTGGTGGTCCAAGCGGCAACTTCATCTAGCAGTAGGACCGCTTACCCTACTGTCCCACAGGATAGATATGACAAGAGGTACGATTCTATGGCGAAGAAAGTCTTCTCTGCTTGTAGTATGGCGTTGAAGTCCATCAACGCCACCTGTACGCTCGCCAGGTTCAGTCACACACTGTGGGAGTGTGCTTTATCAGCGGCTGACTACTTACCCGAAGGAGAGGAAAAGGAAGCTTTCCTTAACATTATTAAAGATGGCAAAGATGCAATGTGCGAATCACTTCAAACTGGTATCGATTCTGCCGACAGTATCAGCAGGGCCATGGCAGCAAGTACAACAATCCACAGGCATGCGTGGTTGCGAAAGTCTGGCTTTGCTCCAGATGTACAGGCCAGACTTTTGAATATGCCCTTGGACAGCTCTTCGTTATTTGGAAAGAAGGCTGATGACAGTCTGGAAAAGTTGCAGACATCTAAGGCAGCGGCAAAATCTTTAGGAGCTGCAATCCGCCAAACTTCTTTTCGCTCCTCAGGAACCTCTTGAAGAGGAAAGTCCTTTCGCTATTATTCCGCATTCGGGAAAGGCAGAGGACAGCCGGCTCAAAGAGGCAAAGAAGACCTACCCGAGGTGGACGGGTCAAAAGTACTAAAGCCGCAGCAGCAGCAGGTGCCTCTTTACCATCGGCATCTGCATCAGCCGCCCCCAAACCACTCTGAGGCCTCTCCACACAAAACACCTGTAGGGGGCAGGTTAACTCACCACCTGACAGAATAGCAGGCTATAACATCAGATGCTTGGGATTTGGAGACAGTTGCCCAGGGTTACTGCCTACCCTTTCTACACATCCCTCAGAGTCATCCACCGGGGCACAGCTCTCTAAAAAGTTCCAGATTCGCTCCTCTTGCAGGAGATCATAGACCTGCTAGAGAAAGGTGCCATAGAACCGGTACCTGTAGCGGACAGGAACAAGGGCTGGTACTCCCCCTACTTTCTCATACCAAAGAAATACGGAGGACTGAGACCCATCCTGGACTTACGAGAATTGAACAAGTTCCTCAGGAAGGACAAGTTCAAGATGGTAACTCTCTCTCAGATCCTTCAGGCCCTCCAGCTCCCGGACTGGCTGGTATCTCTGGACCTTCAGGATGCTTTTTTCCATGTGCCAATCCATCTCAAACACAGGAAATACCTGAGGTTCGCAATTGGCGACTCATTATCAATTTCGAGTTCTGCCATTTGGGCCGACCTCCGCCCCGAGGGTCTTCACCAAGCTAATGTCGGTAGTGGCTGCAAGTCTAAGGAGGGAAGGGATCCACGTCTACCCCTACCTGGACGATTGGCTGATCAGAGCTGTATCATCGGAACAAGCTTGGATCCAGCTAGATTATGTCTGCCACTTCCTTCACAAGCTGGGCTTCTCCCTCAGTTTAAAGAAGTCACAGATGATACCATCACAGAGACTCCAGTTCATCGGAGCGGTCCTGGACACTTCTCTGGGAAAAGCCTCGCCACCAGAGGTGAGGGCTCAAGATATTCTGCAGATAGTCAACAAATTTCAAAATGCCCAACGTCTCCCAGCCTTCGACTTTTTGAGGTTGCTAGGCCTCATGGCATCCTGCATCTTCCTTGTGCCAGAGGCTCGCCTGAGAATGAGATCTCTTCAGTGGGCACTGAGAACTCAGTGGTCGCAATTCTCAGGGAGAATGACAGATCTCCTCCGGATTCCGGACAAGGTAGCCCGCGACCTTCAATGGTGGGCCTATCCAGAGAACATCTTGAAAGGAGAACTGTTTTGGCAACCATGGCCAGAGATAACAGTAGTCACAGACGCCTCACTCACGGGGTGGAGAGCCCATGCCAACGACTTGACCATCAGCGGTCGTTGGTCTCCATCAGAGTCCAGACTACACATCAACTTATTGGAGCTGAGAGCGATCAGACTAGCGCTGAAAGCTTTCCTGCCATCAGTACAGGGAAAGAATGTCCTGATAATAACGGACAACACGGTGGCCATGCACTATCTCAACAAAAGAGGAGGCGTAGGATCACTGCCACTGTGCAGAGAGGCAATGCAGCTCTGGTTTTGGGCAATTCAGGAAGGAATCTCTCTATCGGCAGTCCACCTAGCCAGAGAGAAGAACTTGGCAGCGGACGCTCTGAGCAGGCAGAGCACAGTCTCCCACGAGTGGGAGCTAGCTCAGGAAGTCCTTCAAGAGATCTTCGCCCTTTGGGGAACCCCTCAGGTGGATCTGTTCGCCACAAGCACCAACAGGAAGTGCGATCTGTTCTGTTCAAGGGAATTGCCCCCCAGAGGAGCTCTAGGAGACGCGTTCGAAATGGACTGGGAGTTTCCACTCCTCTACGTGTTTCCACCAGTCCCTGTTATTCCTCAAATGATCAGGAGCTTGAGAATATTCCGGAAAACCATGATCCTAATTGCCCCGGACTGGGCCAGGAGAACGTGGTACCCGGACCTTCTAGATATGTCCATCTGCCCTCCAATCCGTCTTCCAATCAAAGAGAATCTTCTCTCGCAGAAGGGAGATCAGGTTCTCCATCCAGACACCAGAACCCTCAACCTTCACGCTTGGCTTCTGAAAGGGTGAGGTACAAGGATTGGGACCTCCCTGATGACGTCATGGAGGTGTTGCTTTCGGCCAGAAGGCCAGCAACAAAGTCTTTACACCGCTGCCGTTGGAACAAATTTTGCAGCTGGTGTAGGGAAGAGAATATCAACCCTTTTTCATGTGGTACACCAACGGTGTTATCGTTTCTACTCTACTTGGCAAACTCAGGCCTTCAAGTTGGCAATGTAAAAGGCTATCTCGCAGCGCTTTCTATCTTCAAGCGCACTGCGGAGGAACCATCATATTTCAAACTACCTCTAGTGATACAATTTCTCAAGGGATTAACTAATGTTTATCCTCCAAAACCATTTCAGGTTCCCTTATGGGACTTAAATTTAGTCTTAAACTTCCTAATGGGCACTCCATTCGAACCACTTCACTCTTGTTCGCTGAGATGTCTCACACTTAAAACTATCCTATTGGTAGCACTAACATCTGCTAGGAGGGTGAGCGAGCTACAAGCTCTCTCCTGTAAACTCCCACATACAATTTTCCACAAGGACAAAGTTGTCTTACAGGTGAAGCCTAATTTCCTCCCAAAGGTGGTTTCTGAATTTCATATTACTCAGAAAATTACCTTACCTTCGTTCTACCCTCCTCCCCATCCGGAGAAAGAGGAAGTAAGGCTACATTGGCTGGACCCAAGGTGAGCTCTCAGCTTTTACATCAGCAGAATGGCTAGGATCAGGAAAGCAGACCAACTGTTTGTAGGATACTCCGGTCACACGTTGGGACTACCCATAACAAAACAAACCATTTCCAGGTGGATTATTATGGCCACTCTGGAATGTTATAAACTGGCAGGGAAAGAGCCACCCCAAAATCTTAGGGCTCATTCAACCAGGGTTATCGCAGCCTCTTCGGCTCTCCAAAGAAGTGTACCGGTCCGAGACATATGTGCGGCTGCCACATGGTCGTCCGCACATACATTCACAAAATTTTACAACCTGGATTCCTCCACTAGTAAAGAGACCAGGTTTGGCAAGGCCGTATTACATTCTGTCCATCCCTAAAGGGATACATAACATTCTTACTCCCACCTCCAATCACATGCCACTGCTATGGGAGTCTATCAAAGATAAGGAATACGTCGGAGGACACAATCCCTTTGAAGAACAAGTTACTTCTTACCTTGTAACGTTCTTTCGATGGGATGTTCCTCCGACATATTCCTTATCGCTCCTCCCATCCATCCCCGCAGTAATACTTCCCTTGTGGTTGCAGCTTACGCTCCTTCAAGGTAAATAGCCAATTCAGACATGACTTTTCTTATGCTACAAAACGGAACTGAGCAACGGACGCAGCGCATGGCTATTTATGGGCATGGTGACGTCGGCGTCGATACGGAGGCCGTCGAGGGACATCGACTCGGCGGACGTCGACGCGCAGCGCCCTCTACAGAAAACATTTCCGAGGCCAGCAAGCTGGAAACGTATTATCAAAGATGAGGAATACGTTGGAGGAACATCCCATTGAAAGAACGTTACAAGTTAAGAAGTAACTTGTTGTTCTTTTTTCTTCTTGTGGTATGAAGCTAAGATTTTGCCAGCTTTATTAGAATTGTTATAAAGTTTTGATCTTGATCTGAGGATAGAATTGGCGGCTTTGTCTGTGCACATTTTTTTAAACTCAAGGCGCTTGGTTATAAGGGTTTTCAATATAGTCGGATCCGATTTTGCGTAATATGATTTTTCAAGTTCTTTTATTGAAGCTAAGAGGGATTTGTGTGTAGATTCAGACTCTTTTTGATAGCAACAAAATGGATTATGAAACCCCATAAGGAGGCTTGAAAAGCATCCCAGTTGTTATGTATCCAAGTAATTTGAGGAAGATTGTTAAAGAAAAATTCTTTGATGAAGGAGTTGGTTTTATCAATAAAGGATTGATCTTTCAAAAGAAATGAACTGAATATCCATCTTGGTGAGCCATCTCGGTGAGTATTTATTAGGAGGAGACCACTGAAGTACTGTAGATACTGGTGCATGATCGGAAATAGTTAAAGGATCAATTTTGGAATTTAGAATAGAGGGAGCCAATGATAAATTAACAAAAATGTAATCAAGCTTATAGAAGGATTGGTGGGGAGTAAAATGTAAAATCAGTTGTTTGAGGATGACAAAAGCGCCACAAGTTTAATAAGTTTAGATTTTGTATTAAATTTAGGAAGCTGGTTCGTGATCTGGAATTGATCAAATTTGACGATGATTTCCAGTCTAGGACTAGTCAACTCTCTCATTCATACCTCTGCAGAAAATAAGAATGTCAGACGTTTTCTGTGCAGGGTTAGTGAGTAGAGAGCACCAGAAAGAGGGATTAGGGGCATTTCGGCCATATACATTGATAATAGTTGCGGGGAGATTATTAATGACTCAACAATGATCTATCTGCCTTCTAGATCCTTTTCTTCACTGACTAGGGTGAAATCTAAGTGTCTATTAATTCATATTGAAACTCCGGCTTTTTTATGCAAAGCGTTAGCAAAATGTGTGGCTGGACCAGGGGGGGCTTAAATCTTAAGATTCTCTTCATAAGAGCACAAATGAGTTTCTTGTAAGTAAATATCAGATTTTTGCCTAGTTAATAATGAAATAATCTTGTTATGCTTGATAGCATGGCCTAGACCTTTAACATTCCATGTAGTGAAGACATTAAGAAAACGTTAACTGTAGTAACATATAAAGTTAAAGTATCAAAAAACCAATGGAATAGAGGTCACTAAATTCAATGGCAAATTTGGAACATATAGGCACAAACATCAGGTAGGGGAGACAACAAAATAAGAAAAAGAAGAAAACTTAAGTTATGAATGTGAACAGATATAAGAGTATAAGTAATGACAAGGGAGTAGAGAAGTTATCCGAAGACTAAGAAAATAAAAACATGAGTTTCATATGGGATGTCGAGTGTGAAGATGGAAAAAGCATAACTAAGAGATAAGAGCAAAGAGAGGATATCAATGTGAGAAAAGAAAATTAAACACATCAGTGAATCTGAATAGTTATAAAGAGAATTATACTCAAACATGGATTCAAGTTGTTATAGTAATCATATCAACGGTATAGACCATGAACTTGCACAGCAATCTGGTTTATCAGGAAGTGAAAGAAGGATCTGGTTTTATTGGAGATCTAGATTTGTCCCTAAGATGACTTGAGGCAGTAGGAATTATAGATGAAGTTGATCTACTACGTTTGGCAGTATATTTTATATGCCAATTCTTGGGCATTCTGAAGGTTGATCTAGGAATTTGAGAATATGATGAGGAATTGGTCACAGATTTAGGAGATGAAGTGTCCATCGGAGTAGTTTGCAAAGCTTGGAGCAAGTTACAAAGTTCATCTGGATTGTTTAATTCTTTGGTGGGTCCATCAGTAATGGTGAGTATCATGTTTGCAGGGTCAAGTAGGCTCTATCTGATGTTGAGCGATTTAAGAATAGGTCTCATATCTAGAAATCTCTTACTTTTAGCTTGGGTTGCATTGGAGAAGTCTGGAAAAATAAAAACTCTTGTTTTGGAAGATAATAGGAGATTTTTTCCTGGCCGCTTGAAGAATCTGACGAGCCTGCTGATGTCAGAGAAAACATGCAATGAAGGGTCTTTGTGACTAGTCTGTTCTGGTAAAGTCTGTTCTGGTAAAGCGAGGTCTGATTCTATGAGGTCGTTGAAGTTCTAATGGTGGTGAGAAGGTAATTCCAAGGATGGAAGGGATCCAGTTTATTAGAAAATTGATAGGGTCATCGCCTTCAGCTTTTTCAGGAATCCCATAGAAACTTAAGTTGTCTCTGCGATTTCTGTCCTCCGACTCTAACTTCACCTTCTAATTGTAGTATTTTTGTTTGCATGCTTTCCAGGCCTTCTACTCTTATCTTCTACTGCACTGACTCTTTCTTCAGCTTCATCTAGTTTGCCAGAAAAGATTTTAATTAAATTTTTGAAGCCTTTAAGTTCTTCCTGAATGGAAGATGAACGAGAGTCAAGTGTAGAGATAGAACAACATATGTTACCGAGTTCTTCAAGGATCTTTTCTATACAAGCATTGAGAGGTGAATTTTCTGAGGACGACATCATTTTGAGAGTGTCAGAGATAATTGGTAATAATCGCAGAGAAAATTATGTGGGAATGGAATGATTGCACTTGACTAAGGAATAAAGAGTGAATTGATAGCAAGAAAAGGTTACTAGTGTAAGGAAAGTGAGCCAAATTGGATTAACAGCGGTAATCATGAGGAAATGCAATGGCGCACTTATTGGATAAGTTCCCAAAAAGTGAAGGTAAAGGTGAAACACCACAGGTAATGAAGAAATCAGCAAAAAGTTAGTGGAGATCCAAGCGGAAATATATTTGTGAGAAAGAGAAAATAATTTAATAACCAGCGACACACTAATTCAATTGTGAGTAAAGATATAAGAATCCCAGTCGCGATTAATGTGCATCTTTGAAGTTTTACGCAAAAAAATTGTAGGTTGACAGTGGAATACTTCAGTTGAAAAGAAGTCCTTAATGTGGATTTAAATAAAACTTATCTGAAGAATTCCCAATTATTTATTTCAAATGCTCACTGAAAAATTTGAGATGAAATACTACAATTATTAAATGTAGGTGAATCAGCAGTTAGTTGAAGAAAACTGCTTTTGAAATAAGCCAGTAGACATTTTGTGTGGAAGAAGCTTATCTCACTGCGAGCGGGTTACCTTCAGTGTGCCGACCTGAACAGCTGACGAGACGTGTCGGGTAACCTCCCACTCAACACCGCAGCCTCACACCTCTCTAACGTTCCATCCGTGTGAGTGCATATCTCGACATACACAGAGCTGAAGAAGGACGTCGTCGGAGATTCACGGCTGAAGACTGCTGGTACATGTAATACTGCTTAGACAGCTTAGGAACTTACAATGTTATATTAAATCGAGCAAGTCCATGAGGAAAGGTAGCTCCAAGTGATGGCGCATTCTGAGTGTGACCCGATGCGGTCAAATATTATGGTCGGTGGTCTAAGTAAAATTCATTCAGCTGCATCAATTGTTGTTCCGTAGTTGAATAATGGCATCCGTTTTGATGTGAAGTCGGAACAAAGAGTGCTTAGATAGAATTCAATCTCTCCTGCTCCGGAGCTCCTCAGCTACACAGTCATCTTTGTTGCCGCTCAGCCACGCCCCCGTTAATAAGAGTTTGTAACCACAAACATGTCTCCTCCATGTCCACGTCTCATTCCTGGCTCCTCGCGATTAGCTAGTACCACCCTTCCTTGCACATACCAACAGCATCCAAAATCTACACCTCTCCGATAAGCTTCTGTCACACAACTTTTGAGCAACCTACAACCATCCCCTTTACCAAACTGAGGTATAACTACACATGGGGTATGCCTTCTGGATACACATACCCCAAGCGCCCTCACCACAACTCACCTAGGAGCAACAGAGCACACACAGCCTAGTTCTCTTCCATTGGCAAACAACTCAACAGTAGAGCAGTTCTGCAGTGTTAGGGAAAGCAGCATTTAAATAAATAACAATGCAACAGAACTCCTTCTGTCATAAAGTCAGATGGTAGAGGAAGTGTCAATTGGCTTAATTTAACAAACATTCCACAGGAAGTTTGGGAGGCAACAGAGGAAATGAAAATTGATCAGGTTGCTTGTTCATGATCATAGAAGAAACGGACCTCTAACCCAAGACACAAAGACCTGTACGTCAACGCCCTGTGCATCCGCACCAGAACATAAAAAGGACATTTTATGTGCTGAGCAGGATACAAGGAATTGTTATCCGGGCCCATACATCTGAAAATAAACCAGATAGTTCATGCCCTAAAATACGTATTCTGATCTCTCCGGTGTACAGAACCCACCTTAAACAATATTAGGGAAGGCCTTCCAAAATCCATTGATACAGGACAGCAGTAGTTCTGATCCTCCTTGACTTGTCTGCAGCAGATCAGCTCCACAGAAAAGTGATGGATGGAAAGTTTTGAATGAAAACATTGACCATTGCTCTTGACAACAACCCTCCAGACCATTCTGTGTTCAGCCTGCCATACCATTATAGATGGCAAAGGACCACATGCAAATCGCGCTTGATCACATCCCGAAATGGGCAGTCCAACCTTAACTGATGGGTCGCATCCTTTTTGAACGAGACAGCAAGTGTCCCCCGCAGCCCTCTGGCCTCACGGGGCATCAGTGACATGCATCTTGGATCTCTAGGTATGCAGGTTTGCCATGCCTGGGAACACTGTCCCACTCGTTGTGACTTGGGGTACTGAATTAATATAAAGCACTGGGCATTACCCTGGGCAAACATCCAAATTAAATTTGTTGAGCCTTACAAACTGTTGCAGACGAAGGAATATCCTGTGCAAATTCGAATTGTCAGGTCACATCCGGTCTGCTCGAGACTACCAGCAACACTAGACATGTTTCAGCATTATTGGACATTATCAGGGTGACGCAGCGTGGGTCCATGTAACATACGCCTCAATGAATCAATATTCTGAAACTAGGCCAAACTAGAAAATGAGAAAGGGTTTCTGAGGCTGTACTACTGTACATCCAATCTTTCCTTTGACAATGAAGCCCACAGGTTAGGACCCCCAAAACAACCACCTTTTAGAATAAAGACATCACATGTGCGCCCTCCCAATGCCTCCTCACTATTACCTACTGCATGTCAAGATCAGGCCCATGCCGCAGTAAATCGAAAACACTGCTGCGCGCCTAGAAACACTTGTGTACAGGCCCGTTATAAATGCCATATCATATCTAAATGCATGTGGATGATGGACAGCTCCAGCTTTGTGGTTTCAAATATTGTGCACAAGAGATCCCGGAAACATGCTTCTTAAGTTATTATAGCGCCGCATTTTCCATTTGCGTGGTCTCTTCGCGCCTCAGCTCTTGAAAGTAACAAGTGAAGGTTAGGGTTGGGTAAGTGGGAGCCGGTGGCTATTCGCTCCGCAAGGCTGAAAGAGTCTGGCAGGAGAAGTGGTTTGGAACACTTTGACATGTTTTTCCTCTACCATTATACTGTGCAGCTGTCGGTGCATTTGCTGGAAAGTTAGCTCAGCGAGTTATGCATTTATTGTGCAGATTGACCAGGAGTTTGCGGGTTGCAGGTTCGAATCTTGGCTGAACCGACACAATTTGTCCTCTTTCAGCGGTTGAGTAGCACTGTTAGGCAACCACCATTTAATGCAGTGCTTTTGTACATCAGGGTATATTCAGAAAATAAAAAGTTATTACAGTAGCATTTTATTACAGTCTGAACAGATTAAGGGGGTAATTCAGAGAATTCAGCGCACAAGTGGCACACGCGGTTGGCGCACAGTGTGCGCGTGCGACAGTCTGCGCCAGCCGCGTGCGCCAAAATCCATTTCCGCGCACAGCGTATTCATGGATTTTAACATCCATTACCAGCCGTGGTGCAGAGTGGCGCAGCGACCCTGCAGCAGCGCCAGTTATGCCCCCAACACCTCCCCGTGCGCCATGTACAGCGCACAAATCCTGTACATGGCGCACAGGCCCCCAACCACGAAAACGCCTGTAAAACACCCCGCGCACCCCTCCGAATACACGTACCCCGCTGCACGGGAAGTTTCACACGCGATTGGCCCTGTGCGAGCAGGGTACGTGCATTTTGGGGGTGCACCGGAAGTTTCACACGCGATTGGGCCTGTGCGAGTGGGGTACGTGCATTTCGGGGGTGCGCGGGAAGTTTCACACGCGATTGGCCCCGTGCGAGCGGGGTACGTGTATTACTGGGGTGCGCGGGAAGTATCACACGCGATTGGCCCTGTGCGAGCAGGGTACGTGCATTTCGGGGGTGCGCGGGGAGTCCCACACGTGAATTGGCCCCTGCAGGCAACCCACACCACAGGGGACTACCCTGCACCCCTGGTCATGTCCCGCAGGCAGCCCATCCACCATGGGCTTGCCCCCCCAGCCAGCCCACATGTCACCTTCCAATAGTGATCACCAACCCATGCACCCCAGCAGTGAGCCTCAGGCCCAGACTCATGTCCCAACAAACATGTCCTAACAAAACAGACCCATGTCCCTAAAGCCAACCCTAATCCCCCTTGCCCCCCAATCCAAGCATGCAACCATCCACAGAACCCACTCCCAAATTACCCATGCCATGATAGATAAAATTAACCACCATGTCCATGCAGGAATGCACAACGTAGCCACACAGTAGCAACACGTGACTGAGGAAATGTTCAATGAGACATGCACAAAACCAATTACAGAACACAACACCAATTCTGAAGTCCTAAAAAATGTATTAAAAACAAAGAACTGACTTTGAGGAATAGTAAACTGAAAATTAATGTACAATGACCGATGTAGAAAAAAATTATTGTAAATCCAATGAAGTTAAAAAAAATGAAAAATCACATAGAATAAAAAAGTGGTCCATTGCCAATGTCCATAATAAAAACATAATCCAAATTTTCAAAAAAAAAACATTGATCCATGGGAATATAGAAAAAGAAAGTATGTACAAGTCTGCAACTATATACAATGTAAGTCCAAATAGTCCATGATCCACAAACAAAAGGAAACCTACAAAAAAGTCCTAGGAAGAAAAAACTATATGCACACGAATTGGAGCAATGTCCATTAACTCCAAATTAAAAGAAAAATAAAGGAAACCTAACACTAATTATATACAATGGCGACAGGCAAGTCCTGCGGCTCACTCTGATGTCCCGGCCAGGGCATCATCGAACCCCATGTCGATGTCCGGAGGCGGGCCTCTGCCCTGGCCCCGAGGTCTCGCAGGGATGCACTCATGGCCTGTTCCAACTCCCTGCGAGTTGCCTCGAGGCACTCTGCCCGCCTCAACGCCCGACGTATGGAGAACTCTGCCCCAACCCTGGTGAGCCGCGCCTCTTCCCCCGCCGCCGCTCCGCATCTATGCGCTGGCCCAAACGCAGCCACATGGAAGACACTCCCATTCCAGGGTTCTCCTGCCCTCTGGCCGATGCCTGCCCCTCTGTTGTCGATGGCCCCGAGCCATCATTGCTCCCACCTAGAGGCTGCTGCTGTTGCTGCTGCTGTCCATGTGCCCTGTCCGATGCCTGCACATCCTCCATCTGCTGGACTCCAGTTGTTTGGGTGTCCACCCCTGTTGGACCGCCGACTCCCGACTGTGGCAGGGATGGGATCTCCACCAAATTGGCTGTATTGGTCAGGCCAGGTCCACAGGGGGCCCTGGTGGAATCTGGGCCGGAAGACGGTAGGGAGAACGAGTGGCGCATAGTCTCCACAGAGGAGGAGAGGTCCGCCAGAGTGCGCGACTCATGTAGGAACCCACCGACCAGGGCCCCTCCCAACAGTGCCACATCGCGACGCTGCTGTTCGTGATGGCGTGCGTGCTCCACCCAGGAAGCATGCACGTCATCATGAATGTCACGCGTGCGCAACGCGACACCAACCAGGACGAAGCCTATACGGTCATGAGACCCCTCGTCCGCAGGTACTGGAGAAGCAGATGACGTGGCACTCCCGCCTACCTGCTGACGGGCCTGGGATGGGGCATCCCTGCTGGTGCAGTCACAGGGTCAAGGACAGCGACATGCACAGGCCCCTCCACGGTGACCTGTGCTGCCTCCCGACCCTGGCCCTGGACTGCACCACTTGCACCAGTGGTACTTCCCCCACCAGGCCCCATGTGCGGCTCAGTAGCGGGCTCCTCCTGCTCTGTGGAGACCACCAACCTAGATGTCTCCACACTGTCTTCTGCCATTGCAAGCCCCTGTGGGGGCTCACCCGGCCCTCCCGATACAGCCCTAGTGGCAGACGTGGCACCAGCCCCCTCGCTCCCAGATGTTGGCAATTCCTGGGAGGGTGGCTGGGCCTTGCGTCGCCGCCCGGTGGAGGCATCCCCGCTGCTTGGCTCCACAGCGCCGTCTCCGCCCTCTTCTTCACTTGACGCTGCGTAGAGGGAGACATAGAACACAAGCATCAGGGTACAGTACAATATTCCCCTAGACAGGAAGCAATAACACATGAGTGGCACTGTCAAATGTCACTTCCATCCTGTCCCTCCAAAACACATGGGTGAATGCATGCAGCACACATGCAGAAACAGTCCCGGCACCTACAATCAACATCAGCATCCATGTACAAGGGCCTCTGTTAACCATAATTTTGCCTTCAAACTCACATGCATCATGGCTCACACTGGTCCCATGCACACACATCACCGGAGGGTCATACATCATGGCTTGTGCATCACAGACACAGTGGGTGGATACAACAGTGACGGCACTGCATGAGTGAATCTACACATCATCACGGACATGTGTCATGCATCCATGGCGTTTCAAAGTCACACACACTTCTCAGACACACACACACGTGCACCATACATGTACATAACAGCAGCACCCATCCCTCACCCCCTACCCCCCATGTCCAAGAACAGAGACTGGCATGCATTCATGTGTGCATTCCGCATACAGCTCCCCATGTTGCATTGGAACACATGCACCATCCATGTAGTTCACACATTACTGGTCTCACATGCATGACCATGATGTCCCTGCACACACACATCCATACATGGCCCATGTCACACATACAGGGAAGCATCAGACTGCCAGCACACTGCAACATGCCCCGTCTCACACAGCAATGCTTGGCCACTTACCGCTTAACTCCAGACGGGTTTGCCTCTGAAGGATCTGGGCGTGGAGCGCTGGGGCTACGTTTTCCAGGACCCTCATCTGGATGTTACTCATGCTGCCCCGCCCCCCTCCGCGAGGCGCTGGGCCTTGTAGAAGGTCCTGGACTTCAGGTCCTCCCAGCGCTTCTTGACGTGCTTGATGTGGCGGGTTGCCACCTCCTCCGCGTTGATGGCAAACATTGCGTCCTCCCAGATCCTCGACTGTCCTTCCTTGTTGGCGCGTGATGTTCTGGAGAGGGCATCATAATGCCCCAGGACATGCTCCACCAGGACACCAACTTCCTTCTCACTGAAGCTGTGGTCCTCTGCCTCTGACTGGAGGGTCGCCAGTGGTCTCAGATGGTGTTTGCCCCGACATGGCGACCACCGAGGCAGGCGTGGGTGGGCAACTGGGTCCTGGGGCTGGGCTGTGGAGCGATGGTATCCCAGTCGGGAGTCTTCTGTTCCAGCAGGGGTGGACACAGCAACTGGACCCCTGCAGATGGCTGACGTGCAGGCACCAAATAGCAGGGCACGTGGGCAGCAGGCAGGCAGCAGCAGCAGATGGCTAGTGGGAGCGTGCTCGGGGCTCTTGGGAGCAGGAAAATGGCCTTTTGGACAGGAGCGTGGTCTTCTGAGTGTATTCGCGTGGCAAGCTTGATACGGAGTGATTTGGCATGTGAAAAAATTGCATGTCAGTGTGAAATCCGAGGAAAGGCCCTTAGCGCGTAAGCGCGTCAGTGACGTTACACGCGCAGGCGTTGCCCACAACACGGGTGCATAGTGAATCAGCACGTGAGAAAACTGCACATCACCGTGCTATTGGAGGAAAGGGCCTTAGCGCGTAAGCGACGTTTCACGTGTGGGCTGGCTTAAAAGGTACGAGTATCACGCTATTTCCTTGTACTTGCTTTTTGTGGAGAGCGAGCGGGTGTATCTTGTACTTCTTCTCGGTTCACACACAATTACTTCACAACGTTTCCAGTTCATACTCCGTTTCCTCAGACTGCGTTCTTTTCTTCTTTTGGCGGGGGTGTTTCCAACGCGCACACACGTGCGTCTTTTTCACTTTCTTTTTCAAGGCAGACGGTGAGCCGCGCACGTATTTTCCAACTGTGTGTCTATGTTTCTGAGTGCCACAGCATAGTGCAGGTTTATTTTTCCATGCACGTGGTCTACCAGGGGTTGCGTGCACGTGTGCTTTTGTTTTTGGGGTGTCTGTGCGTTGCGTGACCCGTCATCTCCCCCCAGGGGTCACATACAGCCTTGCCAGAGCACTAGGGTACGAATTCCATCTAGTACCCTACCCCTTTCACCCCAATTGCCCAGGACAATTGTTTACTGCAACTCCCATACGCACAACATCAGTGCCATGGTTGGGAGGCGACCAAGCAGTAAGGGAGGCAAAGGTGGCCGACCTCCAAAAGGTGGGCGTGGTGGGCGCCGTAGGGGACATGGCCAGGATTTGCAGGGTGCCCCTAGAGCCCTGTGTGTGGAGGACCAATCGGGGACACCCATGCTCCCCCCCCCCCCAATGGTTGTGGGAAATGTAGCTGACACCATCCCAGCTCAGCTCAGCCCTTGTTGGACCGGCCCATTTTGGCACCTGACCCGGCACAGGATGACTCCCAGGCTGACTTCCAGGTCAGCAAGTCTAAGCCACGTGTGGCGGTGACAGTTGCTGTCACCAGGCCACGTGGATCTGGGGCAGCAAAGTCATCTGCTGCCCCAAGTAGCCAGGGAGGGGAGGCTGCAGGGGCAGCTGCAGCTCAATCCACCCCAGCTCCGAGTCTCCCAGCTGGGACAGTGTCGGTCCAGGTCCATCAAACTGATGTTGGCCCTGCCAACATCACCCTGCAGCCAATGCCTGCACCAAGACCTATGGTCATTGTGCCTTTACAGGCTTCTGTTACCCAGTCCACCTGCGCTTCTGCCCCTACTGACCAGAGCGGCGTAAGCCACTCAGGATCCGCACCACCTTTGAAGAAGAAGGGTGCTCTGACACTACAGGCTGAGACCCCAGACACGGCTACACACTCCGGCACGTCAAGGAAGCCTAGATTTAATGACGCCGAGCTTGATGCACTTGTGGCCTATGTGTCATCACATAGCCGCGAAATGTTGGGGACTGCAGGGTGCAAGACCACACCTGGTCAACGTAGGGCACAATGGCAGACCATCGCGGACCACATTAGTGCCCTTGGATTTGTGAGGCACACAGCTGATGATTGCTACAAGCGGTGGAATGACCTGAAACGCAGAGCAAAGAACAAGCTGGCTTCCAATCATGCCTCTACTCTGGTGACTGGCGGTGGGTCTCCACCAGAGGACAACCAACTCACTGAACACGGCTACACAGTCCGGCCCGTCAAGGAAGCCCAGCTTCAATGAGGCTGAACTGAATGCACTTGTAGAGTATGTGTCCGCACATGACCGTAAAATGGTGATTGTTGCAGGATCGAAGACCACACCTGCACAACGTCTGGCACACTGGCAGACCATCGCGGACATCATAAGTGCCCTTGGAATCGTGAGGCGCACAGCTACTGAATGCTACAAGTGCTGGAATGACCTGAAGCGCAGGGCAAAGAATAAGCTGGCCTCAAGTCATGCCGCTACTCTAGTGACTGGAGGTGGGTCTCCAGCAGAGGACATAGAACTCACTCCACATGAGCATGTTGCTGGAACCTTCATCACAGAGGTACAGATCCAAGGCGTGGGAGACCTAACAGATTACGAAGGATTGTCCGGTGAGTGCCCATGCATGTGTGTGTAATCCATGTGTATGTTGCATGGGTGACATGTTCAGATTGAGTGCCAGGTGAGGGTGTGTAGTTCTGAGTGGTATGGGTCACCCATGTGCTTCCTCCAAAACATTCAGCGGCCTTTGATTTGGGTATGGCAGTATCCCTTCTGACCACAGTAGCCAATTAGCGCAGTTGCCCTTGAACTGTCATCTTGCAACAACATTGTTCAGAATTTTTCAGTGTTCATTCAGCCTGATTGTTTCAATTCTCCCATTTTTCCAATGCATTTTTCAGCCCTAATGCCACATATGTGACATGATTCTGTCATTGATTACACCCCACAATGGGCCACATTTCTTACCTTGTTATGGGAATGATTAGATCATTCAGGCTGATTGAGTAAGGGCCTGCTCATAAAAAATTGTGGGGCGTGTTTGAATGTGGAACATGAGTCTTCGTGTCATGTTGAAGTGACCAACCATTGATGTATCCATCTGCATGCCATCACTATACGATTGTACACTGAATGTGTTGCAGTGTGTGGCACATGCGTATTTTGATACACTATTTTGCATTTTTCATCTCAGTACTCATTCATTGACATATGGCTGTGCTTGTCAAATGTACCATGGCTATGCTACATGGCATCTATGTGCTGGCATGTGTCATGTATGTGTATTGGACATGCCACACAGGCTAATGTGTGATGCCAGTGCTACCCAGAATGCGGCAAATGTGTTGCCTTTCCATCTTGGTGTCCTCAGTGTCTGCTTTTTGCCTCCACTTCCAACTCATTGACAGTGCATGCATGCCAGGGTTATAGTCATGTGGGACATGTGTAATTAATGTACTGGATCTATGGTTTGTCAGGCCTATGTGTGTGCTATGGTGCTCATGCCCGTTTCCATTTGTTGTCCTTCATGTTTTTGCAGGTGATGACACACTTGATGCTGTTGAGGTGGAGGAGATGGTGCAGACCCAGGAGGAATCTCAGCCACGACCAGGCTCCAGTGGAGGACGTGGTGTGGTGGTGGGTGAAAACCCAATCTTACTGCAGACCATACTGTCCAGGGGTGTCTCTGGTTGCACCTCCCCAGACCTCTATGATTCAGGTGCTGAATCGGAATGATGAGACATGTGCTGTCGCAGGTGAGTGTTTCTGGCAGGGATTCTGTTCTGTCCAACCCATCTGCACCAGGGGTAGAACCCTCTATGGGGATGTCAGTGTTGGTAAGTCCGCCTTTGGCAGTTACGGATGCAGGGTCACACTCCACAACATCTGATCCTGTTCCTGGGCCAGCAGATCAGAGGGGGAATGCAGTCCTGCAGCCTCAGTTAGTGCCAGCCCTGCAAGGTGCAGATCTCCTTGCCCCAAACATGTGTGGTGCCTGCCGACGCGGTTGCCGTACGCTACCAGGCAATACTGTATGGGAAAACTCCATGTACAATATAGCAGCACAACAGGGAGCATCGGTTGAAATGATGGCTCAGGCAATGGAGAGGGTGGCCACTTCCACTTTTCCCCCCTGAAAGGCAGATGGAGCAACAACAGCAGGCAACAGACTCCATTTGCCAATCACACAGGGAAGACGTGTTGGCGTCCAACAGGGACCGACGGGTGGCACTGGAGACTCTGCGGGAAGCCATTTCTGTAGAGTCACAGGGCCACAGGTAAGCCCTGATGTTAGAATTCCAGTTCCTCAGGCAGACTAAGTGAACTTGAGGCTTCCAGAAATTGAAGGTCACAACAGCAGCTGGAGCAGCTCACACGTTCGCTCTCAGCTGAGCTGCAGGCAACTCGGGAGGAGATCCGGGCATCACGCGAGGCCATGCGTGCAGAAATGCAGGCAACCCGTGAGGTGCTGCATGGGGATCTCTGCACTATCATCCTCCAGAATCAGACCTTCAACACCTGCATGCTTGCTGCCATGGAGGACCATACCAGGGCTTTGCATGGGCTGCCTCCCATAGCACCACCACCTCCTGATGCAGCAGCAGAGGGTGAAGAGAGCGACAGCAGCAGTTCTCCCACATTAGCGTAGCCGTGCAGGCCATAAGCCCATGGAGGTATTTTTTTTTCGCAACATCCACGCAGGTGGGGGTTGGTGTGCACCCTGTCCATAAACCTCCTGGGTGACCTCCCCCCTTGGCCCCCATATGGCCATTTTTGATGTTTTTTTTTTTAACAGTGTGTTGCCTTGTGTGGCTCCTGTGGGCATCCACTGTGTATTCCATCTGGGCACATGCAGACTTGTCCTGTGTTTGGGTTAGATGCTTGGGTTCCTGACACACACACACCCCTCATGCTTCCCCTTTCCATGGGCTTGCAAAGGGTGTGACCAAGTGACAGTGACTTACACAGTGTCATTGGGCTCCCATGAGCTGTGTGGGCAGTCTGTAGTCAAAACTGTGTGTACATGCCTAGTGGGGATTGTTGTTGTATTGAACACTGCATGGTGTATTGATATGTGCTTGTGCATCCATGTCTTTCTCCTTATTCACAGGTACCTTCATGTCTTCACAAGGCCGTCTCCTTTGCAGAGGCAGTTCATGTTGTATGCAGTACACTGACACATTTGCCTGACAGCAACACTCTGCAGTTGGAAGGTGTCGATGTGCTGGCTTATTCAGGTTGTGAGACTTGCACTACTTTGATTTTGTACAGTCATATGTTGGCAATGTTTCATCTTGTGTTGCTGTATTGTGTTGCTGGTAAGTATTTGGTCATGTGTGCTGTTTGTTATTGATTACTGGGAGCATATTGTCTGTGGCCTATTTCCATTTGGGACAGTGCACTTTGTGACACTTGTGTCATGTGTTGTGTATGCCTTTGTTTGCTTTCACATTGCATGACATGCCATGGTGTGTTGGGTAGCGGAGATGGGGAGGGGTTGGGTGACATGGTGCTATTTTCATGTTGTATTTTGCAAGGGGGTAGTCATGCATGTAGGATAAATGTGTGTCTTTTTGTGACACAGCATTGGTTGTCTTTCGGTAGGTAGGGATGCACACAGTGTAACACTTCCAGGTGACCAATCTCAGGCTGGTATGGTTGTGACAGTTGACTGTCCCTTATGTCATCATCATTGATGGTCAGCTGGTATGTGCCAGGGCTGTGTGCACTCCACAGGGGTGTGATTTTTAGGTGAAGTACTTAGCCACCAGCTGCGTACAGGCTGCCTCACCACGTGCCCTTTCCCCTCCCATGCGCAGCGGCCGTGCATTTGGTTGGAGATGTGGGGGCACCACCATGTCCACCGGCAGGCCCCGGCGGGTTGCAACGTTGTGCAGGACACATGCTGCCACTATGACCCTGCACACTACTAGGGGCGTATATAGCAGCTGCCCACCAGAGCTGTCAAGGGAGCGAAAGCGTGACTTGAGCACTCCGAATGTGTGCTCCACTATGCCCAGAGTTGCAATATGGGCTGTGTTGTATCTTACCTCGGGTGATGTGGTGGGGTTCCGAATTGGCATCATCATGTGGGTGCTCAGAGGGTAGGCACTGTCCCCTGGGGAAGTGATGATGGGTATCATTAGTGGGTTGTGACATTACTCAGTATCTGACATGCATGCATGTGCAGAGGCATTTATACTCACCAAGCAGCCATGTATCGCCATGCCGTCCAGCTTCTAGATCCCGATTTAGGGGTGACATTCTGAAAATGAAACTGTCATGGGTGGACCCTGGATAGTTGGCATATACTGAGGTGATGATTCCCTTGGCATCACATACTACCTGCACGTTGATGGAATGCCAGTGCTTGCGGTTTCTATAGATGTTCTCAGTTGCCCTGGGAGGACGTAGAGCCACATGGGTGTAATCAATGGCACCTTGCACTTTGGGGAAGTGTGCCACCCCATAGCCTTTCTGCAGGTGTTCTGGGCAGGTATATATGCCTGCGGACTGAAGAGCGTGCAGTCATGATGGCAACACCTGGTGTAGGCAGCGTGGCCTGTGACGCGCCCCCCCCACTATGGCACGTGTCCGCTGAAATGAACCAGTGGCCAAGAAGTGCAGTATATTGAGCACCTTTTCCAAGGGGCTCAGTGCTTGGGAGCACAGGGTGGGTGATGTGAGGTCATCCTCCCACTCACTCACCAGGTCGAGTATTATGTGAGGTGGACACCTTTACCACCCATACACCTGGTCATTCGGCATCCCAAGAAGGCTGGCCTGGGTGTAAAAATTCTGGGCCCGACTATCCTCCTCCTCCTCCTCCTCCTCCTCCTCCTGCGGTGTCCCACGACCACTGCTGTAAGGAATGGTATATTCATCGTAGTGTCTGAGCTCGTTTGTTGTTTGCGCGCACTTTTATGCTGCGCAGGGCCTCGTACGCCTGCTTCCTGCTGGCGTATGTGTTTCCGGATTAGCGCGTCTTTTGGCGCACACGTTTCCCCTGTTCGATTCCAGGAATATGTGTTGTAGGCGTTCCGCACATTTAACTCCTGTACTTCCCCGTAACGCCCACATTTTCACGCGTTGTTCCCCATTCCGCGTGCTACGCCCCGTGTTCCGCCCACTTTTGTTGTGTGCACTGCGCTATGTGCGCTTTCGCTGTGCATGTAGCACACGCCATTTGATGACGTGTGCGCCCGCGTGCACCACGCAGGATTTTAGCGCACATCCCAGGATTTACACGGACTTCCATGAATCGACGTGCGTGGCTTTCGCACGCTTGCGCTGCGATTTTCGCACTTGCGATGCGATTTGCACGCTTGCGCAGAGATTTACGGCGCACATTAATTCCATGAATCGGCCTGTATTTGTTAGTCCTTATTGAGGGAAAAATGCATGTAGCTCATTTTTTTTTACCATTTTCTGGGGCTAGTGGGTGGAGTGCAGTTGTGGAAGTGAACCGAAAAAAGTAGTGGAACTGGTCTGGGCGGGGAGAGAGGGTAGGCGGCATAGTGCAACATGTGGCAAGGTGTTGCGGCTGGGGCATTGCAATAGTCTAAGTGACTAGTAACTAAGGCTCCTATTACAACTTTACACCTGCACAGGGACATGAATGGACACATTCTCTGTATAGACTGGTGAATATGGTTAGTACAGCAATGGTCAATGGAAAGAAAAAGAGTAGTGGAACATCGCTCCCGACCGTTCCCACTCACTTCGATCACTAGTAACGAGTGGGAAGTTAATATATTTGCTACGGTTTCAACTTGAAGGAGTTAAACATTAGTAGAGTTTGCACATATAAATAGGTTCCTACTGTGCAGTCAGGGCATGAGAGAGCATCTTTTTCACCATTATATTACTACCCAGGAAGCTTCTAACAACCTCCTGCACTTTCAATTAGAGAAGAATTGGGGAGGAAGGATAGCTCAGGGGCAACGTCTTTGTCTTGGAAGCAAGGCAATGCTGTGCAATACAGGTTTGAATCCCGACCCCACGCTTAGAAACCACACGTTGGTATTAATTGCGTTATAAATGAAGAATTATAATAAGAAGCATTGTTTCTAGGCGTATTACTTTCAGTGCAAGATGCAGTTGTTTGCCGGCTCTCTTACTTCTGAGCTACCCTACCTCAGGAGCAAGAGTTGGGGCAAACGTAAAGGCTGCCTTCATCGACAGGACTGGAGATCCCGATTTTAAAATGTTATTTCATTACTTCGCTTTTAACTCCTTAAAGTGTCTCTCATACAAGTTCCAGTTAACAGAGAGGTAGAGTTCACCAGGAGAATGGCTCGGGGTAATGAGCTTGCCTTGGGAACAAGCCGATGCTCTGTAACACAAGTTGGATCCTCAGGGGGGCGCCTTGAAGCTGGAGTCAGGCAATAAGCAAGAACACTAAGATCCAATAATACTAATCATTCCACAGGTTAAATTAAAATGCCCACATCTGAATCAATAAGGCTCACATTTGAACGGTCAATCCAGAAAAGCAGTACAAGTCAAAAATCCCATATGCCAGCAAATGCATTCAGTAAAAACAGGTGTCAACTTGAATGCGTTACATCTTTGAGCACAAATGTTCATGTTCTCAAGCAATGTTAACTGCAAAGTGGCATAGAACTCCCCTTAAATCAATGCTAGGATGGCTGCAGTCAGTCAAATTTTTTCTCCAAAACAAAACATTATACTAGGTTACCCTTAACATAATAGGGATCATATTTTTCCCCATGGAATAAAAAGATTTTCCTAGAATTCAAATAGAATTTTTTTTTTTCTTGCAGTGAGTGGATTTACAACATATGCATGTTTAATGGTAAATACGATTACATACACTACGTGGGCAATTAGGTATACAATGATACACCCCCATTTGTCACATTTCCTATGTAGAATACTGTTCTCGGTAAACAAATAGTTAATTCTCTCATTTAATATGTAGGTATTCCTTTAGTTTATGTTATCTATTTGAGAGCCGTACTTGTAGTATTTTCCAAGCTGGACTTAGATTCTATAAGCTTAAGCTCTCTTTTCGATACTTATGCGCTCAACACGTTTCGGTTTAATAACCTTCATCAGGAGGAGGAAAAGCAATCAATACACTTGGACTCCAGCACTCTGCCAGTTGGTGTTAAATTTCAGAACCACTTTTAATGAAGCTATACTTTCAGAACGGACAGGTCTGTGCAGGAACTGTGTCAGAGAAGGAGGGTGCATCCTTTTGCAAAATGATTGGTACAATGTATAGGCAATAACTTGATCTCAAGAATCAAAACTTAAGTCAAAGAGAATGAATCAAAGAATGAACAATTAATGAGTCCTGAGAAAATAGAGATACTTCAAGGTTGCAAAGAATAATAACGTTTATTATCATTGGCTGCAAGCAGTTAATGTAATCCTGTTCACCAAAAAAAGTTTAGGCATTCTAATGTGGAGACCATTCTCTTCCTTGCAGTGCTGTGCTGTCACACCGTAGCTTAAGAGCCATTACATCAACTTGGGAGACTTTGGCCTTTAAACATATTTCTGTTATTTTTTTTTTAAAAAACGTCATTGATGGATAAAAAAAACAAAAACTCTCGCCCTGCATATCTGCTCAAGCCAGAGCTCCGAGCCTGTGGTTTGAAAAAGTGTCTAAGTGGATACAGTAAAATCCCATTGAAACTTTCAGTGAATGGTACAGTCATGCGGGCCCTTTGGATTATCATGAAAGTTCCAATAAACTGTGGCTAAAACCTTGTTTCTCTGAAATATTGTGTTTGAAAGGGACAATTGCCAAATTCTGAGCTAGCAAGATACCCTTGGTTATTAGGTTATTAGCACGAATGATATCAGGAGAACAACAATGCAGGCAAGGGTCACTGGGGGCAATTTGAGCTAGCAAGAGACCTTTGGTAATTAACATGAACCCTACCAGCAGAAAAAACCATACTAGCAATGAATACTGGAGGCAATTTCTGAGCTAGCAGGAAACCCTCTGTAATTAACATGAACCCTAGCAGGAGAGAAACCATACTGGCAATGATCATTGGAGGCAATTTCTGAGCTAGCAGGAAACCCTCGGTAATTAACATGAACCCTAGCAGGAAAGAAACCATACTGGCAATGATCATTGGAGGCAATTTCTGAGCTAGCAGGAAACCCTCGGTAATTAACATGAACCCTAGCAGGAAAGAAACCATACTGGCAATGATCATTGGAGGCAATTTATGAGCTAGCAGGAAACCTTCTGTAATTAACATGAACCCTAGCAGGAGAGAAACCATACTGGCAATGATCATTGGAGGCAATTTATGAGCTAGCAGGAAACCTTCTGTAATTAACATGAACCCTAGCAGGAGAGAAACCATACTGGCAATGATCATTGGAGGCAATTTATGAGCTAGCAGGAAACCCTCTGTAATTAACATGAACCCTAGCAGGAGAGATCCATACTTGCAATTTTCATTGGAGGCAATTTTTGAGCTAGCAGGAAATCCTTGGTAATTAACATGAATGTGATCAGGAGAGAAACCATACTGGCAAGGCTCAGTGGAGGCAATTTTTGAGCAAACAAGAGACCTTTGATATTAGCACAAATTCTATCAAGTGAGAAACCATGCTTGTACGGCTCAGTGGAGGCAATGTCTTACCTATTTTCTCTTCTTTGTGCACAGCCGGATCGATTATTGTTTTCAGCTCCAAGCTCTGCAGCAAGTAACACTTGAGCTGCGTCATCATCATCCGGATCTCCTGCAGCATCTCCGTGCTGGAGCTGTGTTTTGCCATCATCTCCAGACTGTAGGCCTTGTAGTCCTGCACCAGATGCCCAAAATAGGAGTCCTTGTACTCCGCCAGTTCTATGATCCTTCTCTGCAGCTTCCTCTCGATGGACAAGAATGCAGAGAAAACATTGGAGAGGGTTGCCAGCGACAGCCTGTTCTTGGCTTTGTCCAATATCATGGAATGGGTCTTCTTAACGGGCCGGTTTGATGTCCGCTCGCCGTCATCCTCCGTGCTACTGGTGGAGAGGGAATCCTGCTCGGAAACTTGAGTGAGAAGGAGTGGGCTGTTCAGAGACGTGATGGACTCCTTGCTGTCGGGCGAAGCCCGGCCATCCCCTGCTGCATCACCATTGGTCACTGAGCTAACAGCGTTGCCTTCTGCTTGAGCCTCCCCCACTGAGAGGTTAAGTCTGTCAGCTGTGACATCATCAATGGCCTCCTCCACCGTCGGCTTCAAGTGCCCCAAAGAAGTGCGCGTGAGCTGATGAGAAAGTCGCTTCTTTCTTGGAGGGGGGAGGGGTTTTGCTTTGGAGGGGGTCTTCTGATCTGGGAGGCCTTCGCCTTCTTGAGGTCTTATCTCGTTCCCTTTGCTTCCAGTATGCACTGGTTCAGGCACCAAAGTCACATCTGGCGGCATGTTCCCTGCACATGCAACTCTGTCACTGCATCCGTCTAGCGCCATAGTCTTACCTCCGTCCCCGTCCTGTTCCCCACATGTCTCCATCCTACCAAGAGCTAATGAGGCATCTACCGATTGTTTTCCAGTGGAACGCCTGCGGGGTGGAATGGCAGGGTAGCCACACTTCTTGGGGCTATGGTCAACTGAACTCCCGTCCTTCCGCTCCGCCTCTTTGCTCTCCTCAAATCGGTTGACTTCCATCTCCTTATAAGGCTTTTCCAAATTTGGCTGCACTTCTGCACCGCAGATCTCCGTGCGCAGGATAGTCTCGCCAGCTGGTTTCAAGCTACTGGGCGGAGGAGGTGGCGGAGGAGGCCTCCGGTAACTTGGTCGCGCTGTGCTAACTTGCACATTTACACCGTGACTTCCCATGGGAGGCTGATCATGAGGCCTGGGATTGCTACACTCTTCGATAAAAATAGGCTTAACAAACCACAGCCTGTCACTTCCGGCTGAAAGCTCAATTTCACACGAGCCCTGGTTCATGCCACGTGAAGCATACGGGCTGGGCTTCGCGCCACGGAGCTGGATGTTGCTGACGTCAGTTCCTTTCGGGTGAAGAGCAACCCCGGTGCCTTTGAGATTAAGACTGGAGTCCCAGAAGTCTATCAAGAAAACAGAAGGACAGGACATCAGATGCAAACAATACAAGCTTTTTGGGTACAATACCAAAAAGATTTGAGTATTATTTTTAAAGTATTACGGAAAGCAACATTCGTCCAAAAAAGCACAGAACATTCAAACAAACCCAAAGTTTCAACAATGCGAAAAAATAAAAGACAATTTTAAAACAAGCCAACCGCAATAAAAGCTGCAAAATAGTAAATCATACATACCAACATTGTCCATTGCATTTGGGAGACAATAGTCCAGTGCTGGTTTTAATTTTGCATTCTGGGAAGTGTGGTCCTTAGTTTCTAATGGGGAAAACCAGAACTACAAGCCCCAAAATACAAAGTTAGAACCAGGAATGGACTAGCAACTCCCGAATGGATAATGTTATGTGTAATAGTAATAGTTAACCATTTAGAGAAGCAGCAAAACATTGTGCAAGCCGTAGACTAATTTGATTTCACTACGTTTCCCACGTCTTATGTGAGGTAAAATTATCTTTTTGTGGTCCAAAACCCACACCACTTTAATTAATCATGCCCACATGGCCCATTCCGTAAGGGAGATACTAGTTCAGTCGGGATTTATAATGTGCATTCTGGTACTTAAAGTCCTGGGATTATAAAGGGAAAATCCAGGACTACAACTCTCAGAATGTAAAATTAAAACCAGGACTGGGCGAGCATCTCTCGAATGGAATGGGGCATGAATGCGTTAATACATACCCAAAAGCTGTGTTTGTGTATGCAGGAGGAAACTTTATATGGTCATGCCACAAAACACTACTCTGTGTGTCAGTCACTGGCCCATGGGTGTTCCACGACTCCCAAGAACTCTAGAATGTTCCCATTAATGACATTAATTATCCACGTTGCACAGGAAAAAGGAGACTGTACCGACTGCCAGCATGTTTAATAAAAACACAGAAAAAGTTGGAATCATTACATTACTGGCACATTTTTAACTTGTATTTTGCAGTATTTGAATTATTTGCACTAACTGCATTATCTGCACCAGTAGCTCTGCTTGCATCATAGCACGTGGTATGTCACGTGCTTGCTGCTATCCAATTTTGTATAGGACATTTTAACACCAATGGCTGGTTCTCTATTGGTCCCACTGCTTTTTTGCATAGGGCTGGTTGGTTATGTAAATATCGGCTTTGTTCCTCTATACTCTTTATTTGTTTTATAGACCTGCTACATACTCACATTCGCATATTTGCACTATATTGCACTTTCTAGGAAATTATTTGGTAGTAATTCGAAAGGGAAGACACCCAACGCCCAAGGTAGTTGTAAGACAAGCTGTCAATTCAGTTCTGCTGTGTTTTTGTGCTTTCAGGTCTTCTGTGCGTGGCGGTTGGTTACTTTGCAATGCTGCACACATTTCCGCCACATGGATAACTCCCACGCGCAGAAGCCCATCAATAGGGGCTTTAGGAAGTCGGATCCCAGGTGCTTTTTGAGTTACCTGGACATGCTTAGTTCTCGTCCTGTGCTGTGTTTGCAGGGCTCTTCTATGAATACCTGTTTCTTATTTTTATATTTATTTTATTGTTCATTTATAATGCGCTTAATACCAGTGAGTGGTTTCTAAGCGCGGGATTCGAACCTGTGTTCGACGCCACGTTGTCTTGCTTCCAAGACAAACGTGTTGCCCTTGAGCTATCCTTCCTTTTTCATTCATTTTAGTTAGTTGAGATCCAGAGTTCTTGAGTTCCTCTTAGGAACCTAGGTCTCTTTGAGGCAATGTCTAAGAGGAAATCAATTGCTGAAGTCTCTCTGAGAGAGAGCTCTAAAGCGATAGTTTACAATATGTTTCAACTTTTTAGGGAGTTATGATGTGATAGGTCATTTATAACGCGCTCAATACCCAGGGGTTTCTAAGCACGGACCCCGGGATCGAACCTGTGCTGCTCTGTGTCGTTTTGGATCCTTGAACTGACTTGGTAGCTGTGGGGGGCCCAGAAGGCAATGGGTATGGCAAAGTTGGGGGATTAAGGACTGGTCCAAACCAATCAATGATACTATTAAAAGACACGTCGAGTCTAGCCCTCTGAGATGGCAGGCCAATCCTTGCGTTGCTCACCCGCATAATGAATCTGGGAGTCCCCCTTATAACATGTTCCTTTGTTCCTTTATAAATCCCCTTTGGGTTTGGGGGTAGGCAGACTCCATTTCCTTAAGGGACCCATTGGAAAGGGCCCCACCAACCACTTTGTGATTATGCATAAGGTCCCAGGTTTGCCAGTTGGGCGTTTTGAAGACTAGGAGTCTCTAACAAAGCTATACACTGTATCCGACATAGGAAGTGCATTGTAAACGCCAGCGTCTGCCATGGGGTCTTGACAATTCTATCCATATATTTTTAAGGGATGGATGGCTGGTCCATGGGTTGCTAACAACTGAAGTAAGATCGGACCCAACTCAGGGATCCAAATGAGAGCCACTTTGCCATCACACAGTTTGCTTCCCCCTGTCCTAAGCCAGGGCCTATGTTGGGAACCACTATGTGAGCAGAATATCTCCTGAAGGTCTGAGCCACTGCAATTTCGCAGACATTTGACCCCCCCCACCCCCACTGACAGGGAATGGAAATCTGGAGGCCATCGACTGACCACCACCAAGTCTTGTGAAGTCGGAACATACTTTGGAGTCTATGTGTAGGGTTTTACCTGGAATATAGCTGGGGTAAACAGGCACCAGTTCCTTGAGGGCTTTAATGTCATCTGCCTCCAGGAAACATGGGCCATGGAGGATCTAGATATCTAGGGGCATTTGTCTTTTAATATCAATGCCAAGTAGCCATCGACGGGGACACCTTCTGGGGGTGTTTTGAATTGGGTCGAGTCTGGTCTCAATTGGGAGATTGAGAATGTAGACCAGGAATCTGTTGACTTGCAACAGATGGTTATTAAAATTCCTGGTCGCTATCCTTGGCTTTTATTTAATGCATGTAAAAATCGATGGGACGCACAAAGCGCTTCTGGTACTATTCTAAGGTTACAGGAATGCGTTAGCAACTCGGAAATCTCACATGGTGGGAGATCTGGGTTGTCTATTGGGAGATCTTAATTTACAGTTAGAACCTTTAAGAGAATTAGAAGGGTTATGGGACAATGAGGCATGGGGACTAGGCTTGCTCAATGCTCTCCGGTGTAAAAAGGACTTAAGGCAGTGGCCTTCACACTACCCGAATTCTATACAATTTGGGGCTAGGTGCATGCCTTCGAACTAACCTGTGAAGCACACATCACATCTCATACAGTAATCTAAATGGATTGCTCCCTTTCTGTTTATGAGATTTCTTTAAGAACATAAGACTTTAATAAGACAATATTTCCATGAAGGGACAATTGGTCCCGAAACTCATAGTGGTAACAGGAGCAATTCAAAGAACCATCTCATTGGAAGTTGAACTGTTAATGCAAATTATATTGTAACGTTGTCTGTTAAATAATTGATTGGATCTTTTTGACCAATGTGCTTTCAAATTCCCACTTTATATGGGTTTAGCACATGATTGTAATTATTTAAAAGCATTTATTATAATCGTGTGTATAACTTGACATAGGTGTACCCCTGCATTTTCAAGTATCATTTAATTTAGAGAAATTCTAAATACATTTTTTCTTTGATCGCATTAATGTAACTTGGAGGATTATTCCCCACAAGAGTGACTGGATATCTCTTCGACTGTTCGATGAGCATAGTCAATTTGGTTGCCTATGTCCCTCAGGTCATAGCCTTCCAGTGACCAACCAGGTTTGTTTAATGGCTCAAAGTCATATTCCACTTCGATGTTTATTTTGCCCAGTGAGCGTGGATAACTGGTATCCACGAGGACAGAAATTGACAAGACTAGCCAGAGCCCAGCAAGGAGCTCAATAGAATTGTCTCTTATTAACGTTACAGAGACTGAGAACTTCGCTATGTTCTCCTATGCCAATAGCAAACATATGGCCAATCCCCATTCCATTCAGGAGATGTTAGTCCAGTCCTAGTTTTATCTTTGCATTCTGGTACTTGTAGAGCCGCATTTCCCCATTACAAATCCCAGACTACAGTCCCGGAATGCAAAGCCAAAATCAGGACTGGACTACTGTCACCTGAATGGAATGGATAATGCAATGAGCGAATGGATGATTACGGAGAAAGGGGTCATTTTATGTTTAGATGCGTGTCATTTCCTCTGGAAGTTCCACAGAAAAGGACTGCCTGTTGCATGAGTGTGGCTTGTAAAGTGGGGTGGGGAACTTCCTCAGTGCCATGAGTTTATGAGGCTGTTGTGGCAGGAAGTGAAATGCAGCGGCTGATGACACCCCAGTTAAGCTTTAAAGGCAACTTCAGGTAACTCAAGCACCACTAAATCACCACCAAGAAAGGTGAAAAGGCTACACCAAGCAGATGGGAAATGCGTGACAGCATGGTCCTGCAGTTCAATAACCTCTGCATTTGTCCATTTGCCCTCTTTGCCAATTAGTCCTCTTTCACTCGTTCCTTCGCTATGCCTTGTTACTTCACAAGTAATAAATTGGCATGAGACAGTATTTTCAAATGGCAAACTTGGCCGCAGTTTTATTTCCATAACAGAATTATTGTACACATTTTGTGAACTCCAGTCTGTAAGTGTGGCGCTTGCTCTGTGTCGGACCTCACCTGCTTCCCCCTGTACCTTTGTATAGTTACCATAGTAAGCCCCCCAACTACCCCAACCCTTTGTGCCTGAGCCTATCCTGCCCATGCAGGTGTCCGTGGGTGGGGAGAGTGCGGTTTCTTTTTTGGGGGAAGCTGAGCCTTAGTTGTTACCACCAGACGCCCCCGCCGTTAGGCCCCCAAGAGGCGCTGGTCCGGAAGAGCGAAGACCCATTCCGGTTTCCTTCTGGCTCATCCGGAGTCTATCATTTGTGCTTGGTCGCCCAAACACCGCCACGCCACTATGTGGGTTACTGCCCACCGTGGATCCCCTTCCTCTTGTCTCCTTTTTACAGCTCCAGCAATTTGGTACATATGTTCCAGAAAAAGAGTTCCATTCCCATCGCAGATAGGTGCACCCCATCCTTCAGAAAGTATTTGGGGGTTTTCCCATTGATCAGGCCATGTCTGATGTGATGGAAGCCTCTGCCCCTGCAGAATTTCGCCACGGCCCCATTCAGCTTTTTCCTTGACTTTTAGACCGCTGAGTGGTTCTCTGCCCCTCTCCATTCCACCCTGGGAATTACTACTGACCACACTATCTCCGTGTCGCCCAGCTGTGCTGAGATCTCCTGCAAAGAGAGTTATGTCCTTCAACAAAACCCCCCCTCCCCAGGTTTGTCAAGTCGTTCCCACCCAAGTGGATTACCAGCACCTCAGGCTTCTGCTGCTTACCCAGCAATTTCCTCAGCAGCCCCTGTAGCTGTGCCCATTTCATCCCTGGCACCCCGTGCCACTCAATTTGGAACTAGCCGGCTGTCAGCTCTTCCGGCTGTCGGGTCGAGCTTGTCTTGGCCCTTGAGACAAACAAGTGCCCCACTACCCACACGGTGCGCTTCCTCTTTCTTTGTAATGCTGGTAAATGAGAAGCAGAGGGAACGGCATGTTTAAATCACAATTTTTCTGGTCTGATATATCTTTTGAAACACCCTGAAGACCATCTCCCCAACTTCATGATGTCCTCTGCCCCCAAATCCCCTGCTGCGGAGGTGGCGGCCCCTATCCGGAATGAATGGGTCTCAAACCTGCCCTCTGTTAACCCCATCTTTGTCAGGGCCCGTTCCATAACCTTTTTGAACTGGAAGCGGCTTACTGTGGAACCGTCCCTGTGCAAGAGCCATGGTGCCCCAGCCTCTGATGGTTGCCGCTGCTGGAGAAAGTTGGCCACCGCTGTCACTGGGCATACTCTGCTTTTTTGGATGGCCTGCAGCGTTAGAACCACGCCCTTCCCCTTCTGATCGGTCTTCGACCACCGAACATAAATGACAACCTGGGAGCTGCATACTTGCACGTCCAACTGTAAAAACCCGTTCCCCTTACCCTCTTTATTCTCAGGTACCAGCTCGCTGACCCTGAGCGCCCCAAAGAATGCTACCGTAAAGGCCGCCGTGAATAATACCCTCTCTGCTTCGCAGTTACACACTGTGTCCAGACATTTAATCAACCCGTGCAGTTTTATATCATCAATGGGCCGTCTCTCGTCGGGTTTTGTTACCGTTTCCTTAGCCCAGCCTCTCATGGCCAGTGCGATGTAATATTCCTTGGTGGGGTCCTTTTCCCCCTTAAGTTTAGCATAATGTGCTATGGCCGCCAGGTGGTACGTCACCCATGCTCGGGTTTTCCCCGTCTTCCAGCACCAACCAACAAAGGCCTGCATTGCGTTCTCCTCCTCACCCTCTGGCAGCACCTCTTTTGGAATTCCGCAAAACGCTCTCAACATGCCCTGTACCTCTTTGCTGTACCTGGTGCCAGCGCTGTCTCTACCAAGGAGCTCAGGTCACCCAAATCATCCCCCACCATTGATCCTTGAACAGAGCCATTTCCTTCATTGCTTCGAGGCAGCTTTCTCGGAACTTCTCCCACTGCAAACGAGACATAGAATTAGCGGCCATATTTTTAATACCGGGGATGTGCCGTGCCCTGACCTCAATGTTTAATGCTAGCAGACATTTGGTGAGTTCCCTGAGTAGCCTTAGCACCCTCAAGTTGACCCCGTATTGATAATCTGGACCACTGCCAAGTTGTCCGACTACAGGGCAACCTTTCTGTTCTCTAGGAGTTCCCCCCACAGCGTGTCTGCAGGGTCCTACTGCAGGAGCTGGATGACTCTGATGTAGGACCCTGCTGGTTATAAAGGGGCTCGTCCCGCCCCTTTCCTTTGTCTTGCCCTTCGCGGGCTTTGGTGTGTTTTGGCACCGTTCCGCCCCCTGCACCCTCCCCTTTCCCCGGGGAGGGGAACAAGTTGGGATAGGACCCTGCAGCGGTTAACATGCTGCCTCCTCCATTTTCTGTGTGTTATTTCCGTCGATAGCGGCAGAACTTCCGGTTCTCAGACCGGATATGCCTGGGAGACTTTCCTCATGCTCAACAGTAGGATGCAGAAATGATGATCAATAAAAGTATGCCAAGAGCAAGCGCTACCTTTCGTGGACTCTTTTTTGCGCACGTCTTAAAATAAATAAATAAAAACCAAACGGTAGGCGAAAGCTACGCGCATGCGCTACTTTGATTTTCAGCGCCGACGCTTATGCTCTGATCTCCCTCATTAGCCATCACACTCTGGATCACACAGACACCGGCACACATTATTCGGGGGAACAGCTCCCCAAGAGGAAAGATGCTCTTTCCAGGCAACACTCGCCCTGTGGGCTCTCCACCCAGACCCCTAGTGCAGGGCAATTACCCGAAGATCTATCAGGGCGTCACTGTTTATGTATTCACCGTCCTACCCTACTGCTCTCCCCTCAAACCCTCAACATTGCGCCCCCTACTGTTCTGTCCCTTACTCTCATGATGCAGCCTCTGCTTTGCCTTGGACCCATAATTTGAGTAAAGGCCAATAGTACATCTACAGGCCTCCACCCAGGACTGTAATGCCTCATTAATCACCAGTGGACATTCTCCTGCAGTTGCAGAAGCGAATATAGTAATTAATGCAACTGAATAATTATCAGAAAACCCAGTAACATTTACACACAAAGCATATTCACCAGTCCTGACTAGACAATGCCCAAACTGCTACCCATTGTCTAAATTCCTAGTAACCACTGAGCATCCCATGTCAAACATGGACGAGATTTATTCATTTATTTCATTTGTGTAGCGCACATACAACCCGGAGGCATTGAGGCGCTGTTGCAGGTACAAGTTAAGAGCATACTTTGTCATACAATTACATACTTAAGAGGCATTACCATACATATTAATGATAGTGTGGTGGTGACAGATCAGGGTTTGACACGTAGGTACTGTGTGCAGGTGATGTTGCGGGTTAGGAGAATAGCTGAGTTTTGAGCGGAGATAAAACCTATATTAACATTTAAAGCTTTTTAATACAAATGACTAGGCTACGTGCTAGGCCTTTACTTCTGTGCTCTTGGGAAATATGCTATGAAAATTCATAAGTCATAAGGTTTCTCATAAAATTTCGTGGCAGTACCTCTTATAATTACAATTTAAATCACACCTGTAGACTGACTAGTTGAGTTAACTAACAATCTTACATTCTGGTGAGGTTGTCATGATGCCTACCCCCGGGGAACCAGAACAGGTCCAGCAACCCCGGAAGCAGGCATCAAGTTATTTTGAGCAAGCCCAAAAACCCCTGCTAGGGGCTGTTTGGGTGCGGTCCTGGCGCCTATGGCGCCAGGCTCATATGGAGAGTCAGTCCTGGTGCCATAGGAGCCAGGCTCAGAGAAGAACTTACCTGATGCAGACCATGCTGCAAGCTTACCTGATGCAGACCATGCTGCAGAGCTCCAAGCCAAATGAGGCTTGGAAGGGACTATTTTACCTAGGGACTATTTTTTACTCGGGCGGGGCTGGGGAGGAATACTTACCTGGGACTACTTTGGAGGCTATTTAAACCACGCCCAAAGAGCAACACACGCTTCGCGTTATTCTGCATCCAGCAGCATAACGCTCACCGTGTCTGCAAGCCTGCATCCAGTCATCTGCCACACCCGCCTCGAGTCTGCAGCTCCTAGAAAAAGGGAGGAACAGAAGGAGAAGAGGTTAGAATAAGAGCAAAACCTTCGATCCTTACCTGAATTACGGATCCACCGCGCCTTCGAGCTGGAAGAAAGAAGCATTTTATGCGTGCCGCCTCGCCTGCTCCAGCGCCGCGCTGAACTCACCTGCCATCGCAGCATCCTCACGATCCACTGCATCCTTCTGCACGTTCCCGCCGCACTCTGTCACCTAAGGGGAACACAAGAACAGCAAAGGTGAGCCAAGGGAATAAACAGAGGCAATAGTAACTACCCCCATAGACTTACCTGATTACCGCCGGGGGTACTATTCCTCTTCACGGGTCGGCACAGTCTCCATTGCATCCTCGCCGTACCCCGGCCCCTAAGGGGAACAAAAGGACAACAAGGTGAGACAAAGGGACAAACAAGGGGAACTCTTCTCACCACAATAGACTTACCTAATTTTACCGCCGGAGGCATTATTCCCCGAACTTCATATTTTCTCTGCACAGCTGAATAAGGGAGCAAGCCACAGGTTACATGCTGGCCTTATTTTATTGAACTGTGTAGGATAAGCCAAATCCTTACCTGAACTTTGTCAGCTACCACGAGGAACTGTTCGCTGGGGTCAAGCTGCAAACTGCAAGGAATCGGACAAGAGTGAAAGTCAGACATGTGAACTCTTACGAACTACATACTTTTCGGAGTCAATATTGTTCTGGAACTCACCAATTCCTTCGAGCCAGTGAAGCAACTGGTTATCAACGCGCCCCTGCGCTCAATGCAGGATGGAGAGCTCATCTTTTCAAACCATCAGAAGAATATTCCTACGGGCCAAGCAAACTAAGCTAGGTGGGCCAGACCAGTCCGTCATCTCGGCCCTACACATCACATTGGTGGAGACTGCAGCTGTCCAGTTCAGATCGACGCCTCTGTGGGAGCCAGGCGAGCGTAATAGGTTTCCATTTTATGCTTAATTGTTCATAATCATTATATTGACCATTAAAATGTGCAAGCAATATATTTTAATTCTTCACCTTAGAATTCAAGAGCCCCCATATTGTCCTGGCAAATGCAAAAGAACTTTGGCCAACATGTGTTTCTCCCCTAGAAGAAGCTTCGTCAGGGCCTACTCAAAAATAAATGCAATATCTTGTGCAAAGTCTTGAATTGTGTCTGTTAAGTTCAACTGGGATTTCCATTCCTAAGGCGGAGTATGGTAACGTAGAATGAGAGTCCTGAGATTCATGAATTACATGTGGCAAATAAAAAAATGGCCACATTTTACCTCGATTACTATTTTCACTACTTGATATTTCTCAAAATGATGTCATCAGTTCCTTGTAGAGAATCAAGTACTTTTCCCATAGGCCAGCATGACTGTGGGACCTATATGTGTTACACAAATATTGTTTGATGTCTATTAAAATCCCCCTCTCTATAAACTAATCCATTTACTATGTTGTCAGCAAACATGGACTCCATAAGAACCAAACCGGCATATACATGCGAACCCTTGCAAGCATAATTCTACAGCTTGGTGTGCAGAACAGGACCCAACCAGATTTATGGAAAAAGTCTTACTGGTCAACTATGGAATTAAACGGTTCCAATTCCAAAGAGAACATGCTGGAGTAAGGATGGAAGGGAAAAAAAAATCATATTTCACGTGAGTTTCATCAAATGAACAAATGACAGCTAACCTAGGTAGCTCATTTTAGCTTGTGCCCACCTCTGCACCTAGACAGTGACAGCCGAGACAAACATTTGCAAAGCCAACAGTTTATGCGTTTCTGTAGTCTGAGGGCGGGCTAGGCACTGCCATAATGGTGCTACCTGGACATTAGATGGAAATGGAATCGTACGAGTACCTGGGCATGAGATAGCATTGCCTGGCAAATGCCTATTTAATACCTATACATAACCAAAAACTATTGGCTTTACCATTGTTTGTTTGCAACAGGACTTAAATGCAGGGAACATATGCATGGACACACATACTGGTATAAAGCAAGCATGGCAGTTGCAATGATTCCAGCAACTCTCAGAAGACTACTTCAAAATAACACTTGCAGGCAACTTACAGCACACAGTTTGATGCTACTGCTTGACAGAGCTAACTCAGATTCCAGAAGGATGCGTTTTTGGCAGCAAAGTGCAGGTATTGGGTGGGAATGCCAGAAAACTTGGAATGCAGCGCTGAAAAAATGTGTGGGCTATACTAGTCCATATATCCCGCAGATTTTCTAATGATAACTCTTGTGCGAATAGGCAAGATAAGGAGAGGGTGAAGAAACTGCGCTGGATGCAGTAGAGATCACTGCTCCGACTCTTGTAGACCTCACAGAAGAAGCAATAAATCACATTGGGACACTCAGATGCATATTGGACAGGTGGATCTACCCTGGTGATCTCAGGCACATGTTTTGGGCATGCCAATATATCCATTGTCTGCAAAAAGATTAGGAACAAAATAGTGTCTATACTAAAACGAGAGTTTGTACTTCACCGCCGAAGAGTCTGGTTAGAATCCGCCTTCATGTACAAACAACTGACACATAACGAGGCGCTATGGCCATCACGGGTGCAAAGAGGAAGATATAACGAAAATGCAAGGATCGAGAAGAACCGAACCTGAAAGTATGGATAGAAACGGTCCTCCAGGACAAGGAACACAAGCAGCTAACATGGAGAGACTGTTTAAATCTGAGAACTACTGTAAGAATGCACGCACTGCTGGACAATCAATTGGAGATCTATTGGTGTTCTCTGCTTCTCCCCCTCAGTTTCTGCTCCACTCTCCCTCCGCGGGGTCATTGAGAGTGCCTTTCATTGTTATGGGCTTTTTATGTTTTGTTTCAGTTTGTACAGTGGATTAAGACTACTAGTTTGTTTTGAGGCAAGACTATATATTTGGGGCATGTATGTGGTATTCCGAAATGTCTCTTTCACCGCTTTGTGATATTGGACTAATGTTGGTGTAATTCTGTGACCTAGAGGGTCAGATATGCTCTACCGCACAGGTTAAAAATAAACATTAAAAAAAGAAACGGAAGCAAATGCAGACAAAGCGATTTGCCCAAGGTCAAACCACTTAGTAGTGAAAGCTCAGATTAGGATCCAGATCTAGTTCAAACGTCAGGAATTTGGCACTATTTCCTCTCCTTGCCTTCCTTATTTATTGGCTATAGCGCGTCACTAGGACACCCCATTTATTTCTTTTCGGAGGATTGTGTGAGGTGAGAAAGCAGATGGGGGGAAAAAAAGAGATATGCGCTCAAGATCACATTATCCTGTCCAACATAATTATGGCTCTATAAGGGGCAGTAAACTATCTATAATTGACCAGTGGAGGTGCAACAGTATGCCTGAACTAAAGAGATTAGATTGTAAGCCAAAACCCCTGGCGTTTGCCAGAAACAGGAGACAAACTACTGGGCATGATTGAAACAGACAACATGCTTTCTGTGTTCACTGTGGTAAACCTAGTTTGTGCGTTATGTGAGAAACCAGAGGGTGTCTCACCTGCTAGTCCCCGGGGATCTCTCTCAGGTGGCCAGGGCATGGCCATCGCCTTTGGATCCAGACCCTGGGGGTAGAACAGTGCGGGAGGATCACATGGGTGAGGTTTCTTCAGGGAGTGGGGGTGAGTCAGCCAATGGTGAAATTCAGTATTCCCCTCTTTTTTGTTAATCTACCCCATCCTATTTTTTAGGATACTCAGATCCCACCTCCCCCCCACCCCTTCTTACACAAACACTGGTCCGAATAAGAGGCCGATAGAGTAACAAGACCAACTCTCATACATTGTACTGGACATGTCCCGTTAATCGGGTCAGGCGAAGTCAGGCACCTGACTTCAAGTGCATGTGCCAGATACGAATTAGCTCTCCCCACACGGATACAAGACAACGCCTAAAGAAACACACTGAGCAAGGCAGAACACGAGTACGAGCAGAAATTACGGGGCAAAGGCAAACCTACTGGAGCAGAACGACGGATCAAGGGACGAGAACTGTGGGTAGAAACCCAAAAAGTTCCATACAGGAGGTTGTTGCCTCTGACAGGCTGCGAGATACACATGGAGAAAACCAGATCCGACAAGTGAAGACTGCATTGTGTTTCATGGTTGCAAGTGACCCTCCTGGGTGAACGGCAGAGTTGGGGAGGCGAGGCAAAGCCTGTGGTACTAACCCTGACTCGTGAATTAGAAATTGCAAAACCCAGGAAAAGACACAGCCGGTGAGTTGGCAAGCGACCTGAGACACCAGTGTGTGTTAAAGTTTGAACTAGAAACATTATATCGCAAGTGAAGGCTGCATGGTGTGGATGAGATGCGGAGAAAGGCAGAACATTGAGTGAACATTGATGTAAAGGACAGCTGTGAAATCAGCGATACAAAGTAACAGAGTGGTCTGGTGAAAGGAAGTAGCCCACTCAAGTGTCTGTGAAAGGTATTTTGTTTAAAGCGAGAAAAAAGCGAATGAACAGCAAAAGTGAAATAAAGAAGACTAATTTCTAGAGAAGGGAAGAGTGAAAGTAAAACCGTGAACTTTGAGTCAAGGTGGTCCTGGAGTGGTCTGTAAAGAAAACCATGCACATTCGAAAGACTTAAGTGGTACGAATCAGATTGAGGGAGACCCGAAGTATAATAAGCTTGGGGAAGGGATCCCCATGCAACTTTGTGTTGAACTTTATCGTGAGAGGTCTGATCCCGACAGAGGGTGGCCGTGAGAACTTTGTGGTGAAAGGTCTGAGACCGGCAGAGGGGGATCTTTTGTGAATGTATTGGTTGAAATATTATTTGGAAGTCAGAGAGAGACTTTAACATGGAAGGCCAGGCGGGCCTCGATCCACTGGTTTGAACTGTGCATTGTGTTGGAAACCGAGCCAGAGTCTCTTATTCTGCCTACAAGGATCACCTTACTCTGTGAGGCCTAATGTGGGGAGGAGAGCTGGTTCATCTACCTTCATTCTTTTGAACACTGATTTTTCCTTTGAATACATTTTTTTGCACTTTTTGTATAAGAAATAGAGTAGGGATTAGGTTTAGCATAGGCAAATTTGATTTGAGAGACTCCACTAGGTTATTTATTATTTATATGGACAAGAGTACTCCCATCTTATTTATAAAGCAAAGCAGGAGTTTATCCAGCCCCGACAACTTCAACAAAGGTTTTACAAATTGTACCCATTGTCTCATTGTCACTTGTGATACCATGCCTTACCTACAGCTTACTACAACAACTCCTGTAGCATTCTCACCTTTCTGGGGGCGATGATATTGATCATTTACAGTATCGGAAGTTGAAATGCATATTGATACATTTGAGTGCTTTGATGGTTCAGAAGATAGCTCAGTGTGTCGAGCACTCATTGCAGAGATCTGTGTTCATATGCAAGATTGCAATACTAAATTCCCGCAAGGTGGATTCTGCCTGTCCTATGTCTAAAGTTGATAAAAATACATGTACGTGTACTGTGTAGCACAGCAGGTGATATCAGCAACGTACCTGCACCAGATAGCGTTTACTATAAAATAAAAATTAAAAAAACGAACATAGCTTCAGTATGGTGATGGTCTAGAGATTGTTTTTTCCAGATGGGGACCTGTAAACCCTAGGCAGATACCCCTCATTATGAGCCTAAAGTGTTAGTCCAAGAGGTGATAAGCATCCAAATTCAAGACTGTACAACCAAAGCGTTCATGCAGGTATCCTAGCTTTGCCAGCAGACAATACAGTGATCCTGGATAATCATCAGATATAACTGTGCTATCTTCAGTGAAAAGGTTTGACTTCTCACATGCTGGAAGCATTATTTAGCCCATTATCAGATTTTTCTTTGTATGTAGACCATTTGAGTAGAAGGGGTTATAGATCGAGGAATATGGACTAGATATCCCAGGGCTCTGGCAAGCATACTTTAAAGTCTGCTCATTCGACTTCGAGGTTTTTCTGCACGTTTATAAATAATGTCACACGCCTGTGTTTTGGGCATATTGCAGCTTTAAAATACAAAAGAGAAAGCCATATGAAGTCTGTTAAGCTCACATCAATTAGTATACTGGTACTTGTATGCTTACCTTGATGGTTGAGGCAATGAAGCTAGAATCATTCCCATTTAGCAGAATGAGCTTTTAGAACATTTCTTTTAAAAATTGTCATGTTGAGCTATGTGATTTATTTTTAACTTTCCAAGTCAGTTCTACAACATGGGAATATTTTAGTTCACAATAAGTGCTAGAAAAGAAAGTGGTTAAGTGCAGAAATTCTAAAGTGGGCACAAATCTCATCACCACTTAAACCAATGTGTGATCCTGGGCATCTCATTTAATCGTGTATTTCCGGACAGGTTCAAATTGCCAGTCCCTAAAACTTTCAAAATGATTGCCCTTCAGAGTGATTTCTTTCTCATGATATGATCTTCAAAAAAGCCTTACTCTTTGTTTCTCTAGCTATAGCGTTGCTTCCTCTATAATAGTGAGACTTTATATAATGCACAGCCAAAGCCAGTTGTTTCTTTGCTCTCCAATGGCAACATTACTTAAAAAAAGAGGTCCTTCTTCGAATCTCGGTCTGGATACAGACACCTTCCTGGTAGCTTCTAATCTTCATAAATATGTATCCCATGGTATGTGTAGCTTTATCCTTGGGCTACTGTATCCTTGCTTGAGCGCATTTGCATTCTGGGAGGCAGGTAATCCAAGTCATCTGTCTATTATCGAATATGTGCACCTTTTTCATATGTTCTGTGTCCTGCATGTGTACTATGGCCGGTACACCTTCTCATAGTTACCATTGATGGAACGTGCCCCGTACCTATGATAGAACACAAGTACCCTCATCGTGGACTGCTAATGCTGGTTTTGAAATGCTACTCGTTTATCATTCGGATTACAGCAAGAATGAAGAGGGTAAGGGGACAGAAAGAGAGCTTGTCATGGGCTCATAGTTCCTTTTGCCACTATAATTCTGGTGCTGTTCTGGGATTCTTATTAAGGCAAGGGTCCAAGCATGGGAGCAAACTAGGAACACGCTGTGGCAGCGTTACTGGAGGTGGTATCGGGAGGATAGCATCCTAGTGCAGCGGGTGGCACAGACACCTATTTCTACACAAACACACATTCACTCACACAACATGGATGTGAGGGAGGTGGGGCAGAGCTAGGAGAAAAGCCCAATTTCCTTTCATTTACAGCACACGCAAAGCCAACATTACTTTCTATGAAAGATAAAGCTACAAGACCATTAAGGCTACTAAAGCAGTAACACAAAGGGCAACGGGTTGCCCAACTCCAGGCCTCGAGCCCACAATCCTGGTGGGTTTTCAGGATATCCCTCATTAATATTCATTAGAAAAATGCATACGTTTAGAATCATTGCATGCCAATTATCTCATGAATATTAATGAGGGGTATCCTGAAAATCCGACATGATTCCGCCCTTGAGGTCTGGAGTTGGACAACCCTGCGAATGGGTGGGAACTATCCACTGCCAAAGGTAGCAAAGGCCTGAAAAGTGCGCTTAGCAGTGTTACCACCTGGTATGGTTCACCGACCTCTGTATTGCTGCTATCACCACCCTGTGTGTGGCAGTCGCCTAGAGTTCCGGTGGTGGTTTTGCATGCCTCAAAAGACCACAAGAAGCAAAAGGTTTCCAGCAGAAGAAAGGAAAACCAAAGCAACAAGGGCTGCCTTGTGAGATAGGGTAGATCAACCAGAGTCTTGCTTCTATTTCTAAGGAGAAGTGCTGACAAAGGCAGCATGGGAGTGGAGGGGGTGAAGATGCAAAAGCAGTCACTCAGACTAAAGGTGCGGCAGGAGGGCAGCAGCGTGAGTGCGCACTCGGCAAAGGGCTTGATCGGAACTCAACCATTGAAATAAGCTTGCGAAAGATCAATCGGATTGGCTGCTCCACCCAGAACCTGGTGCGAATTGACAAGAATATGCTAAAAAGAACGTTTTGCATACCAAGTGGCTGGACGGAGGATTCTTGTGTGTGGTTTGTTAGGGAGAATTATCTGAATTTTGCTAATTCCCTCCACTTTGGAGACCCCCAGCAACTTTGATGGATTTTAAAGACTTGATTCTTTTAACCTGGAGAGAGTGAGACCCTTTTCCCTCACTCTCTCATGTATTTTAATGTGATTTTGAACACTGTTTCTTTTGGTTATGGAGTCTGACAAACTCCATAGGCATCTTTTAAATTTTGTCACACAGCACCTTCAACACAGTGACACGGGGAGGTCTTCCAGGTTTCCCAAAGTTTTAAATACCTTCTCTGGGATAAACTACTGCTTCTCATAGAAGTAGAGTGAAATTGCCTTTACTTACATTTGTAACTTTCTAGACCCAGCACACACTATCTTACAACAGGGTGCTGGAGGGGCTACTTACTATCCCCTTTGTCTAGCTTATCATGTAACAATTTTATGTTACCGTTTCCTCGATGAATGGCTGATGGCAGCGGTTTACTTTTAACTACCGTGGTGTGTATTTACTGCGGGCTGCGTTCGTAGCTGCAGTAAAGCACAAAAGGGTGCCATTTTTGTCAAAATGGCCCTGGCCTTTTTTTGCCATTTCTTTGTGGAAAGGACCTTCTTGAGATTTACTCTGTGTGACAAACCAGGTTTGGTCCCTTTGTATGCTTTGCCTTTGGCGGGATTCACGAGGGAAGCCAGCCTCTGGCTCCAAGGGGTCTGGAGTGGGTAGGAAGTGAGGGAGGTGACCAAAACCCCCTGTGCTTAGTCTCCTAAGAGACCCAAATGCACTCTGTAGTGATTGGCTGGCTGACTGTCCGGCAAGGACAGCCACCCTGCTGGGTGACTGACAGCTAGGCTGGAATGAATGGGAGAGAACTGAATAAAAGGCGAGGCTTTTGGCTTGGAAGGCAGATTCGACCACTGTATGAAGGAACCAAAGAAGAACTTGAAGAGGACGCCTGCTGCAACTCGTGGACCGTTGGTTTGCCCAGTGAAGCCCTGCTGTTGTGCTGAAACTCCAAATTCATATCGACACAGAAGCCCCTGCAAGGATAACTTCTCCCCTTGGGTTGGTGGGACCAATCAACTCCAAAGTAAGCCACCGGAACATTCTCTCGGAGCTGGTTGACTTTCCACAGAGTTGCTGCTGGAAACCGAAATGGCAGGGAGAGGAACACCAGATTGTGTGCGTTGCTTTTAAGCTGGATAAGAGCTCCAGGAAGATCCTCAGGACTTCCAGGAAGCTGGATTGAACAAGCTTGAGCCCCCTCAACAGAGTGCAGGACCCCAGAAGCAAGGAAAGCCCATCTCGACAGCCAGGAATCGCAGTTTTGATATTTGTGGTAGACGCGAGGAGCTACAACACCGAACAGCCACTTGTTCGAAGATTGCTGGTTGCGAGCGGTGACCGTTCAATTGCAGTGCAGGAGTCCCCCGAAGTCCTCCCTCTTGACCCCACGACTGAGGCCGAGGAACAGTGAGATCTGCAGAGCTGCTCAGGAACAGAAGTCATCTGCTGCACTTTTGCTTCAATACAAAGGAACTGTAAAAGTCTGAGAGAATTTACCTCTTGCTATAGAGTTGCTTGCATCTTCTACTTCTCACAAGTCCAACAGCTTGTGGCCCTACATTGATACTTTCTCTTCAGAGACTTCTAAAACATTGTGCAAAGACTTTTCTTACTTGCCTGCAAAGAAGTGCTTCAACTCATATAGACTTTTGCCCATGGACTTTGGCTTAGTCTGTTCTACTGAATGACTCTTATTAGGGGATATGAACCTATTTTCCTGCTTAAGAATATTTGTGGGCCTTTTCCTTTGGCTTACGCCTAAATGATTCTAAATGCAACAGTGATATATTAATGTCCCCAGCACCCTAGCTACTGAAGTCACCTGAGGGTGTAGGTTGTGTCTTTGGGCCATCCCAAAAGGGTACTCCCTAATTTAGAGATATTAAGAGTGTATTTTGTGAAGTATATTGGAGTGTTACTGTTATATTGCTCCCTTCTGAAGAAGGCTTACCATAACGGATTGATAAATTAATAATTGTTTATTCAAGAAACCTTGTGTCCAAGTGTATAATTAAATACTTGTCACTGGATCCCTGTGTTACTCCCTTACAGCTCACATTGACCCCTCTTGAGATAAGCCTGGCTGCTCAACACCCTACCAACCTGTATAGTACAAGCTTATACCAAAGGTTGGGTTCCTATTGCTAGGAGGTCAGGGGTGTTGGAGTGCACCTAAAGGGTACTGCATACAATCTTGCCAAACAAGGTGTGTAAAGTGCATGCCTATGTCCGCCTGATGACCAACCTCTTTGTGGGTTCAGGCACGTGCTGATTAGATATTTACAGTTCGGTTGGCAGAGGTTGAAGTTTACAGATTCTGATGCCCAAGTGTCCTGCGGCACACAGGCAGATGCCATAGGAGTCGGAGGTTCCTACAAGGTATCAGCTTCAACGCCATCTGGCTCAAGACTCCTAGCCATGGCCCGACTCCTAGATTCAGATTTCACTTTATTTTAAATAAAAAAAAATGTGTGTGAACCCATGGAATATCTCCTAGGAGAATTAAGCACTGCAGATCCATCTTTCACAATCCTGTACGATGTGTGATCCATCAGTTAAGGGTTACTGAACCAATTGGTCAAACCGAGCTTACAGAATTCATTGTTGATCAATCTAAACCGAGATATGTTGCGCTGTGCATCCTTTTGTAATGCATCAGACCAAATATTCTCATAGCAGAAGGATTGGACCCGACGGAACACCAAAGGAGGAGCAGCTTTACTTTCATGTAATCGCCTCATGGCTCAGATCCACTTCCTCATGCAATGAAAAGGCGAGAGTTGACTGGGCGCGCCTCGGAAGCTTTCTCAGAAAAACATTCTCAACAGTGCATATTGGGTTTGTGTTTGTCGTTTCCCGATCCCACAATATGCAATAAGAAATTGATTGGATAGCACCTGGGATAACTAGCCAAGTGGAAGAATTATAATTGGTTATTTATAACATGCTTAATACCCAGAGGTTTCTAAATGCGGACCGGGGATTGAACCTGTGAGCTCCACGTTGTCTTGCTTCCAAGGCGAGCGTGTTGCCCCTGAGCTATCATCCAGAGCCAAGTTTCATTACTTCATCTTATCGACTGTCTCAGCCAGTCCTTACTGAGCCCAAGAGTGGCATCAAACGGAATCCCCAGGCCACGCCATGTTAGGACACAGCCCATTGTTGCACAGTTACTAGGTATGAATGATCCAAATGTTCATCAGCAACATTGTTCCGACTTCCTTATATTTATGGAAAGGGCAGGCACTGAAATCCGCACATCAATCAATCATTCATTGGAATCCACACATGCTACTTATCGATCAGTCAAAATCTATAGAGCTTTCAGGTTGCGAGCCAGCAGGACTGCGCCATCAGCATATAAGAGTCTCGGAGCGATCGCATACTTCAGGAACAGCACCAACATCCGAAAGATATTCACGTCAAGATGATTAATATACCAAGTTGGACAACATATGGTGCAGGAATGCGTGCTAGTCATATGCCACGCATAGATGGAATTGGTGTGGCCAGTTCACCGAGTGGGGCCAAGCCTTACTGTAACTTTGAAGTTGGAGCAGTTCTTTCAATATCTTATTCCGACTCCTAGACTAGTGGAACTAGTTGGAAGAGTCAAACATGTCACAACGTGCACCTGTATGTGGTATGGAGTGCTTCAGACTAAAAGGGGGACAAGTGGGGGAGGAGGGCCGTGATGCCAAAGCAACACTCAACTGGCGCAATCCAGTAGTGTCTTGGGGGTGCCCAACGGTATTCCTTAGAGCATCTTGCTGCATGCAAGGTGGGCAGTCCACTTTTTTGCAATCCCAATTTAGCAGAGCTTTGGTAATGGTCTGTCTGTGCACCATTGTTGACCCTAAAAACCTTACACCTTTGAATTCCAGAACCACTATTATAGCCTCCTAAAGACTATACATGGCAAGACTGTGGGTCCCTTTTTCTAATGTGTAGAGATAGCTGAAACTGAGCGCCAGCGGTAGGACTTATATCTGAAGAGAGCTTTTCAAATTATTATTAGGATATTTATTGAGTGTGGTTCCAACTTCAGAAAGCAATTGAGTGCTGTACAATAACAGAAGGGGGAAGAACACGGAGGAAAGCAGAGATGTAAGGGGGCAGGCTCCAACAACGTGGGAGGGTGAACGTGGGCAACCTGTCAGCAAGCAATCTACTAGCAGCCAGGGGAGGAAACAGGGGGAGAAGCAGATCACGCAGACTTAGGTTATGGCACAGAGGGGAAGATGTGTGGACCTATGTGTTAGGGAGGAGCCATTCCTTGAAGAGGGGGGTCTTGAGCTCCTTCCTTAAATGTACGATGGGAAGGAGGTTCCAGAGTCTGTCGGTGTAGTCAAAGGCGGCCCGTCTTCCGATTCTTTCCGTCCTGCACCGCAGAGTTGAAATCTTCACATCCTTTGTTGCGTTGGAGAGTAATGTAGAAGGGTACGGCAAGGGGGAGTAAATACACCCTCGCCAGCAGAGAGCGGATGACAAGGCCTTTGTTCTGTTGTGTCAGTGATGTAGTACAGGACAGAAAAATTAAGAGACAGAAATGTGAGAATAGATTTCATGGCATACAGAGCAGGAGTTTGCAGCATGTGGCTCTCTGCAGAGGTTTTGGACTACAACTCCCATGACTGGCCACCATTGAATATGCTGGATGGGGCTAATGGAAGTTGTAGTCCAAAGCCTCAGTAGAGTAAGGTTACAGACCACTGATATAGGGCCTGTATGAATAGGATCAGATGTGAAGGATACAGATCACAATTGTTATTTGGTTAAATCAACCGGTAAGCAAAACGTTTTTACAAAACGGATGTGCCACCTACTACTAACCCAACGTGTTTGATGTCAGAAGAGGAAGTAGCCAACGACAGTATGTGGGGGATGGAGTGGGGGTCCAAGCTGAAAAAGGAAGGAAATGCACCAGTAGCAATCCTCGGAGAAACCAGAGAAACGTCACTTGTTGGTGAAGAAATGAATATGCTGGCAAACCTTCCGCAGGAACCCCATGATCTGCAACCGACGTTGGTTTTAGGTTTCTTCCTGATCTAATTTTACAGGTCATTGCATGCAAACACCAGGGATTTAACTAGATCTCAACTGCCAGACCCTGCCCTAGTTCTTTCTAAGCCGAATTAAACATGGTGGGTATGTTGCTGCACTAAAAGAATGAGTCTCAATGCCCTCAAATATTAGGAAAAGTCCTACCCTCCCCAAATCCTTAACACCAAAAACATGAATGCAGCCCTTCAACACACAAAGGCCCCTCACCAGCAAGTAACAGGACCCTAACAGTAAGAACATGGGGCACAGTGTCAATTATCATACGCCTTTGACTTGGGAGGATAGCCCAGGGGCAACATGCTCGACTTGGAAGACGACGCAGAGCAACACAGGTTCGATCCCTGACTCTGTGCTTCGAAACCTTTGGATTTTAAGCACGTTATAAATAACCAATTAGAATTACAATTGACAGACCTGGAAAAGCTGTCCCCTGAACAGCAGACCACAGCATTACCTCTTCTAGTAGAGACAAGAGAAACGTCCGATGAAGATTAGGAAGCATAGTTAAAACGTTCCTGATAGGGTCCAGGTTAGAGACGAGGACACTTGCCCCTGACCTCTCCTTTGCTAATCCACTGTAAATTACATTAAATGGGTTGCACTAACTGAACTGCATGCAACCCACATTTGCAGGTATCCATGTGATGAGTATTGATAATCCAAAGAAAAGGAACATGGAGGAGGAGTCCATGTCCTGCCTGTGGTATTTCTTGGCCGCCTGCCGGATTTTGCTCTGCCTGCTTTCGTGGCTCGGGTGTTTGTCCTATAGGGAATTCATTAAAATATTCATGAGTCCGCCAAAAGCTCATCAACTCCAGGGACACTAAAAGCTTAAAAAAACACAATTGTCTTAGACCAGATTGATTAACAATACCTTTTGAATATTCATTTAGATGTACAACTCTTGAATTAATCTATTATCCAATAGCCAGCTATGTAATGTCGACAACTAATAATTTAGGTGTCAGACATTATATACCCAGACACCTGATCAGGGCTTTGAGTTGTCCATCCAAACTAATACAAAAAATGTACTGTTTATTGTTCTCATCTAAAACAATTGTGTTTTTGCAACCTAGAGGGAATTAATGGTAGATCGATGACGCTTAACGTGTCATTGACTCAGTGCAAATAGCAAATCCTGCTTTGCACCCAAAGAAATACCCTAAGTGTAATGACAAGAGAAGCTGAAGGATGAACAGGTCTAGGACTAGCAAATGTGTTTCAGGTCCTCAATGTGAAGGGGGCATTCATCAGGCCAAGTGCAATCAATAGGGTTGTTTCATACATAAGGGATGGCGAAGCCTTGAAGGCATTCTTCAAGCAGCACTGTGCACTGGCCAGCATTGGGAAGAACACTAATCTGCTCGTTACCATAATACACATGGTCATGCTACACTTTCCACCGAATGTATGTTTTTAAATAAATGTTGATTTCTTTTCATAATGATCACGAGTGCTCCCATGCTTTGGATGATTAAAGTTGCATGGGGTAGCTGGGTGCCAAGCTGGCAATCAGTGAGCTTGTAAAACTGAAGGTCTAAATTACCTTGTTGGGTTGATGCAATCTTGGCAGGCCATCGAGCAGGTCACCCATATTTTGTTGCGGTTTCCCTCACTCATAGCAGGCTGCCTGTGCTCTCCGAGACCTGTCCATTGAAGGATAGGTGAGGGGAAAAGCATGAGCCCAGGGAGATAGCAGCGTGAGGGGAGGAGTGGGAAAAGATAATCACGCCCAGGCCAGAATGTGTTTAAACATCCGCATAGCACGGATAGGCAACCGGATTGCATTGAATTTCCACACACAGCAGAATGTCATCCCTGATCCTCGTGAGTTTATTGTTAAGAGGGCTTGTGGCCCTCACTAAAGAAAGAGATCAGGACGCTTCGAACTTGAATTACGATTTTCAATATGTTGGTACCAAAGTATTGAATTTTGTGTAGGGTCACCATCTAATCAATTTGATTGCAAGATGTGTTGCAAGTACACAATTTACCTTTTATTCTAGGATTAAGAACATAGGCTCCAGGTTTAAACTTTATAGCCTTCATTAAATTATAGATAGAGGGGATTTTTTTATTTTAAGAGATGCAGTGATCTGCTGTGAGGACACACCTGGGTTTCACACTTATCCTATTGGTGCAAACATTACATTTTGAATAAAAGTAGTCAGTGGATGGCTTTAGATCTCGACGAATCCTGCAAATAAGTAAGTTTGCATTACATTTGATGAAATAATATTTTATAACTGAATATATATTTAATGTGTTGAGGCAAACATGACAAGTACCGTTTTTTGCTGTTCAGATATGGTGCAAATCTAATTCTATTCCAACTAACCATTTGATGAAATATCTGGCGATCTCCTCACTTTCTAAAGTCTAATGAGACGTGTTGGTATCAAGTAATCTGATGTTGTGCTCATTTCAACAATATGAATATAGATCTTAAAAAAGTACCTTTTATTAATACACTTACTATAAAGTTTAACATGCATCTAGCACTTTTGCATCCTGCCCCCTTACAATTAAGATGCATCGAAGGCATTTATGATGCTTTCAGTTGTCCGCAATATTAGAGCCTTGAGGAAGCTCTCTTCTTGAAGGCGAAACGTGCATCAATGAAACTCCACTGTTGCTTCTGATAAACTTTGAATCAGCAGCGTTTCGCTTGAAGTCAAGTCATTGCAGTGCGAGTTTTCCATTTTCGTTCGGTGTCAGTTCCCGATTTCTGTCACTTACGCCAAGACTTTTGCAGAATGCAAAGTTTTGTTTACAGTTAACATGTGTGACACAGCCAGTATTCTAGCTTTGTGTAGAGGGGCTGGTAACCCCTCAGCAGGGCGGGGGTGGGAGTGGGGAGGTCAACCAGGTGAAAATTCAGTCAGAAATACCAGTACGAGGGCTCTACGAAAACACTTCAGTCCTCAAACAAAACCATACAAAGCCCCGCCCACAGACAGCTGGACGTATACGAGCCCTTCTCTTTGCCGGCATAACTGAAAGATCAGATGCAACAGCAAAATCTCAAGTAGTGTCGGGTCATTCTCTGGTCGTGCTCCATCCCTAGAGCATCACGTGTTGCCCCACTCTGATTGGCAGACCTCAGCCTAACCCTTTCTCGATCAGACAGCTAAAAATTCCAAGCAAGGTTGAATGCAATTTAACTGTGCAAATCAGCCCCTGTACATCTGTGGAATGGCTTCTACCCAGAGACGTACGAGAGGAGTGATTACCAGGGCTCTCAATCTACTAGCCTACTCACATTGTTGAGGAGATTTGAATGGTACTTGAACTTGCTGGCAAGTATCGGGATGTTTGAAAGTTATTTGACATTTACTGCAAACAAAGTTTCTTTGCAGTAAATCTATATTGATAAAAGTCAAAATCAGTGGGTTTGTGGCATAGCTAAGCATTGTTCCTTGTACAATTCCACACTGTTCCACCAATCTGCACCAAATTTTACATAGGTACCTGTTAGGACCCTCCGGACATTACTGGCTATGTGACATTTGGATACCCCACCCCTTACCCCAGATTTCAGCACCTTCACACATGAGCGGTTGCCTGAAATCGGTGAAACATCAATGTGGTCATCGAAAGATCAGTCTCACACGAGCAGCAAAATCATGTTTCAAGGTCCTAGAATGCACAGTGTCTGTGATATTTGCATCGCAATGCACTCCAACGAACTGCACCATGCCAGGCTGAGGCGATGGGTGGGGAGAGAGAACATAAGGTCCTAGTATGCAATGGCACACTAACTCTTGGCTCCCCCCAACATCTGCTACGGGGTATGTCAGTCAGCCACACATACCCATTCTCAGTGCAGTTTACTTCAGGGTGCAAAGCACATCACGCGATAAGTGAATTGGAACAGCGACCTATAGGATCATTGATTTTCAACAATTATGAGTGCTGCCATGGTAGTCTACAGAACCGGTTTGGAAAACAGGTAATTTTTCCCATAGTGCTATATCAAAGTTGCACTGTGGATGGCTGGCCTAGGGGTAGCAGCATTGCATCAACATACAGAGTGTCCTTATGGTGACCTGGACCATTTTACAGAACGTGCTGGTAAATGCTTGTCACCAGTCCCCAGTGGGGGGAGTGCATTTCTCTTAGGTTGAGCACGTAAATTAAGGAACTCACCCTGCAGGTCTAGTGGGATTTTTAAGAATTTGCAATTCCTGTTGACAATGTAACTGAGACTCTCAATCAATTCAGTGCCTGCAGATGCACGAAAACAAATTGGGACCAAAACGACCAAAGCATGGTTAAACAATGACCTCACTCAGCTGAAAATGCGAGGCCGTAAAGTAATATGAGGTTACTAGGATTTACACCATGCATCGCTGCGATTGGCAAGGTCTCCAGGTGGGCCAGCGAATCTGAAAGAGGTGGGTAGGTTAGAAAGATAAAATGCAAGATCCCTTTTCTGTTGAGTGGATGCGTGCTGTTCAGAAATGCTTGGGCACTGGGTGAGGGCCTATTTCTACTGAGAGGCCAAACCACTGTCCAAAAAGGAGGGCTGACCAGAGCGCAACCCAAACCTCTGGATCTCATACATGGCAACATTCAATTCTATTGCAAGACAGGAGGCTCCTATTATGCATAACAATCTTTACTCTGACACCACAGCAGCAAAGAAGAAAAAACTTTTATAACAAAACATTTTTTGTAATATAAACTCATAACAGTGCCAACAGTGAAATGGAAATATCCCAATCCAAAATGGAGGGCAGTTCATGCCCTGGGGCAACCAATGGGCTGAGAGACAACCCCATAAAGGTCCATTCCTCTAACACCAACAACTCTTTCTTTGCTGCTGACGCCTCAGCTAAGTCACACCTCCTAGTTGTTGCCTTAGTGAAGGTTATCTAGAGTTAGTGTGTTACTTTGTTTCATATTTATATGGGATTTGCACTGTAACTGTATAATTGTGACGTGTTCGCTTCAGTTGGAATATATATCCTCAGTGTTTGCTCTGTGCAGCGTTCGCTTCAGAACGCTGCATTTCCTGAGACCTGTGCTACATTGTTACGTTATATTTGGAACATGTCAGTCTCCGGGGGTGTTGTGCTTACACGGCGGCGAATGCCATTTTCTTTTCTGCCCTCAGGGGCCGCTTCCGACACGCGTCGCCTGCCTCACATTACAGAATACAGGGGGCGACACGCGCAAGTAATTCTCGCCTTAAAGAGAAATTTGTTTGAAGTGCCGTGGCATGCAACCCCGTGAGGGCCGACGAACCTCCCTCCCTTCAATTGCTACATTGCTTAGTGACACGCGTGGCCCATTAAGAAGCTTAGCTTCTTGCCGACGCACGTCACATCTGTTAGTTATTTGTTTTGTTATCTTATTGTTTTATTTTATTAATTTCCCATGCGTGTCGTGTTTTCATTGCCTAAACGCTGCTGGCGTACAAAGGCCATATGTTATACAGGCAAAGCCTGTTTCTTCAGTGAAGTTGCCACCAGTGAGTGTCACCCTGCTAGGGTGTGCATATTAAACAGCCTGCTCGGCTGAATTTAAGTGTGTGAGCTGAAGGCTCTGTATGTGAAACTTTAATTTAATTCTTCTGCATTTTATAATATATATATATAAAACATTTTTGTGCTGTCATGGATAAGAATATGGTCCCAGCTTCCGTAGATGCCAGCACTGGGGTGCATCCTTCCAAGAAAAAGGATAGGGTGGGGGAGGGTGTAGGAGACCAGTCGTTTCAGCAGCCATCAGTGGCACAGGCAATCCAGTCACCATTGGACACTGCCTTATAGGGACTTAATACCCTTGCTTCAGCTTTTGATAGGTCGATTAACCGCATCGCAGATTTTCACCCTTCCCAAGAAGCGGGGCCCTCGGTCAAATCCCAGTCCCCTAAAAAATGTACGAGTAAAACTAAGCATATTCAATGACAACTCAGTCCTTCCCCTATCCCGTCTCCTGATTCTTCCCCCCAGGAGAGGTCAGAAGCGCAGGTGGGACAAGTTCCAACAACCCCTCTCCTTGACCCCGTGGCTAGCCTCTTCTCAACTTCCTGCTGCTGCACCCCCATTTCTGTTTCCACCTCTGATAGTTCTGAGGACTCAGATTCGCCTCCTAAAAGGCGAAAGAGGAAGGTGGCCCCAGTCCCTCCACAAAAAGGTCCGGTCCTGGATATCGATGGTGTACCGTTTTTTGATCCTACACCTTATGTTGGCCAAGTGGCATCCTTCAGAAGAAGTTTCCTCATTTTTAGAATTTTGGATCAGGTTTCCGTTATCAAAGGGAGACGGGAATAAATTACGGTCAAGACACCCTAGGCCAGTACTTCCTGACAAAGTGGCTTTTAAACCTGAGATAGATCTGTCTATGGCTGTTTTTCTTGCTCAAAAAGGGCAAGACTCAAAAAAAGGGCTGGACAAGGCTTGGCGTAGCTGCCAAGATAAGCTGTTGGACATCTTGGGTCCAGTGACGCAAATTTTTGAACTGGCTGAAGAGGCCGTGTCCTCTAATACCCCGTTTGACGTCTTGAGGGGGTGGATCCAAAGGACGGTTTGCCTGCTCGGCAATGCTAATGCCTGTTGCTCCAAGGAGAGGCGCAAGTCCTTACTTATGAGATTTGATCCTAAGTTGGCAGAGATGTCAGAAAGGGAAGGGGGCCCTTCGGCCCAAGGCAATTTGTTTGGAGATCGATTTTTGAAAGATCTTTCTGCTTATGTTCATACATTCACAGCTCTGCATAAGGCTCAAGCCAACATTAAGTGTTTGCGCCTAAGGTTTTCCCCAAGACCGGGCGAGGTAGAGCCCGCTCTTCCGGACGTTTCTCCCAGGGCCCTTCCCGTCCCCGTCAGCCCCGTCCAGAGGTGTACACAATTCCTCCTCTGCTCGGGGAGCGAATACCCCATTTTTCCTTCAACAAAATGCGAATTGGAGAGGACGTGGAGGAAGAGGTGCCAGGAGGTCAAGAGGAACATGAGGTATTTTCTCATGTCTTCAAAGTTTTTTCCCCACAAAGATCTAGGGGGCAGACTGGCCAGGTTCCTCCCACAATGGGAATCCCTCACCTCAGATCCTTGGGTGTTGCAGACAGTTCAGGGTTACCGCATAGAGTTGTATTCCCTCCTTGCCAGTTCTCCCATCCCCACCCAGTGGTGTTCGACGAGGTCAAGCGGTCTCTGATAGATGGGGAGGTCAAGGACCTCATTTCCAAAGGAGCGGTTGTCCCGGCGTCTTACACGGCCTCTCTATTTCTGAGTACCATTTTCCTAGTTCCAAAGCCACATCAGGGGTTTCGCCCAGTCATAAACCTGAAGGCCCTCAACTCTTTTGTAGTTTACCACCATTTAAAGATGGTGGGGATCCATCTTCTCAGGGACACCCTTCTTCCGGCAGACTGGGTGGTCAAGTCGGACCTCAAAGATGCATATCTAGTGGTTCCTGTGTTCCCTCCTCACTAAGAGTTTCTTCAGTTTCAATGGGGGAGTCGGGTTTGGCAGTTTGCCTCCCATCCCTTTGGACTGTCATCAGCCCCATAGTGCTTCACCAAGCTAATGAAGCCAGTGATGGCTCTCCTCAGATCCAAGGGGATTCGGATTATAATATATCTCGACCACATGCTTCTGTAAGACCAGAATGTTCCGACTATGTGCTCATCTGGAGTTTACGGTGACCCTTCTTCAGAGCTTAGGTTTTGTATTAAATGTCAAAAAGTCTATATTGAAGCCTACGCAATGTATTCAATTTCTGGGCTTCAATATAGATTCAAAGCTTTGCACCCTCCTTCTCCCGGACAGCAGGCTCTCAAAGACCAGGAAGGAGATTTGTTACATTCTCAGGAAAAGGAAAATCTCCCTCAGGCAATTAGCCAGGGTTGTGGGGATGTTGTCGGCATCCATACAGGCCATTTTTCTGCCCCCCCTGCACTACAGGGCGTTGCAACGTCTGAAAGCCAGGCATCTGCGAAGATGTCGGTCTTACTCTCAGGTAGTGGTGTTGTCCCCAGATGCCGGGTTGGAGCTCCTTTGGTGGCTCAGGCACATGAATGCCTGGAATGGCAAAGCAATTTTTGGTCCCTCTCCAGATGTAGTGCTAGAATCCGATGCCAGCAGAGTGGCCTAGGGATCCAGGTTCGGCCAGGTTTCCACAGGAGGGAAGTGGTCCGAGAAGGAAAAGGCACTGCACATCAAATGTCTGGAGTTGTTGGCGGATCCTTTGCAGTGCAAAGTCTTCTCAAGGATCAGGGGAATTTTGTTCTCCTCCACATGGACAATGTCTCCACGGTGAGATATGTAAATCATTTGGGGTGTACCAGGTCCAAGGTCCTAGCGGATCTGGCAAATGAGTTTTGGCATTTTTGCCTGGACCGGAATATTGTATTAAAGGCGGAGTATCTTCTGGGGATCAGCAATGAAGTTGCGGACTGGAACTTGAGGCATTTGCAGGACAGAAGCAACTGGATGCTAGACAGGTTTCTCTTTGCCAAGATAAAATCTCTATGGGGTCCGTTTGCAGTGGATCTGTTTGCCTCGAGGCTAAACTGTCAGGTTCCCAATTTCTACAGTTTGAGACCGGATCCTGGCACTCTAGATATCGACGCGTTCCTCCAGGATTGGTCGGGTCCATTGATTTATTCCTTCCCTCCTTTTGCTATGATAGCCAAGGTGCTGGTTCAAGTTTGCAGGCAGACAGCCACACAGTGGTGCTGATTACCCCCTTTTGGCCTGCTCAGGTTTGGTTCCCACCTCTCCTGGAGTTGGCGGTGGATGTTCCTCGTCTTCTTCCTCTCCATCCCCAGTTGCTGATGGGTCCAGAGGGTCTCTCTCACGAACTGGTCCTTTGAGGGCATCTCTCCCTTATGGCTTGGAAGATTTCAGCTCTTCCTGGTGCTTCTGAGGACTTTCGCAAGACTCCATCAGTCATCAGGGACTCCTGGGTGCCCTCTTCTAAGTCGGGATACTCTTCAGCATGGAACCGCTGGGTTAGCTGGTGTGTGTGGTTAGGCACCTCGATCCCGTTTCTGCCCCTCCTGTAGAGGTAATTAATTTTCTGGTGGAATTGTTTAAGGAAGGTAAAGTGTATAGGACTATTAATGGTTTCAGATCTGCTATTTCAGCAGGGCATCTTTCAGTTAAAGGAGAACCTCTGGCTAGGAATTTTCTGGTGCGAAGGACCCTTAAATCCATTCATATTAAGGTTCCACTGAAAGCGAAGTATTTGGTTCTTTGGGATGTTAATAAGGTACTAAATCTCTTTCGAGCCTGGCCACCTAATGAGAGTCTGACCTTGCGGCAGTTATTTTCCAAACTGGCGATGTCGTTATGCCTGGTGTCCATCAAAAGAGTTTCTGATATCAGAGCGTTGGGTGTGGACAGTAAGATGTTTACTCCTCAAGTGGTTACCTTTTTTATTTCCAGAAGAACTAAATATATGACCTCCTCAATATCCTATCCCGCTTTTCCAGAAGATAGTAAATTGTGTGTTATCAAATGCTTGAAATGCTTTGAGTTGACAACGGAAAGTTTATCCTCCAAATACCTCAGCTGCTGATTTCCTACGGGAAGCCCCATAAACCAGTATCTCGGGCCACTTTGGCCAGGTGGATTAGGTGGGATATGTGGGAGGTGGGGGTTGACACTTCCTCTTTTTGTCCCCATTCGGTTCGGGGCGCTATGGCTTCTAATGCCGCTTTTCTTGGTGGTAGTTTGGAACAAATCCTGAAAGCAGCTGATTGGTCAAGGGAGTCCACTTTCAAAATGTTTTATCATAAACGTTTTGCTCATGTTGCTGTTGATGTGATGCAAAGGCTTTGAACTTTCATAATAGGAGCCTCCTGTCTTGCAATAGAATACCTAATCTCCCACACTAGCGTGAGAAGGGGGTTTAGATTCTATTAAAGACAAGGAGGCGAATATCATCCCTCCCGCCCACCCTTACTGATCTTTGATTTTCTTTTTAACTTTCGGGTGAGAAGTTCGAGTTAAAGGGAAATCTGTTCCAGTTCACATTGCGGGAAAGTTCACATCCCGCCTGTTTTCGGTTGGACCAGCACTCTTCGTGCTACGTGATTGGATTGTACAGTGGGCGTCCGAGGAAGAACAGCTACAGAAAGAGGAGTTGGTGTTAGAGGAATGGACCTTTATGGGGTTGGCTCTCAGCCCATTGGGTGCCCCCAAGGCATGACCTGCCCTCCATTTTGGATTGTGATATTTCCATTTCACTGTTGGAACTGTTATGAGTTTATATTACAATTTTTATTGTTATAAAAGTTTGTCCTTCTTTGCTGCTATGGTGTCAGAGTAAAGATTGTTATGCATAATATTCGCCTCCTTGTCTTTAATAGAATCTAAACCCCCCTCTCACGCTATTGTGGGAGATTAGGTATTCCTAGTGTACAGTGAACTTGCATATTTCCATGATTGGATTCAATATAACTCGGGCACTTATTACTGCAAGTTCTAACTGCTGCACTGGGCATGCCCTGGGGGACTGCCATCTAATCCGCAACTATCCAACTGAATCCATTACAGGTCTTTAGTTTGTGGACTTAAAGTTTGAAATCCCACAGTTTCATATCCCAAAGTTTCAAATTACACCCATTTATATACTTTGCATTACTGGGATTTGAAAATTTGGAAATGCAATTTGATTGGTCCACTGAGTTTGTAATATTTCAAGTGATGTTCTTTCTACTGCTGCTCGCCCTACATCCTCCCGCCCTGCCTTTTCTCAAAAACCTCCAATTTAGGTTCCGCGCCCTGTAGACTCCCCCTGCCCTTATCTGAAAAATTGTTTTTTTCAATATTAAAATGAGCTAGCACCCCAACATGTCATCTCTGCAAGTATCTGACCTCCTCCTCCAAACATTTTTGAAAGTGGCTTAATTTCGGCAACATTTTTCGGCTCAAGCTTTAATTTTCCAAACGTTAATCTTGCTGTTGCATGGTACCCCTCCTGGGATCATGGTAGCTCCCATGAGGTTGTAATGGGTCACGTGGCACTAGCCACTTGACCAACTTAATAAAGGATACAAGCCGCTTCCGGCTCATCAGTCACTCCATCGAAGGCTCCGGTGTCGTTCCTTCCTAGCACCATGCTGGTGCAACACCGCATGATCTGGGCCCAGAGACGGGGCCCAGCACGAGGACGGTGCCCCTGCTGGGCAACTCAGTCTCATTGGGAATCCTGAAGCCATGTGGGCAAGACTGTTGGTGCGACCCCAGCCTGGGTGCCCCCAAAGCCAGGGCCGTGTGTGCTGGGTGCCCCCAGCCACGTGGACCGTTCCAGTGAGCTGGAGAGGGTGCGGTGACCCCCGCTCATGTGTCCGCGGCATGAGCGCCGCACTGAGGGACCGCGCCGGGTGATGGTGTCCAGGGAAGGCCCCCAACACTTGCCAGGTTTATTTTCCAGATTAAACCCCAGAAACCTATTCACAACTGTTGAGTGATAGCAAACTTATATAAGTCTTAATGCAGTGCATTTACAGGGAGTAAAGTTGCTAGCAGAGAATTCCCTGAACAAAACCCCAAGATGCTTGGTTTTGATGTCGTTCTCTCCGTCCAACTATAGACAGCTGTGTATGGGACTCAAACCTAGCAACAGAGCGCTGTACGTGCTGGGCGTAGATGAGCGATGGACACTGCTGTTCGAATCAGTGCAGCAACAGGAAAACAATGCTGTGAAATAGCACAGGAACCCAGCAGGTTGGGAGGGTAGGGGGTGGGGGGCGGGGGCTGTGAGTGCTTGTGGCGGACAGCAGAGGAAGCTGGAGCGACACTGCTGTTCAGAAAACAAACCGGACATTTCAAGAGCAACAAGCAGTTCCGAGCAGCCACAAAGATAACTCAATAGGTTAAGGCACAAGATGCAGAGATTTTTCCTGTGGCAATGGCGGGTCGGCGTCCCAAGTTAACGCCCTTGCGAAGTCAACGATACGAGTGGAAAATCTGTTTGGTGGCCATAGTTTTGTTAGAAAATATTGCACAGTACCTAGACACACTGGCAGAGTATTGCATTTAAATGCATAACTAATATATCAGTTGTACCAAAATATTGCAATCACCATATTCTAAAGTTCACTGTGAACGGTAAATGCAGAATGCAGGTCCCTCAACTTTCCATGTGGGCAAAGGGCACCCCTTTTAATCCTTATTCGTTTCTTCTTTCCAGTTTTACCTTTATGAAAACTACAAAACCCAGAGTACCACTGACTGGTCTCACACGATGCAAGGGGGAAACTTCAGAGCTCTGATAAATGTCAAAATGGCACAGAAGCATGAGCATAAAATAGATGGCTGCACAAGCAGACCTTAAATAGGTTGTCACAACTCAGTCCTTGGCCTAATTCTTTACCTGCCAAAACCATTGAAATACCTCCAATTTTGGAGCACAACAAACCGCAGCCACTTAACACTACGACGATGAAACAAACCACACATAGGGCCTCCTTACGGGTCCGGCGGTAACCGTGCTGGTGCTATCAGCAGGTTGTCGCCGGACCCGTAAATATTTACCGGCACCCGACTTCCCAGTGCCACCGGGAGATTACAAGCCCCGCGGCTGGGAAGTCAGGCGCCAGTAAAATATAAGTCCCCATTCCCATAGGACTGTATGGGAGTGGGGACACAGAAGCACCGACACAGTTGCTTCCGTGACCGGCCTGCCTACCATGGCCATTGTGCCCGTCAGGGTCAGTCCTGTCTGGCACGGCGGCTCCAGTAGGCAGACCTGTAATATGCCTGTGATGCCGGTAAGCTTACTGGCACCCTTGTTTCTGGACCAGGAGGGTCAGAATGAGGCCCATAGTCTCGCCCAACACCAAATGGAGGCTACCAACCGAAACACACACCTACACTCAGTGAACCGTGTCTCCGAACTGAAGCTGCCAACATCACAGCTCTCTTGCTCTTTTTTCCTGCTCAGTCATAACTTACCACCCCACCCCCTCCCTGTTTTGCAGATCAGTCAGAGCGCCAAGAGACCACACAGGTGGCAACAGTGCGCGGCATAAGAACCTTTACCATGACAATCATGAAAGAAAGACTGGCAAGTGCCACCAAGTCCTTGCGATTAACAGGGAATCTGGCTAGAACTGGTTTATAGGGCTATGCCCAAGTGCAGCGAGTGTGGACCCAGTGCTTGGGTCCACGTGGGCCAGTATTTTGTCAAAAATCGGTCACTTTGAGCTACTTTACTGCGAAGCTGTTCGTTTTCACCATTGTTACTGCACGAATATTCTTTAATATGCATAACTTGCAACACCTTTTATCAAAACCTCCACTTGGATACTAAACAAATAGTCGGTTGATGTTTGAGAGTTCGGGCAACTTTTGCATCGATCCCCGTGCCAATGTTATGCCCCCCCCCCCAGCCCAACCCTGCAGGAGGGAGTGTCTGCTCCCTGTCGACCCCAAGCCCAGGGTGCACAGCTGAGCTTACCTGTGCCCAGGTTGGAGATGGCTTCGAGCTCCGCGTGGGTCTTGGCTTCCAGGATGGCGTGTGGCAGCCGCAAGGCGAAGGGGAGCACGTCCCTGCGCAGAAAGAGAAGAGCGTTAGTCTGGCAGGGCGCCGGCCACACAGCAAGTTGCGAAAGTAAGTTTGCACAAGTGTAGCAAAAAAAAAAACCCACCACATTACAGCCTTGTGTAACATTTCAAATTTGCTTGGAGCCCACGGAGTAAGAATTTGCGACCTGCAAGACCGACAAGCAAGCATTTGTTGCAATTTTTTAAGACACGCTTAATAGTAAAATGCATTGATGGATTTGAATGGGTGTTCCAATGGCAATCTCAGGTGAAAAGGAAGTGCAGTATTGCTCCTCATAACGATTCAACAGAGCGGTGAGTTTTTAGCATACAATGCAGTGGCGAGCATACAATATCAAAGGAGGGGCCGTGGGGGGTAAGGGGGTCTGAAATCTAGACAAAGACCCAGTGTTAGGTGAGTCAGTCACTATGACGGAAATGGGAGTGTCCAAGCCCTCGCTGCTGGTCTAGGACTGGCCGGATGAGAAGTAACATTATGACAAAGAATTCTGTACTGGTGGGCTATAATTACTGGTATGGCCTGACGGACCAAAATACGGATACCCATGGCACTAGGATTGTGAGGGTTCAACAGCCCAGCGTGCTAAACGCCTAATTCTGAGGTAAAACGTGTTCTCTGGGTGCCCTCGATCTAGTTTAGCCCTAAGAAAAAAAAGCATTGGCAAAGCCAATTGTTAGGGGTTTTGTGTAGGCATTGGAAAGGCACTTGCCAGGCACAGTCGTAGTGGTATTAACTGCCCATTGCTGGTAGTACGTGCAAAATGGTGCGAGTTTCTGGTCATCTAATAGCAGTACCTGGCAAAAGCTTAAAACGCATGCACGAGCCAAACATATCGGCTTTGCTAATGCTTGTTTCAAAGAGGACTTCAGGCAAACACTGGCAGTCAATTTGAATGCAAAGCCTTATAAGGCTTGATTAAAGCAAGCCCAAAGAGTTCCCATGAAGGTGTGTTTTGGGCGGGCAGGAATGGGAGGAAATGGCCATGGGCAGGCACATAACCAAACACATACATGTCATTCCTACTCATCTGTACTCCAATGCAATAGTTTTGGTTTATAAAGACACCCAACAGTCCAAACAAAAAAGTATAGGAGTGGTTGCCATGCAGGTGGAGGCCGGGGCCGAAGACACGCTTCCATGTCCATGGTGCTCGGAACAAAGGTGTGGGAGCAGCTTAGTCGAGTGTGAATGAGGGCAGAGCTTTAAGTTGGCAGAGGCTAGCCGGGGTGGAGCCCCGGAAGGGTCACAAATATAGTTCTTAGAGAGGGCCCTGCCATGGGTCGCTCCCACGCAAGCCCCACCTGCTAGAGCACACAACTTTTTTTCTAAAGCCTGAAGCTCTCGCTCATGCGAGTGTGCTTCAGGCTTTCGAAAAAATGCCTTTTTCCATAATGGTGGTGACAGCACCAGAGATGCCTGCTTGCTGGCGCCACTATTATAAAGTAAAGTTGTGGCAGTTCAAACTGAGGCCTTTTTTTCTAATGCCCGACGCTCCAGCTCATTCAAGGCAGCTTCAGGCTTTAGGAAAAAAAGGCCTCAGTTTCCAGCAGCTTCAACTTTTCAGCTTTAATGGTGTTGCTGCCCCTCGCAAGGCATTGCTCTATCTGAGAGATGCAGTGATCTCCTAGCTTAAGGGACGCCTGGCCAAGGGACAGTGCCACCATTAAGTCTGAAAGGGTGAGGCGCTTTCCCCTTCCAGGCATCCCTTTTGTTAATAGATGCACATCAGCAGCCTCACCCCCAGTGGGGAGACCGTGCTGATCTCTGGAAAGGGCTGTCTGGCAGGTGGGGGAGGGGGGAGATTTCTGTTACCCATTAAGCCAGGGCCCATTGGGAGGCGTGGCCTAATGGAGGGTCAGTAGAGCGGGAAAGTCATCACAAATAGGTTTATTTTTATAATGTTGTGGTGGGGCGGGAAATTTGAGGTCTCGGGCGGGCGACTGAAAACAGCCTTCAGCTTGCTCAAAACTTTGACTTATGCAGGCAGGTAAAGACCACGTTTCAAGCAACTTGATGGGTCGCACGCGCCTTCGAGGTTTCTAAATGACTCCTGAAAAATAAAGGCATACTCACTGAGCACTTGTGGAAACCAAGTTTGCAGAAAGGGCAGTGCGACTTTCGCGTGTGTGCAGAGCCGTTTGATTATTATTTTTAAAAACTATTTTGATGTGACTGGGTCACAACTCGCCACAAGAAACAAATAGGTTTTGTGTAGTTGGTGCATTAACCCATACCAGTGGTGGAAATGGAAAAAATGTGGTGGGGGATCCCACAAGTGCTGGGGTCGGGGAGGAGTTGGGGGCAGAGGGGGCGGGGTTGGTAGTGGCCATCCAGTCAGATAAATACTTTGAAAAAGAAAGAAAATAAAGCACCCAAAAAGGCAACATTGCCTTTTACCGCAGGCCAGGGCTTTAAGTGGGACGGGGCCAGCCGGGGCTCAGCACTAATCTCCCCTGCCAGCCCCGGCCACTACACGAAAAGGATTTTTTTCTGAAGCCTGAACCTCTCGCTCGTGTGCGAAAGCTTCAGGCTCCAGAAAAAAATGCCTTTCAGCCATAATGGTGGCATCGCACCTGCAAGGCATCCCTTTAATCAAGTGATGCACGTGGGCTGGCGCCACCATTATGGAGAGAACGTGAGGCCACTGAAAGCAGAGGCCTTGCTTTCTAAATACTGAATCTCCCGTGGATTCGCGGGAGTTTCAGTCTTAAGGAACAGGGCCTCTGCTTCCAGGGGCCTCTCCTTTTCAGCCTTAATGGTGACGCTGCCCCAACCCAGCAGGCAAGGGGCAGCGTCACCATTAAGGCTGAATAGGCGGGGCCCTGTCCCCTGCCTAGCAAGCCTATAGAAAATGAATGCAGAGATCAACACCTGATCACTACAAAAGGCTGCCTGGCAGGGGTGCCAGTGGCCTACTGAGCCGGGGATCCTCAGGGGAGCGTGGCCTAACGGGCCAGCAGGACCCCTGCAGTTAGGCCAGGCCCCCTTGATGAGCCCTGGCTCATTTTGTTGTGCCAAAAAAAAGAAAACGAAAAAAAAAAAACGCCCGCGAGGGCAGCATTGCCTTTTACGCTGCTCTGGCACTGGTGTGTTAAGCACAATGCTCGCTACATGTACAACTGACTCCTTTCAGTTGTACATGTAGTGAGCATTGTGAATTACACACCAGTGCCAGAGCCGCGGTAAACGGCAATGCTGCCGTCGCAGACTTTTTTTTTTCTTTTTCTTTTTTCCAGCGAGGTTCATGGGCTTGGGTGGCTGACTCTGGCCGGATCCCGAGATCCGGCTACACATCTGGTGCCGGATCTCGGATCCGCCGAGAGCCGGCCCAATGACCAGCACTGACCCATACAATAAGAAGCACACTTGTATTCAATCTCTGTGCATGAACGCATTCTTGGCAACTCTGTGTAGCTTGAAGAGGGAGATTTTTTTTAATTTTTTTTTTTTTAATTGATTTAGCTGACTTGAGTCAACTACAATATTTATACAACATGGTATGAAACAATAAGATTAATTTCTTTTTACATTGATAATTCAACATATCTACAATTCAAATAAAATTAATTGTCAAGACTAAAATACATTCATCAAACAATAAAAAGGAATAATAACCATGTATGTACTCTTCCCAATTGAGTTATAACAATTTCTAGTAAATCTATAGGTGCCAGCTGGTTGAGTCATCTGGAGGGAGGTTCACAATTTTTTCTATTGTTCCAAAATTGCATTTTTTTTTTTTAAATCTTCTATTTTTGGCTTTAACTCTGCACTTTCACGACCCAGGTATTATTTATTTAGTTTACGCTAAAGCCCAGGGGTTCACAAAATAATGTTGTCAGCGAGGCAGAGTTCACGAAGATCGTGCAGTTGCAATCCGCACTCGGAACACACGCAATTCCGGTTTCAGAGGGTGATGAGCAGCGCCAGGGTGGCCAGGTAGAGGACCAGAGCGTGTCCCCCACCCCCACTCAGTCTGCGGAAAAAAATGATTCAAATGCTTTAATATTCATTTATTTATTTATGTTTTATTGTTTAGTGTGCGTAAAATAGTGTTTTTACAAAGGAAAACTGAGGGGTTGGGGGTCCCCCCCATAAGGAAAATAAATAAATAAATAGCATTCAAAACTTTTTTTTCCCACCACTTTTTGTGTCGGACAAAAGGCATTCCATCCTTTTGTTTGATGCTTTCACTGATAACCCTCTGTCTGCGCACTCCTTACTGCCTCGTGTAGGTCTGCTTGGTGGGCTATCGCTGTGCCTCCCCCTCTCCCTAGCACTTTGCCCTAAAAGGAGGCAGGAAAGCTAAGTTCCAACATCAGTCAGAGAAGCATTGGCAGCGATCGGGTGAAGCTGCTGGGATGGAAAGACTTTGTTCTTTATCTGGAGTTCTTCATTGATGTTCCTGTGTTGCCAAATAGTTTACTTCCGGTGTCATCTGGGTTTCTCCTTGCGACATGCCCTGCTCACTCAGAGGCTGCACCTCACCTCCTCCCATCTAGAGGCGGAAGTGGGCGTCCCCGGGTCTGACACATCCGGTCTCGGGCCCAGGGGAGGGCTCATAAGGTGAGGACTGCGGTTGCTCGTTCATCTTTTTTCTGCAGCACCCACTTTGCTTGGACAGCCCCGATTTCTATGCTCCAATAAACTGCGATCTTTGCGTTTACAAACTTTGCAACTGTTTCTGTATTGATTATTATGAGTATTGAGTGGACCCTGATCTCATTGCATTCACCATAATGTGCAGGGGGGGGTCAGAGTGGGGGATAGCCCATCTAAGCTTTTTTGTACAGTGTCTTTTTTATTTTTTTATATGTATTTATTCTTTTCCAAAATATACAAAATGTACATATATATGTGATCAAGCTACAAGTCGTAGCGAAACGCGTCATCGCCGGGGTTTTCCTCTATGTTGCTGGGCGAGGGCTGGAGGTTTCCACATGGAATTTTTTAACATTTTGTAACTAATAAAGAAGACATTTTTAACCGGATAGATGTTGCAGTCAGCTCTGTGAAAACGTAAGGACTAATTCGAATTTTTGGCACAGTACTCTGGGAGTGAGGCTCAAGACAGCATCGTGTTCACGGTGAGGAGAATGGTGATATATATATATATATAAAAAAATAGTTTGACATCCAATCTCACAATTGTAATTTATACATATTAGTAAATCAATTCACATTTCAAATTACCTAGAATCCATCAATTCCCTTGCCCCTCCCTCACCCACTTCTCTACCCATCAACTTTAATGCATACAATGAAAAGTTTCAAAGTCCAGTACAACAATAGAAATCTCCTCCAAACCTTCTCAAACAGAGATAGTTTATTTCCCCTCCTATAAATAACCTTCACAACGTCTGCCAATCCATGCATCTCCTTAATCCAAGCATCCAATTTCACATGTAGAGTAGATTTCCAACTAGCTCAAATTAGCTTCTTCCCAATCATCGCCCCCCTGAATAATTTTTTCTGACTTGTAGTCAAATCATCCAATAGCTCATCAGATCCCAACACCAAAGTTTTCAAGGCATAGTCAATTTTTTCCACATGCACTTTCTCACAAACTGCACCACACTCTGTCCAAAACCCTCTCACCCTCAAGCAGTCCCATAGCATATTCTCCAATGTCCCCACCTCGTGAACACATGCCCAACAGTCACTACTATCACCCAACCCTCTTCTCCACAGCCGTTCAGGCATCCAATAGGTCCTATTTAGAATTTTGATCCAACGTGACTTTTCACCAAGGCTTAATGAGCAAAGTCTAACATTAAGACATATATTTGACCACTGCTCGGTCGAGATTTCACAACCAATGCGATCGCCCCAATCCTCCTTTAGGCAATCATTTTCTTTGTATCTTGCTACAATTTGATGATATGCTGCTGGCCAAACCCCCCTCATCTGGCTTGGAGTCATTTGTGAAAAAATCTAAGTCTAGCCCAGATTCCAATTTCACTACTCCCACAGCTTTCCGGAGTCTTCGATAATTTGCTACTGAAAAACATAACATTCCATTTTTCCTGAAGTTCCCTGGCCTTTAACCACCTCCCATCCTTGAAAAGATCTGCAACCCACCCTATTCCGCTCAAGAACTAATCCGGCAAGAGGATAGATCCCCCATTGATCGCGATACTAGGATTCATCCATACCGAAGACTTTGGGTCCAATAAAGATTCCTTCAACAGCTCACACAGCTTCCTCCACAAAACCCTTAAAAATTCAGTCACCGGCTTCTTGACTCTACTTGGTCCAGAGGCTGTCGATGAAACTGCTCTAAGCAAAAGAGGTCCATTGCAGCTGGCCTCAGCTTCCACCCATTCATATGACTCATCCTTAAGAAAAGGCACAAAAAGATGCTTCATGAACGACAGGTGGTAAGCCCTAACATTGGGAACTCCTAACGTGCCCTTCTCTAGTTGAAGTTGCAATTTCCATACCTTCAACTTGGGTGGTTTATTGTCCGAAATGAGTTCCTGCACCCGCCTGTCCAATTCCTTCCAATATCTGGGATTAATATTCAATGGAAGCATACTAAACACATAATTGATCCTTGGAGCTGCAGAGATCTTCAAAGAGTTAACCTTTCCTCATCCTCAACCTGTAAGCCAGCCACCGATAGCACTTTTCACCTTTTTCATAGGACGTACACTTTTGATGCTATAGATTCTTCTCCGCCCTATCCACAATCCGGGCTTTCAGATCCTTGCTCAACCTCTGCAAAACATTCCTCTTTTCATACTGACCTAGATTCGCCATAACCTCCCTCGATAAATCCCAAATCTTTAAGTCCAGTTCCAATCCCTCCCCCTCATATCTTTTCCTCTGCCCACTTGACAAACCAATTTTAATCCCTCTTACGGTGCATTTAAACGCCTCCGATATTATTCGTGCTCGTACTTCCCATTGTGATTTTCCTTCATGAAAAAAAGCTAGCTCAGTAGTACGTTTCTCCACAAGTCCATCATGTAGAAGCGAAGTATTCATTCTCCAACTAGAAGTTTTGTGAATCACAAAATATAACTTCAAGTGCATCATGACATGTGCATGATCAGACAAAAGAATATTGCCAATTCTGCTGGTTCTGTAATTTTCCACCATGCTCCCAGCCGTCTACAGCATGTCAGTCCTGGAATAAATCTCATGCGCCCCGAAGTAGAAACTGGCATTCAGGTGCTCCAGCCTCCAATGGTCTTTCAAATTGTGTTCCGTCAACAGGTCAAAGACGGATAATTATTATCCCATTTCCTCGCAGACTGCATTTACTTTTATACAAACCTTGGTCCAGTACAACATTAAAATATCCTCCCAGGACAATAACCTTATAACCTAAGTCTTGAATAATTTGCGCAGCCGTCCTAAAAAAAGTTCCATTGACTGATGGTGCGTATATGTTGCAAATAATTGCCCTGGTTCCTTGAATGTTAATCAATAGTACAACTATCCGACCCTCCTAATCCGATTTCACTTTGTGTCTCCTGAAACGTGCAAGCACAACGGCTGCCTCTGCTTACACGTTTCTTTGAGAATCCTATGCAAATGCTTGGCTAAATGTTGGCAAATCTGAAGACACCATGAGCTAGCCAGCGGAGCCAGTGTTGGTATTTTGTAGTGATTTGTAACCCAAATATGTCTTTTCAAGTTGACTGTTTGTTGCACATTTGAAACTTCTCCTGGTTTTGCAGACAGGGCTGCCGCGTGCTGGGCAGGAACCACCGAATCAGGAAAAGTTACAAACCTAAAAAGTTAAGATTTGGGTGAGCAGCTATTCAGTTTGCAGCCTCTAGCAATTGATTTCATTTCTGACGTGTGGTTTACTGAGTATATCTGACATTTCTAATTATGGTTCCAATCCAGATTTCCCAAAATTACCAAATCTGTGTGATCTTGGGAAAACCACTATCTTTCTTTTTGCCTCATGCACCGTCCAAACAAAGACCATTAGGACAATTAAGGGCTACATAGAAAGAAAACATGGTCTCTTATTTCAATAAGTGGGTAGGGGCAGTTCAACATATAGAAGTCTTACTTAATTGTGATCTCACTTACACAAAAGAAAGCAGGATTTGTAAGCGGAATAATGGGGAACTGAATGCGCCTGGTCAAGTGCCCCAAAATCAGGCTTCTATGTCATTTCATCGATGGGTGAAATTTCGATGCCCCCCCCCCACCTAGAGTTTTTGACCCAAAGAACTGATCAAAATTGATTTATATTTTTGGGGGTGATTCCCCCCCCCCCAAGCCCACCCATACCCTATGTTTTTTGCCTTTGCCCACCATCCCCACCCCTTATATATAAACACATTTCCCCCCCGCCTATATATTTCGATGAGTTTTTTTCTGTACAATGTACTCGGGGTGGGGGGGGGAGCGGAGGGGCGGGGGGGTCAATCGAAATTTCACACATCAATGAAAGAACGCTATACCAAAATCCAACCATGCTACATCTGTTCTGACATTCAAGTGAGAGCAATATCATATGATCTGTGGCAGGTCAGAAGGAGACAGAACCAAGTGGAGGCTTTTGTATTGCTATATATTCAAATAATATGTATCAAATAATATCAAATAAAGGCCTCACTGTCCCGAAACTATGGATTTCCCAACCCAACGCACTAACTAGGGTGCTCGTCGTCGGTCGTGAAGTCCAAAGTAATGCCTGTCCTTCATCCAAAGCTAAGGTACACTGACCCTACCACTAATACGAAGCAACACAAGGCCAGCAGAATGGCTCCCTCCTCCTGGGTAGGCTTCCCCAGCCTTAATATACAATTCTAAGATTGTCTCTGGCTATCATCTGTATTAGCTTGTTCGGTTATTTCAGGGGATCTGTCCACATTTCTGGTCCTCCCCCCTCTTGAGTGTATAGTCTTCTATGTGGCACTCCTACTTTTTGAGTCTCTTTTATAGTTTCTCTCCAGTGTCTCTGAAAGTATCTTTCTCCATTAAATCTGAGGAAATAAAATTTCTCCTTCGGTGCCTCCTGCTTTCTGTATTCCTGTGATTAGTTCTCTTCTCACCATATTTGCATTCTCTCGTATTACTGAGTCACATACGATTAGTTTTGCACTGCATCTCTCTTGGTTCTTCCTTTTATCACTGGGACGAGTATGCCAAGTCACGTGGTGTATTTCACTCTTGAATCTTGTCCATACCATTGGGAAGAGTAGGATGATTCCTGTGAAAGGTTTCAGATCTTTCTCGTGTTACTGGGGCGAGTAGGGTAAATCCAGTTATATTTTTCACTCTCTTGGTTCCGTTGCCTATTACTATGACGATTAGGATGAGTCCCATGATATATGTCACTCTTCGTAATATGTGTCATCTTCTGGGATGAATCTGATGCAGGTACTCTTTAGTCCCCTGTTCCCTCCCCGAGTCTCCTGCCTGGCCCGTTAGCTTGTTTCCTACAGGTTGGTGTCACCGGTTTGTCTGCAGGGAAGAGATCTCGCTCTGGTCGCTTAGTTGGATCAGGGCGGCTTCTCCTTGAGCTCTGTGTCCCTCTGCTTCTACTCCACAGGTCTAGCGTTACAGCGGTCTCAGCCTTGTTGCAGGACTGCACAGTCCACCTCTCCTGAGTCATACCACCACTCATGACTGGTTCTTTCTCTTGGGGTTCTCTTCCCCTGTTCCGTCTGTTTCTTGCACCCGCCAGCTGCTTGCTTCCTCCCAGTGGAGGACCTCTCAGTCTAGATCGGCCTTCAACATGCTGCCAATTTGCAAATCTCAGGCTTCACATCTTAATCATAATAGTCCTTTTCTTTCTGGGTCCATGGTTGGGTCCTCCCCAGCAAAGAAATACAGTCCTTCTCTTATAGTATAGCATTCTTTTTTTACTCGCTCCTTCCTCCTCACCCCAGTATTGCTGGTTTCCAAACACTGGGCATTCGTTATTCCTTGCTCATTCTTCTTCACAGTGGTTTTAGCATACATTTCTTGATGCTGGACTTTATGGCACAGTAGCAAGCAGTGGCTCGATCTGCTGAGTCTTCCTTAAGCCTTGATGTTACTGTTGGTCCAACAGAAAGGGCCTTAGGGAGTTCCTCTGCAGAACGGGAGTCTTTGTCCCCAAGAGTGGAGTCTCTCCCTGTGAGGTCCTGCTTACCGCCAATGATGGGGGAATGGTGCATAGCAGGCTTTTAAGGTGGATTTCTGAACTCTGACCTGGTGGGCAGAGGTTCAGAAGGCCAGCCTAGTTTCTTGGTCGGCGGTCAAGACTATGTCTCAGGAGGGGTGAGGGTGACTGAAAGACCTCAATGAGCCACAGAGCAAAGGACACTTACAAATCACTCCCAGACAGGTGTATATATATATATACAAAATATAAACATTACATGGCCTTTGTAACTTCAACACACAGTAAAAGAATCACAGCAATCCTACCAAACCAACACAACTCTATCAATACAATATATATATAAGACCAATGGGCTCTAAAGGCTTAACGGCACGAAATATGTTCACAACCTAGAAGGGAAGGAAACATGCAGTGCAGATAGTCTTTAGTCCTCTTCTGCATCAAACACAAACTTAACTAAGAGGCAGTTCAATCCCTTAGAAGAGAGGAGCCTAATGCTCAATAGTACATGCAATGCAAGCGCACACGGTTGTTCCAATGGGCAAAATGGGGTCTCTTCAGGGGTATCTAACAGCTCAGGAAGGTGGGTGAGGCGATGAAGAATAAGTTCCCACTATTCGAGGAGGGTCTCCACTTGAAGGCAGAGTTGATTCCAAGAGTCGGGAATAGTTTGCTAGTTCGCACCAGTAGTGGAAAGGAGAGGGGGACCCCCAGGGGCCACTTGTGTGTAAAAATAGATGGAGGTGCTAAGGGCCACCGGCTAGGGTTGCGATCACTCACCGACCCCCCGCACACTCCGGACCAAACTTCAGCAGTCGTGTCCACTTCGGTTGCAGGTTCAAATGCGGCAATATGGCGGCTCTGCGGCTTTCAGTTCCGAAGACAGTGATTCCTAAACGGGACAGTGGCGATTTCTCTGCTCCTGATGGATGATCAGGCCAGTTTCACTGCAGTAGGTTTCAGGGGTAAGAGGGGCACAAATGCAGCGCACCTGCAAAGATAGTTTTGGCGGCTGGGCTACATGGTAACCGCGTCGGCTCCGGTCCTGGCGCACTCGTCTCACTTCAGACCTGGGAATGCCAAGTGCACAAAATTCGGTGTGAGGGTGCTGTGGACACAGAGCTGGCAGTATACCAGATTTCGAGGGCCTCCTCAAAACATCGGCGGAGACAGAACAAAAGTCCTGTGTAAGCTGGTCAGCCCACTGGTTGGCCCAGGGACACTTCTGAGAAGGCTTACTTGCAGGTTTTGGTGAAGGTGCCGAGAATAGTTGGTTCCACTATTCCAATGGGTCAAAGCGCCTTCGCAGACCTTCTAGGACAACCAGATGCAGAGGGGTCCCACGGGACGACAGTGGGCTCAGGGCGCCAAACCTTCCAGCGGTTCCTCGACTCTACTTCTTAGTTTCAGGATACTTGCATCCTATCCTTCGTTCAGTTAGAACTCCAGAGATCGACATGGTATGGTTGTTTGGGGCCTCCCCTTATCCAGGATCTCCTTTGCGCCAAAATGAAGAGGATCCAATGAGAGATCTGCTCACATACAAGTATACCATACATGGACCAATCATGGACCACAGTGGTCCCAGGCATTCACAGCACTCCAGACTCTCTAGCACCCAGGATGTGTATTGGGGGCAGACACCCCAGCCCACAACCTGGAGGCGCACACACAAGGCATGCAGAAGCCTGCGAAAGATTGACATTTTGTGGGAAAATGCATGACCAAATAAGGACTGCCCCGGGTCGGCTCGACCTGGGGAAGAGGAAGGGGCAAGATCACCAAAGGACAGGACAAAGAGCATTGTGTCATGGCCATTTTGGAGCCAGCCCACCTATGCGTGCCAAACGTGTTAATCGCGGTTTACCTGGCAGGAAAGGGTTACAATTATATGAAAAGATAAGCTGCACCTGCCCTGTCCGTGAGTCATCTGCACATCTCCTAAAAAATCCTTCGAGAGTATCTAGGGCCTTTGGAAATGACTTAGAGGCCCAAGTGTGCTGTACTGGAAGGTACATTGCACACTTGTTACATGTTGCAGAAAAGTTGCAAAGTCTCCCAGTACTGACTGTCTTAAAGGAATGGTTCGCCCAAAAAATGTATTGCAAAAAAAGATGGGCAATAATAATAAAAAAAAAAAAATCTATTGGCACTTTTTTAAAACATTTTTTAAGTCCCTATGTACAATTTTGAGAAAATTAAGCTCAAAAGGGAAGCACGTGGGGGCATCCATTTTGTGAAATGGATGCCCGCCGCTGTGCTTGCTTTGGCTTTTGCAGCACTAATGAAGGAAAAGCCAGCCAGCTGTAGTAAACAAAAGCTACCACTTGGTGGCTTTTCCTTCATTGGTGCCGGGACTCAGAGGACGGAGACTACAGGCAGAAAAGCTGCAGCTGCATCTCGGTAAGTGCTATTTTTTAAATAAAATTAAACACTAGCTGTGTTTTTGTTTCTAGGTTTTCCGGGCTGGAGAAGCCCGGAAAACTTAGAAATAAAACTGCAGCTTTAAAAAAGTTGTATTTATGTTTGCGGTACCTTGTGAAGCTACCGCAAACATAAATACAACGTTTGTGTTTGAAAACGCTGCAGTTTTTCTTTCCAAGTTTCTCAGGCTCCTCCGGCTCGGAGGAGCACCGATCCCATTTTGGGATATTTTATGCATACGCTTGTCTGGTTTACATCATACATAGGCTTTCAAAATGGCAGTGCGTCACGCTACTAGCAGGGTACACGCGATTGAGCCCCTCTAATTCATACTTGCGGGTAAGCGGCTCACATGCGCACCTCAGTCAATCGAATTTTATTCAGCTATAAATTAAGCTTCTTCTTGGCTGACATACCTACGCACTTGTGTTTCAGGTATTAGGACCTGTTATTTTTGGACTCAAATAACTTGCAGCATACACATCTGTTTACATGAGAAGCAAACTCCAAATAGTGTTCATTAAGGTAAGACTCCCATTAAGACCCAAGTAAGGAATCACCTTTAAACATTAGCAATCTTGCAAACCCTATAGTGGTCCCATTAGCTGTAACTCATTTAATACTTGGATATTTGATCCCCTAGCACTTCATTGCAGCAGTTGGTTTACTGAACCACCTTGAGGATGGAACATCACCCTAAGAGGTCTCCTCTCAGCATCTCCTCAACACGGTGGATTACTAGCAACCTAAGGGTAAGGGGGCATCTTAATTTGAGTCTCTGATATCCTGTAAACTTTAAGTACCCAATTTGTTATGCTGCTATTTGTCATTAACCAGATGGCTTCCCTGCTTTTCTTCTCTTGTCCTTTTCTTCCTCTTATTGAACCTAATCAGAGTGATTATTCGGACCAACTTAGTGAGTTTCCAACTACATGTTGGCTTCTTGGTTTCCACTGGGTTAGAGGTTTTAGAGACTATAATTGGGCATTCTGGGAATTCTCCTTTTCATGCTATCACATTTGAACACATTTTCTTGATTTCGTGCTAGGGAGTAAACCTCATTCTTACACAGTCCCATGTGGTTTGATTATTAACGGGGACCGACAAGACCCTCTGGGACTTTCACTGGCACTTCATTGAATTCTCAATCCTTCTGACAGTGCATTTGGGCACCCAATTAGGTAGTGAATATGTATTTCATATCGGGCAATCAGCATGTAACTGCATTTTGTGACTAATCATTCTATTTGAATCATCAATCAGAATATTGGCATGATATGAACAGAATTTTTCTGAATGAACTGACCCTAAATAATTATATCATACCATCCCTCTGCCTCTGTCCACCCTGCCTGCTACTGACTTATCATGGTATGTAAACTTTTGTTTACTACTTTTTTCAATGGTTCACATTTTGTAAAGATTTTGTCCCTCTGAACTACTTATTTTCTGTATATGATCTTTTGCATAAATCTATGTAAATCAATATATGGAAATACCCATTTTTCAATTATGTAATTCTGAATGTTTGCTACAGCCTTAAGGACGACTGATTGGTCTAAACACGTGTCGGCTGTAAAAAGCAATAAAACACTATTTAACTGTTTGGAAGAACACTGGACTCTTAATAGACTTGGGAATCCTGTTGATTTTCTATTATAGACCTCTTAACCTAGGAGTCTGCTGCGCGGTTTTGCAACATACACATTTTCTAAAGCTTCCAACGTGGATGGGGCGTGGCCAGCAGCGCCGTCAATGTGGACGCTCTGCTGATTGCCTCTGCATATAGCCCGTATTGAAAGCATTCTTGTGGTGCTTTGGCCTCCTCGATTCTACTCCTTTGGACAGAAAAATGCGGGGGAAGCCTTGAGGGACAGCCGGAGCAACGCCAATACTGCGGTTGCAGTTACAGCGAATGGAGGGTGAGAACCCCAGTGGCATATGTACCCAGGCTGGCCGCAGTGTTAAGAGGTTCAAAATGGCGCAGATGCATCCCGTATAGCCGCGCCATGCCGCAGCTGCTGTAGGAAACAACGTTGGGGGGCACACTACACAGGTGGCACAGCACGGACTTCGGTGAGCGGTAAGCCCTCTCCTCACTTTCCTTCCTTGTGCTCCCATCCCACCCCCTGGAGGGACCTCACCACGCCAGAATTAGCAGGGGCTGAGCCCTTCATTAGGGAAAGCAGACCAGAAGGCACAGACTAAGCACAGGCTCCCCCTCTGCCCAACTCTCCAGCTGGAAAAGCAGCGCTCATACTCTAATGGGCCAAAGATGGGGAAAAACCCGACTACTGCAAAGCTTGCTCCTGTAAGAAGAGCTCTTTGGGCTTCAGTTGCTGAAAGTAAGGACTTTTCTGTTCTTCCCCCACATCCCCACCACCCCCATTCTATTATCAGCGGACTTGGTTGCCTTCAAGGTGGGGGGGGGGGCTGCAGACAAACACATATTCCCCTTTTGGGGGTATTTCTGTTGGGGATCCGTGTTCAGCTTCTGGAATACATTGGGCTGGTTGGAATCTAAGGTGGCCTGCACACATTAACTTGGACCTGACATCTGTCGGGCGGGGGTCCCCATCTTTGGTGGGAAATACAATGTCTGAGCAATCAAAATCTCAAAGTAACACTGATATCTCCAAAATGCTGGTACCTTCAGGCAAAGGAAAGAAAGTGGCCCTCGGCGAGTTTCTTACGGACACGCTGGCTACTAAAGAAGACATTCAAGCCTTCACGCTGGACATTAAATAAGAGTTTCGGAATTGTATGTCCGAGATCTCCACCAAACTGGAGAGGTTAGATCAGAGAGTTGTGGAGGTGGAACAAAGAGTAGGGGAGATGGAGGACCATGTCCTGGAGCATTCAACCACACTGACTGACAAGCAGCAAAGAATCCAGAGCTTAGAAAAGAGAAGTGACATGTTGGAACTGAAACAGGAGGATATGGAGAACCAGGCCAGTAGGAACAACCTGCACATTCATGAAGTGCCTTCATTGGTCACGGACCAAGCTTTGGGGGAAATTGTGAGTGATTTTTTCACACCTTGACAAATCCATGCTCATACTTGATCGCACCCAAAGAGTGCACACTCGCAGACGTTCAAATTCAGATGACTTTCCTGATGTTATCACTCAGGTCCATTTCTACACCACAAAAGGAAGACATTCTGGCAGTGGGCCACACCCGAGATAAATTGACGTTCCAGGGCTCCCCTCTACAGATTTTTCCAAGACCTTGCTACTGTTACGATTAAAAAATGAAGATCTCTGTGGCCATTAACTCTCTTTTTACGGGACCAGAACACAAAATATTGTTGGTTGTTTCCTACTGCTCTTTGCTTAGCTTCAAAGGGTTTATTTATTTATTTAAATTTATAGCTAAGCTTCGGGGCACAGACATGAACGCAAAGGACAGAAGGAAAGGCAGAACACAGAACACAGGACACAGGACATTAAAATCTGAGCTTAGATGAATTGGTGCCTTTACTTAAAGGCTCTTGGCATTACTTAAAGATGTGTTTTCAGTAATTTACGAAAACGCAGATAATTGGATTCCAATCTTAGCTGAACTGGGAGGTTTTTCCATATGCCAGCCACAGAGATGGGGAAGGACTTGCCTGCACCATTTGTGTCTGTAAGAGGTCACAGCAATCAAGCCTTGATCCGATCTTAGCTTTCTGATAGGCACGTATGGAATGAGTTTGGATTTTGAATTTGAGATTTGGAAAGGGTCTCTCCGTACCATCTCATGCAGAAGGGATTTTGAGTTCCTCTTCATCAAACAGAGAGGAGGGCTCCCTGCCTGTAACCCTGGAAGAAGGGGAGAGCAACAATCCAAAAATGCAGCGGTCCACTTGGTGGAAGGTTCATAAAGGTCACAACACAGGAAAACTCCTGCTGCAGACTTGAACTAGGGCCTCCACTCTTGAGAAGCTTCCTAACAAGAGAGGTGAACTGGTTCTTATCATCACAGAAGCACCACATAATTTTACATTGGCAATGGACAACATGCAGCACTTGCCCAACCTCAAGTGACAGCTCACCCGAGGACCGTTGGGGCGTTCTGTCCTTCTGTTTTGAGCCTTTTTGTTATGGCTGGATTTTTGTTTCAGCTTTGTTCAGATAAAACCTCGGTTGGCACATGGTCGCAGATAACCCTTGATTCAGGATGGCGACTGAATCACATCTAACCCACACCACCTCTCCCGCTATGCGTCAAGATACCACAAAAGACTCATCATCTAATCAGAACTTGTGCTTTGTGTCATTGATTGTGAAAGGATTGAACTCCCCTGAGAAGCGAAAGTCTGTTTTGTGTAGGCTGAAGGATCTGGAAGGGTCAGTAATGTTTTTGCAAGAGACTCATTTTCTTCCTGTGGATTATATTCGCTTGCGGAGTAGAGACTTTCCCCAAGCAATTCCTGACCTCTAGTGGCACTAAAGCGTGGGGGAGGTGGGTACGGCGATCCTGCTTGGCGAAAGATATCCAATTTGAGGAACTGGACATTATTCGAGATCCAGGAGGCAGATAAATTGGAGTGAAAGGTATTCACTAGTGTCGATTTATGCTCCCAACGAAGGACAGACTTGATTCTTCGAAGAGCTAGAGGCTACACTCCTGCCCTTTCTGGAGGGCCAGATCGTTCTTGGGGGGACTTTAACAGGGTCCTGGACACCATCAAAGACAAAAAACATGACCCCCTCAACTATGGATTTTGAGACTGCCTTGAGTATCCTACTTTTAATTCAAATCCCTGGGGGTTGTGGACTCTTGCAGAGTGTTGCATCCGGAGGAGCGTGACTATACTTTCTTTTCCTATGTTAATCGCTCCTTATGTACAGACCTAATCTTAATATCCCCCCCCCACCCAACTCATGCCATTCATTCATATGGTTTCTATTGCTCCTAGGATTCTCTCAGATCACGCCCGATCCTTCTAAAGATCAGAATCTGGCACATAGCACCCCCCCAGACCTCAATGGCGATTATATGACCCGATTTTAAATGACCTAGCCCTGAGGGATGAGGTAGCAAAAGCGATGCATGACTACTTCCAGGAAAATCCTATCAATCTCACATTCCCGGCCATAACATGGGATGCTTTGAAGGCAGTAATTAGGAGGTCTTGATAATCCACACAGCAGCCTTTCATAAGCGGAAACAGACCCCAAACCAGTTAAAATGAGAAATCTCTGGGATTGAAGGTAAATATAAGAAAGGTTGGTCCCCTAAACTTCATTTCGCTCTCCATACTGCCCAAAATAAACTGGAGACGCTTTATGCTGAGGAGACGGCCCAATCCCTGCAAAGCGACTCTTGGTGAGGAAATTAGTCCAAGCTAAAATACGCCACACTATTATAGGCCTTGGGGATCAGCGATGGGGTAGTGCAATACTGGGAACAAGCAAAACTTCAGCTAGCTAGGGCGCACTTGTTGGAAACAATGACAGCCGCGCCTAGGTCGCCTCAGGTCCAAAAACAATATATTGAGGGAGCCGCTTTGCCACACCTTTCCGGGGAAGATGTAGTAGCGTTGGAAGCTCTGATTCAGCTGGAAGAGGTTGATGCGGTCATTAAGGCCTTGAAAGCGAGAGGTCCATGCCCCAATGGATTTTCAGTTAAATTTGATCAACTTTTTAGAAGCCATTTAATAACCCCTCAAACAGCCCTATTTAATCATTTACAGAAACAGGTTCCATAGCCCCCTCTATGCAAACTTCGACTACTATTTTGGTTTTGAAGCCTGGGAAGAATCCAAAGGACTGTGCCTCATGTAGGCCGATCTTGTTGCTAAACATTGATGCAAATATATATTCAAAAGTGTTGGCTAATCGTTTGGCTGCACTTCTTCCCGCTTTGATCTATTCGGATCAAACAGGGTTTCTTTTTTGTTTTAGGGAAGAAAACTGGGGATAACATTATGCGACCGCTGAATTTGATAGAGACTACTATGAACAAAAGGTAAATTTCCCGTCCTAGCATTAGATGTCAAGAAGGCATTTGATGAGGTGGATTGGACATTTATGCATTCGACCCTGGAAGCGTTTAATTTTGGGCCCCATTTCAAAATGATTGTTTCGGCCAACTGCATCTCCCCGAAAAAATATTCCTCCGGGTAAACCGCAATCAAACGTCCTCAATTCCCCTCACGTGTGGGATGCGGCAGGGATGCCCCCTCTTATTTGCTCTGATTATGGAGCCTTTGACCTAGCGTATACGCAGTAATGCAGCAATTCAAGCGGTCATGATTCAGGGCTCTCCACACAAGGTCTCTTTATGCAGACGACTTGTTACTCTCGATAACTAACATTCAATCCTCTCTTCAGGCCTTTACTTTTTAGACCATGGATGGGAATTTGGCTTAATGGGTGTTAGGAAAACGTTTCTCTATTTTCCCTAGGGAGGCGGGGGGGGGGCAGATGTATGGCAATCGGGTATTGGATACCCGGGGGTCTTTCCCATAGGTAAATGGGCAATACTGCGTCTCATCCAATGAAGCCACGTCATCTCCCTGGCAGTTGTCTCCTCCCATGTGAGGCCACATGGGAGGTGGTCACCACTGGGGAATCAGGTATGACTCAATTGGATTCACCACAGTGTGCACACATTTTGAACTACTGAGTGCAAAAAGAAGGCTTTTTAGTACTCTGTTTTTCACTTCGTAGTATTGTTTCACTTCGTAGTACAGGTGACACAAATTGCACCAAGGGGACCAGTTTGAAATGTAATGGTCCCCAGTGTGCAATTAACCCAGGCTTAGAAAATGACTGACAGTTTACAAAATGTGTATCTTGTGGTAACTAGCCACGTCCCGTACAGTAACATGAACCTCATGTATTCCAGGGATGAGTCCGACTTACCTACTGACACAGTAGAAACCAATCAATTTGAAAATGTCTTCAAACACCAGAACTGATCCCTCCAGATACAGCACTAAGGAGAAAAGAAATAGAAAAAAGATGTCACAAACGTAACAGTCCAAAATATAAACCATCTTATATTGAATTCTCAATCACCGACACCAACATCACTGTCTTGGACAAAGTTAAAATGATCAGTGTCATTTTCAGGCCTTCGTTGACCAGGAGTCATGTCCGCTTTCCTGTAAGCGGCACTAATTATATCTTCATGCTTCTGCGCGTTGCCTTAGGCCTGTGGTCTGCAACTGGATGCTCTCCAAATGTTTTTGATTTCGACCTCAATAATTACTTTCCTGAACTAGGCTGGCTAGGGCTCATGGGAGATGTAGTCCAAAATACCTGGACAACCAAAGGTTGCAGACCCCTGATTTAGGTAGTTTTCTTCTTAACAGCATTGTGCTATCCTATCTTTGAAGCAAGGGAAATTATTTCTATGTTCAATTTGTGGGGACTTCTTCTAAGATCTTAAACATGCCTGCAAATGTTGTAATTACCATGCTTGGAATTGTCACAGCCACCCTTGGGCATGAGCACCTTCCCCCAGTTCTTCTCAGCCTACACTGGATCCCTGTCAGAACTATAGCCATATTTAATATGTTGACACACACAAGGCCCCGTCTGTAAACTCCATTCCCACGGAACTATGCCTGACCACCGACTTGCTGCGTCTCAGTCACAAACTAAAAACCTTCGTGTTCTAGACATCCTGTTGCCTCCTCCAATTCCACTGATGCCAGGTGCGTTGCTAGAGCTTTAAAGATACACATTTCCATTGTGTTACCGTGGCCATTTTTCACTTTTAAGGGGGTTTTCTATTAACTTATTACTCACCCCTTCACTTTAACATAAAGGTGAGTTTGTTATACTAGCACATTATTATACATTGTGTTATCTCATGTCTTGTTATGTTGTATTTGCAATGTCATGTGCTTTGTACAATGCAGGCAAGGTATCAGTCAGTCAATATTTATTTCGGGCAACGACCATACATGTACACTACACACAATACCACAGATAAGACAAAATATATTATTATTTTGGTGCAAAAGTGCACTACTATCTAGTAATCATAATGTATGCACGGCGACCATATATGTAGGGACATTATTACCCAATATCAAATTACTGAGGCTACATCTATTTGCATGGCTTTGATTCATAAAGAGGTGTCCTGTGCAACCATTAATTCATGGACAAGCTTTTGATCAAATTCACCAGGCCCTACGTAAAAAGCTGAACACAGCAAAGACAACATCCTCATAAGTGGTAGATTTGCATAGAGTGTAGGTATCTTAGATGGAGGATGTCTGACATTTGAGGAAGATGTGGTGAAGCCATCTCCTAAGGTCACCGCACGCAGGACAGCTCAGCAGACAGTGCATGCCACATTCAATTTCAATGGTGCAGAATGATCAACGGTTGGTGGGACCCCGGGATCATTTATAAGTAAAAGCTGCAACGGGAAAGGCATTTGAATTTGATGTATATTGCTCGATTTGAGCATGGGAACATGCATATAAAGGAAGGGGGGGGTTTCAGGTGTGGGTTGGTTTTGAATGTCAAATAACCTGGGAAGCTTGACGGACTGGTATTCAAAAATCAGTTTCCAGGACCAACATCTCGAGCTGGGAAGGTATTACCCTCTTGTATAGTGAAAACATGTTCAGGGAAGCGGTGCAACATCCCTATACTCAGCAGTGTGTTGTGAATCCAGAATTTGCCATTAGCAGAATCTACTACATCTGTAAACGCCTCATTATGATAAGTCAAATTAGCCGAGGAATGTAGGCATAGCCAAAAGAAAAAAGGGGGGCCTCGAGAGGGTCACAAATCAAAGAGTTCTGAAACCAGTTTCCAACAGTAACGATACGGTACGGGTGCTGGTAGGAAGGTTAGGGGGGGGTTCTCCATAGATTTATTTTCCATCATAGACAAAGAGGAGGTAGCATCACCCCCCCCCCCAAATTCCTCTGTCATACAAGGCAGCGTACCAAATTCAGTAGACTTCTAAAACGGTTAGGGGTAATCTATAGCCTCTTTGGGGGCTTAGCGGACGGATAGCATCCGATCGACTTGAGAATGAACGTACTTTTATCCAATTGATTGGACCATTTAGCACTGTTGTGGAATCTCACTTCCAGGTAGTCATAGAAGCTCACCTGCTGGAGTCTCTCCTTCAATAGTGATGTTAGGAGAGTTATTGCGTGAGGCATTGCGTACCATCACCATGGTTTTAGAGCTGTTTATTCAAAGTTTACTTTCCTTACAGAACTCTTAATATTGAAAGCAGTTTTAAAATGCCCATGTTTGTCTTTGATATTAAAACCGTATCGTCTGCATAGATCAATATGCCCGGGTGGCAATTAGTGGTGTGTCACAGTTTTTGAATTTGCAATTCTTAAAAACAGATCGTTCACATATAATAAAAACAGGGGGCGAGCACACAGCCCTGGTGCACTCCATTTGTGACAGGAAATTGATTAGTTCTTTCTCCGACCCTGCCCACATCTTACTGTAGTGTAGGTATTACCATAGAACTTTTTTATAGGGCGTAAAATGTTGGGAGGAAGTTCAAGATCGACTAAAATATTCCATAAAATAGTTTTCTCAATAGAGTCAAATGCTGCTTTAAAATCAACGAAAATGAAGAGTGCCCTGGTTTAAAATCACGTGCTTACTGATGGGAGTATTTGGAGCATAGGCAGAAGGCCTGGTCTATTGTGGTTAGTCCACTTCGCAAAGTATGCCTGGAAGTCTTAGATGAGGTTTCCTTCGATCACCCAATTCCCTAAATGCAGAAGTACCAGTTTTTCATAGATTTCAGAGAGTCTCTTGGATCAGGACGATTGGTCTATAATTCCCTGGCATTGGCCTATCGCCTTTTTTGTATATGTGCTGTGGAGGGTTAGAAGGAGGACGCGGACACTGATGACATTTCCAAGAATATTAACAAATAAATATAATGCCCATCTCTCCCTATTGCTATGGGGGTGACCCTTCCGGTAATTGGTCCGATGGCTGATATATCAGCAGGGTGGTATCAGTGTAGTTAAACGTATAGACTGCCCATCAGGGACCGCCCCTGGTCACACCACCACCAGGATTCGTACACCATTTCCTCGGTTCCACATGGACTGTACATGCTAGGACTCCAGCGACTGCTCTTTTCAATCAGAGCAGTTCTGAACTTGTGGGCTCTGCGGCTCGTCGGAGCTCCACCTCTCACCTGTGTCACGCTGTTAGGGGGCCTCCCCTGCTCGCATATACGTTTCCCATCCTCCCTTTGATTCAATTTGTCCTCTATATTCAACCTCCTTATCATAGTTGATTGGAAGTTTGTTCGTAAAGAGACAGATTTTGTTCCTTGATGATCATGGCATACAGTAACTTGGTCTTCAGCCCAGTCTCTGGAATGCCCCGTGCGCAGCGCCCCAGCAGAGACTGGCCTGCTGGGGGCGCTCTTTTCCGAGCACTCCATGGGATCGATTTGGCGCACTTGGTCTGTCTAAGTTTGGACTGCTTGGCCAGCCTCGGTTGTTTCAAGCAATTCGCTTCCAACCGCCTCAGGACCGTGTCGAAGGTATGCCCCCATCTTCGGGGAGGCCCCCGCCCCACGTGGGCGGCTCTCCCCTCTGAGCAGAGCGAAGGCCGATCAGCCCGGAAGATTGTTGCAGGTTTGCTTCTGAGATAGTCCCCTGTATGCCATCATGGGGAACGGTTTAGGGAGTTCCTGAAAGTAACAGGAGTCCTTGTCGCCCAAAGGGGAGGCTCTGCCAGTGAGGCCCCACTTGTCCAGACCCCTAGGGAGGGTATTGTGGAGCAGGCTTACGTCCTGTGCCTCAAAGGGGAGAAGCTCCCCCTTGGGGAGAAGGGATAAATTCCCTCAATTTGTCCCAGCCACAAATTCTGCCTGGTTCCAGCTAGAAGGAACATCATCTATGATCTTCAGTCAGTTGAACAGCTCGGTAGGAATTTGCCACCCAAACATTTTCATCTTGCTTATAGAGATCAATATGGATCCTATTGACTGCGGTGGCCTTGCCTTTTCGGCAATCTTACTGCCTTTCATGTTTCAGCAACAGTAAACAATAAAGGGGACCCAAAAACAGCCTGCAATGATGTAACTGGTGGAGCCAGTTCAACGTGAGGGGTAAAAAGAGCTGAAATGCGGATACCAAATATCTGCTTCAATAAATTACTGTACTTCGCGAATGAGTGATTGTTAGAATGTCAGAGACCAGGTTCCAAAAAGAATGGGCGTTATAATTCTCATATGCAATTCCTCCCAGCTTTCCGGTTTATAGATCATAACCATTCCGCACTTACAGAGTAGGTGGAACAGTTTGTCCTCCTGCTCCTATCGGCATCGCTTGAATATGTCAAGTCATTTATAACGCGCCTGTACACAAGTGTTTCTTGAGTTTCAGTACAGTTCTAGGCAGCCCCTGCATACAGGCTTTATAAAAGGACAGTTGCCCTCCTATAGTGATGTCCTTTTTTTGAAATTTAGTTTTTATTAAGCACTTGGTGAGGTAAGTACAGTACAGTGTATACATTCTATAGCAACCATATGGGATAACATTACAGATGGTCTTGCATCTCAGTGTTGCCTGTGTTTTCAGATGCTATATAGTCAGATTTTAGATGAGCATGGAAATCGGGCGATATGTCCTTAGGTCGACTATTGTTTGGAAGTTGGGTTACATACAGTTGTTCCATATCATTGGCCCTATATAGCGTTATTTATCCTCATGTCCTTCGTGGGCGGTTCTTTCCAGTACCATCTCAACAATACACATCTCTTAGCCAAGAGCATACCTAGGTTTAGAAATCCACGCATTGTGTATAAAGCGATTGCAAAAGAATGCAGAAGCACAGGAATTGTAGGATTTATGCAGATCTTTTTAAAGTGAATGTGTGCCTGGGAGAGATGTTCTCTGCAAGCCAGCTGCAAGAGAACCCTGGCTGTTGCATTCTGAAAGATCGGAAGCTTGTGTACTACACCCGTTGGAAGACCTGGGTCGACAGCATTACAAATCCAGCCTATTGAAGATGAAAACATTGATCAACTGGACCTTACGAGAAAAGGTCCAGTGGTCCAGGAATCTTTCGAGAGAACACAGCTGGATGAAACCAGCCCTGGAGACTGCCTTAATCTGGGCAACAGTGGATGAATAAGGATGGAGCCAAAATCCAAGGTCCCCGACTGTGATTGAGGGGCTAGAACAAGTTCTCAAACTAAAGGACCAGTAAGTCTCAGACCAGGTATCTATAGCAGTGGAGTTTGAGAGGCTAGTCGGTGAGGGGGTTGCAAGACTACTCAGTGATGAATTAGAGAAAAACAAAATGCCGTGTTTTGGGAAAACTAAGCCTCAGCCAAATTGGAAATCACGAGAAATACATTTTTGTCACAGAAAGTCTTTGAAACAGGCTACCTTGTCCCTGTCACCCAGCTGATCCGGTTAAGTCGGAGCATCACCAGCACTGATATAGAGCGACGTACCAAGGGGGTCAAATCAAATCTGTCAGCGGTCTAGTTTAGAGATTAAACAGCAGTGGACTAAGAAACACACCCTGGGGCTTCCACAGATTAGTGCTTTCTTAAAAGACCTACATAGAGGTGAAACCACTGTTTGCTCTCTATCATTTCATCCAATACCTAGGTGTTTAAATGAGCGGTCAAATCAAGGAGGACAAGGTCACTAATACCACTCCCATCCATTATCCACGACTTGTCCAACTGTCCATCACGGCCACCACTTCCATGTTAGCGCTGCGCCCTAGCTGAAAACCCTAAGGGCCATCGTCCAGAATCCCATGCTCTTCCACAAAAGACTGTCATTGAGAAGTTGCAACTGCTCCCAGCATTTTGCTCGAATAGGTTACCTGAGAAACCGAACGGAGATGACATACATTCTCAGGATCCGATGATGGCTTCTTCTACAGAGGTAGAACGGCAGCCAACCTTAACTGCCGGGGAACACATCAATATGCAAATGAGCAATTAAGTGGCAGAAGGTAGGCGCCAGGAGAGAAAACACTTCCTGAATAATCCTGCCTGGGCAGGTTTCATGGGGTGATCCGATACGGTGGTGGGTTGCCACAGCTTGTAGAAAAATTACACTAATAACTCAGCTGAAGAAACTTCAAGTTGAATCTTAGCGATTTTGCATTAAAAGAATTGGGCTTGATTGTCAGAGTTTGGATGGAGCCATGTAGTTGGAAAGGGTATTTGCCATGTAAAGGTTTGCCAGAACTAACCAGTTCATGGCCTAAATGTAAACTGGAAAACACGTTTTGAGTAATAACTTCTTTTTTTGCTTGCTATTTTGAAATAAGTGTGTGGTGTCTGCTTGTACGTAGTTAAAGCATCCTCTTCCTGTTTTTTCCTCGATGACTGTGCCCGTTGACGTAGATTAATTTCTTTTCTAATCTACAAGCGTGGGAAAACCACAGTTCCTTCTTTCCTTTTGCCAAAACTCGAGCTTTGACTAGTGTAGGGGCCAACTGGCTGCCGAGGAGAGGTGATGGAACAAAAAAAAAACACCCCGAAACATCCATAATTGACCCTGGGAGACCAGATCTGGAACTTGAGTAGCAGGGGGTAAAAGGAAACCCGCCTTGCTAACTGAGGATTGTCCCATTTATGATAAGTTTATGTAATTGTGTCACTTGTACACCTGCATGATCAGCCCATGGCAGAGGGAAGGTGAACACTTGTGTATAGGCGCATTATAAATGACATATCATACCTACCTTAATGATACTTGAGTTGCCAAATCTACAATTCAGTATATGCCCTGAGACAGGGATAAGGGATCTCAGTAATTGCTCTAGGCCTAAGTTGCGCAAGGAATTCAGGAAAGACAGCTTTTGAAAATTGCAAATAATCAGCCCAGTAATCAAAATACCCCACAACTAAAAGACGTGAAGAGAAAGGGAGATGTTGGGCGAATATATGTTTTTAAAATCTGTCCCAAACAGTCTGCGAAGATGGACGATAGATGGATTAAGAATACATTTTATGTGCAATAGACCAGCCAAAATCAAGATCAGTAATAGGCTTCTGGATGTTCCTTAAGGTTTCCTGACTCCATAAAAGATTTCTGGATGATCCTTCAGGACTCCTTAGGAAGGATTTCCACCCCATCACACCTCCCTTTGCAGATCTAATTTGAGTAAAAGCTAAAACCCCAGATGGGCAGAGATGGCTTACCAGTGACAGGGCAAAAACAAAGGTGATGGCTGGAGGATTGCCCAGAGCAATGCCAGTGGTTAAGATTCATTCTAAACCTTCCAGCCATCACCTCTTTGTTTTTGCTTTACCAGTGACAGGGCCTGGTCAGGAATCCATGTTTCTGGACTACAGATCAAGTTCAATTCAAGATCTAAAAATCATATTGCGAATAACCAAATGCTTTTTTTACTGCTGATTGTGAATTAACTGGTAGAGCCTGGATACAACCAGCTTCATTTACATCAGTAAAAATGGCACTGGGGCGTTATTCGACTGTTTGGTTTACAGAGCAAGTCAGCAGTGATCCCAATCAGAAGGGGCAAACGCACACAGCCGATGGTTGGTACCCACCTTCATCCTTTGTGGCAATGTGAGACAAGGGAAGGCTATACTGTTAAAGAGGGGTGCAGTGTGATAGCAGTAGCAACCCAAACAATTTATAACAGAAGTGCAAAATAAAAGGAAGTCCAATCAAACGTTACATAAATAGATGTACTTTAAGCAATACAAAACTACAGTCAACTAACTAAAAACACTAGCAATAACCAACCTCTGTAAAGACGGCACAGAAGGATGCAGACTGGTATAGAATGGCACTATGGTTACTTCAGGAGGATGTTTAGGCAAGACACTGCACCAATTTCAATGTTCAAAAGGATATGTTTTGGTAGGAAAAGGTAGAGAATGGGGGCTCCAAGGCCCCTAGTGTCCCGAAAGACCGACATGGCCACTTCACAGTATCTTTTTACCTTGCTTGGATGCTCGAGAGCGTCGAGCGAGGATTCTCTGGTGCAAACGGTTGTCTGTGCGCTTTCTGCTTTCCTGGTTGCAGCTAGCACTTGTGGCCTTTGTCCCCAGCATATCACCCACACCGGTCCCAGGGATGGTTAGGGAGCAGAGCTTTGTCTGCCTCACCAGTCTTCACCTCTGTGGCAGGGGACTCTGGAATGGACTACACTCCCAACAGAGGTTCAACATTGCATTCTTCTTGGTGTCCAAAGAAGAAGAAAAGAAGGAGTGGGAGACCCTTCCCTCAAAGGCAAAATCTCACAGGATTAGACAAGGGGTCTAATCCTCAGCGCTGTAACAAGTGACCGTTGCTTTCTGACACCATTCCCAGGGTGGCGTGGCTTGCCTTACAGCAAATGGAGGCACTGGGAAGGAAGAGAGCCCCAACACAAAACTCAGATGGTGAAACCCCTTTTCAGGCCACCTTCCCCTCTTCTGGCTCCTCTAACTCAAGCCCCTTCCCCAAAACTAATAGGAGATGGTTTGGGGTTTCAGACCATGCCTTACAATGGTTTTGTTCTTCCTTAACCATGTTGCAGTTGGTCAAATCAGGGCCTTTTTGCAGCTCAAAAGGTTGACATTAAGTGTAGGTCTCTAAAGAGTACCCCACTGTGGTTGAACTTTTACATGTGATCTTCGTTTGATAGTTTCAATGTGTTTCAATTGATGTTTCTCTCCTGTGCTGACGACACACAAGTCTTATATCAGCATTGATGATTCCAATCAGGACTACAGTCACTTACTAAGGTGCCTAGCAGAGGTGAAGCTTTGGATGCTTAGGAATGGCTTACAGAGAAACCCAAAGGCAGCGGCCATGCTGTCTATTTCAAACATAAAATGACAAGGGCACTATCCAGTTGCTCCCCACCATCTCTGTTCGGCTTCTCATAGTGTTTCGAACCTTGAGTTAAAAGCTTTGGGTTTTATTGGCAAGCTGACCAGGATCTGAATTTTCACATCAATGAAATGGTGAGGACTAGGTTTTCTAAACTGTGTATGCTTAAGAAAATCCTTCCATACTTTGACAGAACCACTATCCTATATCCTTACTACCACAATCCCCTTTCTGACCTGACTTGCTCCATTGGCCACTAATTAAGACATCGACAGAGCTCACGGTTAAGGATTCCAATCGTGCGTCACACACCAGACCTGGACTCTTGCCCTTAGCCTAGGAGGTAGTGCACAATTAAAATACTTTTGCTTTATTTACCACAAAGTCGGATTGAGCTGGCACCCAACCTGTCTCACACCCCCTTTTACTAATGCCCCAGGTCACAATTCACCATGAACCAGGCCGGTGGGAGTTAATACATTATTGGTTTATTTTAAATTCAAAGAAAATCACACAAGTTTAATATTGGGCAGCAATCACCAATGGGGTGACAATTACAAGATAAAATGAGGAAATGCATGTAGTTTGACCTTCTACTATAAGATATCCAAAGCACAAAGGCATGGGAGCAATTTTACTGTTCGGGTAGATATCACAAGAGTTAAGATTTCCCCCTGCAATGCTCCCTTAAACCCCTATTAATCGAATTTTGAGTGGATAGAAAGGAGCAGCAAGGAGTCAGGTATACTAGGCAGCAAAAATTAATATCCAACCTTCCCCCATTAAATGAGAGGCAAAATCGGATTCAAAACCTTTGCAATTGCATAAACACTCGGAATAGGTAAATAATTAAATTACACGTGCGGTTGAATGAATGAGGTAAATATGAGTTATTATAGTATAAGGGATGTCAGAACACTAGCAAACTATGAGGCAATTTACTGAAAAACGGCATACAGTTCAAATAATACACTTGGATGTAAGAAGACAGTGCAGCCAAAATCACATGTTGGAAAATTGCATGGTCTTTTTACAGGTTTTAAAAAGTCAAAACGGTTTGAAAAACAGGTGAAATAGACTGAATCGGAATGTGGTTTTTAGGCTGGGTGATTGATGCACATTACAGGGATAATATGGAAGTCAAAGAGTGACTCTAGATGAATGACTGGATGAGATTCTCACAGGGAAAGTACATTTGGTTTTAAAAATAAAAGCACTGGACAGAGAATCGGTTTGGAAAGAAATTACAAATTCACTTAAATTAGATTTTAATGACTAGATTGTTAAAGAAAGACAGTACGCTGCAAGGTTAATTTGCAAGGTTAACCTTGTCACCCCACGTTCAGCTCTATGTGGGAATTAATTAAATTATTCAAAATATGACCAAGGACTTACGCAAGACAGAAATGAGTGGAAGAATGGAGCCAACGCTTGGAGATCAAGGACAGGATGCACAGAGAATTCTAACAGTTTTAAACAAGTTATCAGGGTATTGATGGGATTACTAAGAGTGGAACAAAGACAAGGTATCAATATGGGGTATGCTATGTGTTGCTATGGGATGGGGAGATACTCACAATCAGTGCTTGAGTTTGGGATTTGGGACAGCCAACCAGGTTTCTGGACTCAAAGAATCTGGTCACAGCCCCACGACGGGGCTCTCCTAGCAGAAAACAGCTGGGCCCGTCTGGTCGCGGCACAGCGGCATGCAGGTAGAAGGGCAAAAAGCTGGTCTGGTCACAGGATACTCTCAAAAAGGGTAACACAGATTTTCCCCCTTTCTCCCTGAGTTAGTGGGGTTTAGTTGTGAAGGGTGGTTCTGCCTGGATAGGATCAGCTATGCTCTGGCCTTGCAGGGTAATCTGGAATCTTGCAAGATGAACATGAAATGTCTGGATACGCAGGAGCTGGAAAATCCAGAAGTGTGTGTGCTGTCTCTGTGAGCTTCCCACTTTTATAAGGCGGGTGACATCACAGGCTTATACAATGGGGGCAGGCTTTGGCTAGTTCTACACCCAAGAATCGGATAGGTCAGCCAATATATGTCGCCTCCTCCCTGAAAGCAGATTGGACTTGAAGATGACTCAGTTTTGTTGGGTGTTTTTACAATGTGCTTTCTTCTATCAAAGTTACTTTTTGCCAAAATCGGTTATGCAGCAAAACACTCATTCACCCATGTCATCAGGAAACTTTTACAGGGAGATTACATATTTTATAATACACATGCTGATCCAAATCCAAAGATGGTACAACGCGATTTAGTCATTCTGGCAATCTTTTCGCCATTTCCATGGTCCATGGAAAATAGTTCACCTATAATTCTACAATTTCGGTAGAATGAAGCACATTACTGTGGGTCATATTTTCTCCCAACTTCCATAACCAGGTCCTTTGTATTTTTCCCGGAAATGTAATTTTTCCAGCATTTGAGTCCACAACCTGTCAAAAAGGTCTACATCGTCTTATTTAAAAAGCGTAAAATCTACATTCAAACTGTGAAAATGTCACGTTCCTAAGTTCTCAGGTTACAAGAATACAAGTTTTAAAAAGAAATGTCTGTAGAACCAAGTGGACCGGCTCAACCCCCAAAGAGGGGCAGTCTTCCAATCCTCTAAGCCAAAAGTCTTCCTCTGGCCCACTGGCAAAGGGGTTATCATGACAATTTCCTTGATCCTGGCAGTTGCAGCAGAGGAGAGGTGTTACCCAAGTGTCCCAGAAATCTATTGTACCAGGCTAAAGCCCAGCTGTTAGGAAAGATTTCGTAATTGTGGGTAATTTTACTTCCATGTGGCAACCCCTAAACTTTACGCTGTTGTTTTTCACCATGATCTAGACTTTGCCAGAGAAGTGCAGCCTTCTGCCGCACTCCTCTGGGCTTTCGCTCCATTCTTACGGGGAAACTGACATGCCCTTAAGACAGTCAGTACCGGGAAACGCTGTTTTCCGTAGTTTCTTTATCATGTTGCGGCTTTCGTGCAACATGACACAAGAGGGCACTGTAAGCTAAGTTACTGCTCTCTTGGGTCTCTAGCCTTCTACAGGCCCTAGATACTCTTTGGATTGTAACTGATCGGTGCAAGTGAATCACGGACGGGAATGGTGGCAGCAATCGTTTGTGTTTTGAGCTACTTTTGGCGTTTTAAGCGCGTTTCTCGCGCTTAGCCCAAAATGGTGGCCTGGCTCCCAAAATGGCCAGACCACGAGGCTCCTTTGTCCTGTCTGCTGACCGTCTTGCTCCCTTCACCTTCCCCAGGTCGAGCCGACCCGGGGCCTTCCTTATTTGGGCATGTACTTTCCCGCGAAACACAGATGCTTTCGCAGGCTTCTACAGGCCTTGTGTGTGCCTCCAGGATGTGGGCTGGGATGTCTGGTCCCAATACACATCCTGGGTGCCAGAGAGTCTAGGGTGGTGTGAATGCCTGGGACCACCGTGGTCCGTGATAGGTCCACGTATGGTGTGAGTGTTGATGAGCGGATGTCCCATTGGGTCCCCTCCGTTTTGGCGCGAAGGGAACCGTGGATAAGAGGGGGCTGGAAACGCCACTACCATTTCGATCTCCTGAGTTCTCACAAACGAAGGAATACAGGAGCCAAGTATCCTGCAACCAAGAGACTGAACCGAGGAATCGCTGGTGACCCGCTGAAGGACTGCTCCTCTGCACTGCTGTCGCCTTGTGAAACCCTTTTTACCTCTGATCGAACCAGAAGGCCTGTACTGGTACTTCGACCCTTGGAATAGCGGGAACAGCTATTCTCGGCACCTTCACCATCTCCTGCACGTAAGCCTTCGGAAGTGTCTCTGGGCCATCCAGCAGACTGACCAGCCTACCCAGGAGTCTTGCTCTGAAACCGCCGCCAGGTTGTGTAGTATTTCGAGTCCTTGTCACTCTCACACGATTCGTACACTTGGCGTTCCCAGGTCTGAAGTGAGTAGTGTACATTTGGCTGAGATACACACGGCCGCTCCGTTGCCCTGCTGTGGTAACAATCTGTGCGGGTTCACTTCGTTTGGGACATCTTTAACTCAACTCTGCTGCTGCAGAATCTACACGACGACGAGACGTCCCCTGCTCTCCTGAACCTGCCAGCACTGAAACGGACGCGGAGAAGCCTGGGTCTGCTTGCATCGGGGACCGGTGAGTAGCATAGCTAGGAACTGGTCGCCCTCCTGCAGGAGCCCATAGCTTTTCCCCGCTGTGTCAAAACAGCACGCCTTTCCGTACTCGCGCTCTGCTTCTGCCCACAGTGGAGGCAGCGCTTGAGTCGCGGAACTCTGTTCTTCATTTGTGCACTAAACTGAACTGCCTGATTCCCTCGAAGAGACTCCCCTTTTTGCCCGTTGGCACCAGCGTGTGCAGGTACTTTTGAGCACAAGGCTCCACTCTTCGTAGGGCTAGGACTTCCTTTTAGTTAGGTGCCTCTGAAGGCGGACTGGGTCTAACCATTATTTTGCACTGCCCGTTTTCCTCCCCTTCTAGGTGGACTACACATTTCGTGCATCTAACGCTTTAGACTCGTTTGTATTTGTATATATATTGTATTGGTTTGGTATGTGTTGGTTTACTAGAGTTGTATTGTGATTTCTCGCTACGGTCATTGTTTTAAAGGCCTTGGAATAAATGTGTATATATTTTTAATATAACACCTGTTTGGAGTAGTTTGTAAGTGTCCTTGCTTTGTGTGCTCATTGCGGGCCTTCAGTCACCCTCACCCCTCTTGAGACCTAGTCTTGACCGCCGCGATCGCTACCCTGATTGGTCTGGCTTGTCCAGAGGTTACCCTGTTCCAAGTAATTAGGTTGGCCTTCTGAACTTCTACTCCGCCAGGACAGAGTTCAGAAATCCGTCTTAACACGAGCCACAAAGTCCGACGAGCGTGTGAGTTGCTTTCTCTTGGTCCATTCATAGTTTCCAAGCGGCTGGCCCTTTGGGGGGGGGGTGGAGGGGGGAGGAGGCAAATCCTGTTCCCAGAAAGCAAATGTCCTTTGAAACCTGGCCAGGAAAACCCGTCTTGCTGGTTCCACAGTAAATGCACTCATTTACTTTTTTATTTCTGAACCAGAAGCAAGTGTTGAAATAAAACATCCCATATAAATTTTCTAACAAAAACCCTCTTTACATTTCTAGGCAAGGACAGGGCCTTCCTCAACAATTTGCTTTTAAACAGACATCAGTTTTGCAAAAATCAACCCTTTTTACACAGGGTGAATTCTCATTTTGCTGTAACTTCCAATGCGGTTTTCTCTTCCATCTGGATTCCAAACATCAATTGCAGCCTTAGTCAATTTCTCACACACAGCAATCTGTTCAAGGCAAAGGTCCACTGATGCTAACATAAGCACAGAGAAATAGGGCTTCTTGTGGAAGAGTTCAGCTGTGATATGCTGTTGCAAAGTTAGGCGTTTTTCCGTACGGCTGGGAGTAAAGTTCTTGGTGATTGCACAGATCTTGCCTGACACAGCCTGTCATTCAATGAGAAATGCCCCTTTTTGTGGGAGCACAACCTGAATGTGGCTGGGCATAGCTGGGTCTCACTGGATCAGAACTGTGTATTGTTGAACATATGAGAGCATCAGGGAGCCATCATTTTAAATGTAAATTATTTCCTTTTTCAATGGGAAATATTGTGCTAGCAGCAAAGCAGCGCTGCTTTTCAATTCTCTTCTTTGGTGCACCTAAGGAAACACACTAGCAGCCTTTCTTCTCATTGTGTTCCCTGTTCCATCTTGCCCAATAGATCCCTGGCAAAAACAGCGCAGCCATCATTTTTGTATCTGCAAAACGCAGTTTTGATGCAAGGGAATGGCAGTCTGCAGAGCCAGTGCAGCCATTCGGCTGGTAACTGCTGAAGTGCAGATTCGTGTTGGAGGGGAATTCTGCTGGGTGGGTAAATGTACCCCATATCACGCAATGAAGCTCCATCTTAACTTGAACCATGCACTGATGTTTCCATACTAAGAATCATGCAGACTTCACAATGCACCTCTTTTAAGACTATAATGCACTAGCATACCGGTAATAAGACACTGGTAGAGCTCTAGCAAAGGACCTCTACCCTGACCTTGAAGCTTCTGGACGCATCTGTGTTCCAGGAATTAAACATTAGAGCTCTCACAGTGCACCTCTGGCCTAATGTTGGGTGCACACTTGTATCGCAGTACTGAGACAGTCAAGATGTCTTGCAATGCACCTCTTTCCAGATCTTCTGTGTTTACTTGAATCCCCATACTGAGACATCCACAACGCTCTGACAATTCACCTCTACCCAGACCTGAAATATGCATTTGTATCCCATATGGAATGTTAAAGGTATGAATTTTCTACTGTAGATTTGTTGAGATTGAAGAAAAAGAGTTCATGTCAAAAGTTAACCCGCACTAGAATGGAATTCAAACCACTTGGGGTTTTTGAGCCAGGAGTTCAATGTTTGAGATCATTTTTAATGTTTAACAATAGTGGATCTGATTTACTAATAAACACTCTGACATTAGTCTCTAAATTAATACGAGTTAAAAGATAAATTGTCTTGTATGACTATCAAGCGATCAGTTTATACTTATGAAACTTTGTATGTTTTTTTTCTTGATGAAGAGAGATTGTTCTCAAAACGCGTTCAGCTATATTAATAAAAATATATATTTTTTTAATCAATTACTACTGTTCTACAGTTGCGATGTAAACTTGAATTGCTATTTGGGATATCACATTGTAATTTTGTATATTGAACACATTGATAAATTGGATGAAGTATATCAACACAGGTAATTCATTGAAGGTTTGGCTGTTTTTCTTCAGCCTATGATAGTGTGCAGGGGATAGGAGTTCCCTTATTTTTTTGGGGAACTCTTATCTTGTTTTATCCCATTGAGACATTCACCAAGCTCCTCCCTCCCAATGTACCTCTTTCCTGATCTGCAGTCGGCACTTGAATCCTAGTCCTAAAAATGCAGTTTCCCATGAACCTGTATACGTCAGCGATATCCCACTATTAAGCCGTTCGCAAAGCTCTCTCAGTGCTCCACTGTAATTGGTTATTTATAACGCGCTTAATACCGAGAGGTTTCTAAGCGTGGATCCGGTGATTGAACCTGTGTTGCTCCGCATCGTCTTGCTTCCAAGGCGAGCATGTTGCCCCTGAGCTATCCTCCCTAGACGTGGTCATGGGATTGTCAAACATTGGATTGCTGAAGCATCCACACACCTATCATGTCTTGCAGTCTGCACTGGCATCAGACTACTGAACTCACAGAGTTCTTGAAAACATATTGGGCGCTATACATATTCTTGAGTGAAGACAACATCCCTCTCCCGTCAGCCTAGAAAAATGGATACCTCTCATATGTGACCGCAAACGTATTTTGATGGCCGTGAGCCAACCGTCTCATGCACGATATGACAGAATATAGGTTTCCGAGTTTGCCAATTAACGGCCATTTTGATGCAACAAGAATTGCCATTTTGTTTCCCAACCATTGCTCATTGCTTTCTGTTCTTATTGCTTTGCAGTACATTTTCTGTTTACACTGCTCGACTGTAAAACATTGTTGTCTGCACGTGAAAGGACAAGGCCGCAGGGCCGCGAGGATAACAAAAGTTTGTTGAAACACAACGTAGGCAGCGCCAGGAAGAATGCCCGGCTCCCTCCCGAATGTAGCCTTGAAGCAGAGCTGCAGGGCATTTAATCATTTCGCAGCTGCCAGCCAGTGTCGTTATATGGTAGTATATGTTAGAATAAAGCAGCTGAAGGCTTGAATTATGCTCTTCTTACGGCCCCCCTTTGCTGAGCCCTGTTAGAGCGTGTCGGCTCCCATGACACGAACAGCACCTCATAGATAGCAAGGTCTGGAATGCAATTCGTCCCCCATATGTAGCTCGCTTCCAAGAACAAAAGCGCTGTGTTCCGTTCAACAACTGAAAGATGCCTCCGCACTCACAAATTGCAAATTGTTACTAGAATAGATATTTGAAGGTGCCAGTTGTCGAAAGTGTCCATCATCACACCAAGTTCAAAGAAACCCAATAAAAGGGGGGGGTGGTAAACCGGTCGTAGCGGATTGTGTGATATGCATTTTGTATATATGTAACTGATGTACGTAATTCACTCTCTTGCGCCCCTCGAGGTCTGGAGATGCACGTCGCGGGGCGTGAGACCGAGTTGGCCAACTGAGACTTTTGCTTTGCAATAAACCCTAGCTTTGGGAATACAACCTCGTGTCTGGCGTATCCATCGTGTGTGGTGACTCGCCTTGTTTCCATAGACGTAAGGGACCCCTAGGGGCCCCTTTCATACCTTCTCTTTCGGGTAGGAAAGCTCAGGGGGTAAACACATCAACTTTTTACCTTGTAGGTTCACGTGTTCAAAATAAAATTAGGCCCCCTAGCTCTTTCAACCAATGGGGCGGGGGTAGGGGGTTAGGGGGGCAGCCTCAACACAGCCCCTGTTCTAGCACTACCATTACTACCTTTCCCATGTCCCTGTACTTTCCTCACATCGGCCACAGCAAACTCTCCCACAGTGAAGAGTGGAGAAAGGGGAGGGAGGGAGATATTCTGAAACAAGCAGGTATTGTTAACTTGGTTCATAAGTTCGTGCACATGCAGTTTAGTCACAAGCAGTGCATCTACAGCTCTCCTCCCATCCAGACCTCCTTTCTTCTCCCCAGAATTCCAATATACTCGCACCTTTCTGCATCCTTGCATTCCGAATGCAGACGCAGGACACAACCCTGCAGAGCTGTGTGGATGTGCAACGTGGAGGCCACAGCTCTACAGCCCACTAAATGAACTTACTGTTACCATGGCTACTGCAGAGAAAAGCCCGCAGGTGACCAATTCCAAGCCTTGCAAGATAGCTCACGAAGCAATGCGCCTACTGCAGAGATATGCATGCAACTGTGAGGGCAAAGCCTAGCAGGGCCGACTCAATCCTTATCAGTTTGACAGAAGGAGCACCTTTTACAACGGCAAGATGGACTCTTGCAGGACTTGGACACCCCAGCTTGGAGGCCACGGTATAGAAGCAAGCTAGTGGTAGCATTCTTGGCTAACAAAATACATTAGAGGGTGGGGAGGACAGGCCCGAACACTGAGCGTAGGGGGAACAGGTCACAATTCACAACATAGATGAGGGGCCTGCAACCTAAAGCTCTCCGGACGTTTTGCACGGAGTCCAAACACCCCTCACATTGACTCCGAAGGCTAATGCTGATGGTTGGAATCGTTTCTGAAAAAGATGTCGTTGCAGTGGCCCAATCAATGACAATTGCACACTCTAGGGAAAAACCATATACAAATATTTTTTAGATGTTTTACTGCTTTGACAGATTTCAAAAGAGAGTCCATTTATGCATATTTTATACCAATGTTTCTATGCTGATAATACTCAGTTTTTAATACTCGTCCAGAATCTTATGGTTTTTATTATTTTTTTAGACTGAACCTTATTACATGCAGGCAATTACTTTATTCATTTGACCTTCATCTTCAATATTTATTTCTGCATATTCTCATTATTATGTCCTCCATTAGGGCATCTCAAACAAAGCAGGGGGCCTGTTACCAAATGACAACAAACAGAACACGCTACTTGTTAACACGGCTGCCCATCAGTTCCGGGTCTTGGCTGTGGAACTTTGATCATTTGTTTGTTTGCACATCTTTTTTGGAACTTTGTGTTGGAACATTGGAAAAACTACAGAGCATGAGCTGAAAGAATGTACCCCTTTACACATTTGAGTTTAGCTTGTAAGAGTCAGGACAGAATTTGACACAAGACGGAGAACTCTTTTTTTTTGGACATTCTGACACGGACATCCTTTAGTTTAGTTGCGGCAGGGAAACCCCTCAGTGATACGGCAAGATAGGTCTTTCTGCAACCAGTCTTCTACTTTAATAAGTCTATATCAATTATCATAATGCCTTTGTCTCCGAGTCTTACTCCTGATGCACTACACTTTACATTTTTAAACTGCTCATTACCTTAGGGTTCTATTAGCTTAATTTTGGGTTACACTGCCCACAGCCAATTAGACGGGTCCCCTTTAACTCCCCCCTGGCGGCCATCAGATTTTTGACCACACGTTACATATTGGGGTCCTCGAGAATTATCTATTCTATTTTTCAGTCTAATTTTTCCAGTTTGGTGCCACTTCACTTCTCACCCAAGGCAGTGAAGTTTCAGTCCAGTCCATTGCCTTTGGAGTTCCAATCTTCCATCAGAGGCCTTCAGGGGTCCGTGGAGATGATGGACAGGAGGGAGAAAGGCATATCCAAGGCCTGCTAGACATGTAACCTTAAAAACCTTTAGAAAGATCTTCAGGTCTTTACTCTCTTTACCCGGACTACATCTTGACAAGCCGTGCCATCTGTCAGTCGTTCTCATTCAAGACCCGCAAGGACCACCACCGCAGGTTAGTGGTTTGGTGGATGAAGGTGCCGGGGCCTCCGACTAAGCATCAGCCCATTGTTATGTCTGCGTCAGGCACAGCAGAACTCCTAGAGCCCTCTCCCTCTTCCAAGAGGTCGAAGTCCCACAAAGAATCTTCCTGGGGAAGAAGGCTAAACAGGGAAAGGGTCACACGCTCGAGCTGCTCCCTCGTCAACTGTGTCATTGATGTCTCCATCTACGCTTACAGTCACTTAGTTGACCACTTCAACACCAAGAACACCTTCATCGACAGCTTTGTCATCGAAGCACTCTTCAAAAAAGCGACACTCGTCCACTACACTTCCTTCATCGACAGCATCATAGATGATGATCACGTTGATGACTCACAGTTGCCCTAAATCCTCATCGACGATATCCTCTTTGAATACGACGATCACCCAGTATACAACTCAGTCGGCCACCTCGTCTCTGACCTAGACAACTATGTCAACCAGTTCTTGGGAAACCAAGTTTTCTACAATAACTTCTTCGTTACCATCTAGACCTAAACCAGCACCAAGCATGCCTGCATAATCAACAGCTCCCATTTAAAAGGGGCTTAGTCTCCACATTCCCAAAGGGAGTTGCTCTGGGAGTTGCTAGGACACCAGCAGGCGCAGAAGCTTGGTTGCCTGAACCGCCACCTCCTCGCTTCAGGCTGTTTCAAACCATCAAAAAGACAGTTTTTACAGCAATTTTTATCACCTCACTTGGCAATCCTGCACCTCGATCACTGTGGAACCCCCCCGGCCCGGGCTCTTCCAGGAGTTAGACCTTTTCTCCTGCTTGGCGACGCTGGTAGCTCCTCCCGCAGCCAGGCCTCTTCCCACCTTTCTTCACACGGCCACACGACCTCGCAGACTGTGCAGCTCCAGTCTTCACTTGGAATTGGACCCCCTTTTATTCTGGGCCCTATTGCGGTAGCTTGCTGGATCTCTCCCCCTTCCATCGTGTAAGAGGCGCGGCACCTCTAACCAGCCCAATTCCAACTCATGGGCGTGTGGGGTCTCTACCTTCTGCTACAGCTCCCCTCAGATGCGAGACGCGGTGCCTCGGTCACCACCTGTCCATAGCCTGATACCGGCTCACGGGTGTGAGGGGCCATTGCCTTCTGCCTTGGCTTCCTTCGGATGTGAGGCGCGGCGCCTCGGTCACCAGCTCTCCCCAGCCTGCTTCTAGCTCACGGGCAGGTGGGGCCTCTGCATTTCGCTCCGCTCCCTTTGTGTGTGAGGTGTGGTGCCTCTGTCGGAGGCTCTCTGCCTCCAGCTCTGGACTCTAGGGATCCTCACTTACAGGTGAGTGGGGCCTCAGCCTTCTGACTCGGCCCACACTCTATTCTTAACATCTGTGAGCGGCTGCAGCAACCATGCTGAACCTGAAAGCAGAGCCTCTGCCTGCGCCACCCAGGCTCCCCTCCCACTTTCATTCTCCCGGATGAACGGAGCTTACGCTGCCTTCCTGCTTGGCAGCGACTACCTACTCCTGTGGAACTTGCTGAAGCCTCTGCCACCCAGGCTCTCCGCCCACTTTCATTGTCCGTGGATGATCAGAGCTTATGCTTAACAGCTCTCCGCTGCCTTCCTGCTTTCCAGCAGCTACCTACTCCCGTGGAACTTGCTGCCGCGTTATCCTCCCCACTCCCCGTGACTCCATTCAGCCCTCCTGCCTGCATTAAGGACTTCCCCCTGCCTCTCCCTCCTTCCTGTTTTGCAGCGGCTACCCACTCCTGTGGAAATTGCTGCAGCGTTATCCTCCCACTCCCTTTGACTCCACTCGGCCCTCCTGCCTGCATAATGGACTTCCCCCTGCCTCCTCCTCCTTCCTGCTTCCTCCTCCTGCTTCCTCCTCCTTTCTGCTTCCGGTTTTGCAGCGGCTACCCACTCCTGTGGAACTTGCTGCAGCGTTATCCCCCCACTCCCTTTGACTCCACTCGGCCCTCCTGCCTGCATAATGGACTTCCCCCTGCCTCCTCCTCCTTCCTGCTTCCTCCTCCTTTCTGCTTCCGGTTTTGCAGCGGCTACCCACTCCTGTGGAACTTGCTGCAGCGTTATCCCCCCACTCCCTGTGACTCCACTCAGCCCTCCTGCCTGCATTATGGACTTCCTCCTGCCTTCTCCCCCTGCCTGACTTCACCACTGCTCAGTGGCTGCAGCAGCTCTGCAGGACATTCCTCTTCGGGCCCTGCTGCCGGCATTAATGGCTTCCTCCTGCCTCCTCCTCCTGCTGGACTTCACCATCGCTGAGTGGCTGCAGCAGCGCTATCCTACCCACTCGCTGTGACTCCATTAGCCCTCCTGCCTGCATTAAGTACTTCCTCCTGCCTCCTCCAGCCTGATTTCACCATCGCCGAGTGTCTGCAGCAGCTCTACAGGACGTTACTCTTCGGGCCCTTCTGCCGGCATTGAGGTCTTCCTCCTGCCTCCTCCTCCTGCCTGACTTCTCCATAGCTGAGGGGCTGCAGCAGCCCTGCGGGGCATCTTTGCTTATACCTGACGATTGGGGGTAATCAAACTTCACCCCCACCGTATTCGGACTTCTGCATTTCAGCCCATCTTACCCACCTAACTGCTTCCTTCCCTCCTCCGGGACCCTAACCCACCACATTCTGCCCATCACTACTGTCACCTAGGATCATTAGAACAATTGTTCCTGTATGTTGAACATCTGTGATTGGTATTGGATTACTCCTACCTGGTCTCTCCCGACTTATCCTCCACCTCTATTCACCCTATTACCCACCTCCCTCTCCTCCTGAAACCTCTGATTCTACACTCACTCACTGGTCCCGACTGACTTATCTCCCCTTTGATGCCCTACTTCTTTTCTCCCTCCTCCTTCCTCTATACACCTCCCCTTTCCCCTCTTACTCCATCTTCTTCATACCACTCTCCTCCACTCTTATGCGCATTGCCAGATTTCACTCTCCCCATCCCCACCACTCCCCCCTTTTTACCCCTCTCCCGGCTATCCCCTTCCTCTCCTACTCTCCATCTCCCTCATTTCCACTCCCCTCCTCAACCCCCTTTCCCACTCTTCCCTCTCCACACCCCCCCACCCCTCTCCGTCCTAACCTAATCTGCCCCCGCCATTGTTCATCCCTCTAGCCTCATCAACATTGCTCTCTGGAATGCCAGATCCCTATGCAATAAGACAGCTGCTGTCCTGGACATGTTCTTCTGTCTCAACCTTCATTTCCTTTGTCTAACCAAAACCTGGATCCCCCTTCACAACTCTACTGTCCCTGCTCCCCTCACCACCACCTCTTCATCCTTCTCTCATATCTCTCGCTCTTCTGGTCGTGGCGGTGGCATTGGACTCCTCTTCCACCCTAAATACCTTTCCTCTACCTCCTCACTGCCTCTTCCTGCTTTCCCTTCCTTCGAATAGCTATACAAATCCTTTTCCTCCCCTCACCCTATCTCCTTTCTAATCATCTACAGGCCTCCTGGCCCCCTCTCCTCCTTCTACGCCGACCTTGATCACCCTCTCTCACTCATCTCTCCCTCCCCCTCTCCTGTAACTGTACTTGGCGACTTCAATCTTCACCTCCCCCTCAATCCTCCCCCCTTTTCTCTATCCTTGATTCCCATCTCCTTTCCCCCTCCCTTCCTCTCCCACTCACTCCTCTGGCTCTGCTCTTGACCTTATCTTCAACTCAACCTACCCCTCTTCTCCCGTCTCTACACTACCTATCTATCTCTTTGACCATGCTCTGCTCTCCTCCTTCCTTGCTCCCCTACCCCTTTCATCTTCTCCTATAACCTCCTCTACCATCTTTTCTCGACGTGACCTTCACAACTTTAATCCCTCTCTTTCTCGAAACTTGCTCTTCCTCTCTCCCCCCACTTCCTGATTTCTCTTTCCTTTCGGCCAGTGAAGCACTATCCACTCTTTCCTCCATCTCCTCCACTCTTGACCTACTCTACCCCCTCTCCTCTTTCCGTCCTACTCGTAAACCCTCTCAACCACGGCGCTCTCCTCAACTTCCCTCTATGCGTCTCCTTCGACGTCTTGAGCGTCTCTGGCTCAAATTTCCTTCACTATCCAACCAACCTCATTTCTCCTACCATTCCCTTTATGACTCATGCCTTACTGCTGCTAAACGTTCTTACTACTCTAGGCTTCTCCACTCCCAAGCCTCTCATCCTCGCTGAATTTTCCAATCCCTCTCCCGTCTTCTCTCCCCTCCTGCCCCTGACCCTTCAGCCTCTACCACCTTTTCACCCTCTGACTTTGCAAACTTCTTCTACGCCAAGATTCTTTCTCTTCGTCAAAAAATGAACTGCTCTTCCTACTTCCCCCTTTCCTTACCTCCCTTTGCCCCTTCAACCTGCATGTCTGACTTCTCGCCCATCTCCCCTTCCGACGTGTCCCTCCTCCTGTCCAACGCACATCCTACGTCTGCCCCTACTGATCTTCTCCGCTCCCTTCTTAGCCCCAAGATCTAACCTCTTCTTATTCCTTATTTCACTTCCTTTTTCAACACCTGCCTCTCCTCAGCTACCTTCCCCTCCGCATTCAAGCATGCCATCATACCTATTCTGAAGAAACCTTCTGCTGATCTCCTCCTCACCTCTAACTTTCGCCCAATCTCTCTTCTCCCTTTCCTCTCTAAACTACTTCAACGCCTCACATATTCCCAGCTCTCAGCCTTTGTCGCTAATCTTTCTCTCCTACCCCCCTCCCAATCTGGTTTCCGACCTAAACACTCTCCTGAAACTGCCCTCACTTATATCCTTAACTCCCTCTTCTCTGCTCGATACTCTAAGCAATCCTCTGTCCTTATTCTCCTTGACCTCTCTGCTGCTTTTGACACTGTTAATCACCCCCTACTTCTCAACACTCGTTCTTCCTTTGGTTTCAAAGTCTCTGTTCTTGACTGGCTCTCATCTTACCTCTCCTCCCACTCATTCGCTGTCTCCTGGGGCGGCCGCACCTCGCCTACCCTCCCCTTCGAGTACGGTGTTCCCCAAGGCTCGGTTCTCAGCCCTTTCCTATTCTCTCTCTATACCTCTCTCCTTGACCCTGTTATCTCCTCATTTATTTCTATGCTGATGACACCCAACTCTTCCTTTCTTTCTCTTCCTTCTCCTCGGACCTCCACCTTAAACTCTCGTCTTGTCTCACTGCCATTAAAACTGTATGTCATCCCGCTTCCTTTCTCTCAACACTGATAAGACGGAAGTCTTATTCTTTCCCTCCAATACTCTTCCCCCCTCCTCCACATTTCTTCACTTTCCACCCCTCTTATCTTCCTATCTTTACCCACGCTCGCAATCTAGGCATACACTAACTCCTCCCTCTCCTTCTCCCACCATATTTCTCTTACCTCTCGCGCCTGTCGCTACCACCTCTTCAATATTCACAAAGTCCGCTCTTCACTCACCTTCCATGCTACTAAACTTTTAATCTCCTCCCTCATCTTCTCTCGCCTCTTCTATTGCTCCTCTCTACTCTTTGTACTACCTGCTTCTCATCTTGCTCCCCTCAAAACTATCTACCACTCAGCCGTACCTCTGTCTCCTTGCCCCGCATGACTACATTTCTTCTTTTCTCTCCTTCCTTTGCTGGCTTCCCTTTCACTCCCAACTTAAATTTCATTTCCTCCGTCTAGTCTTTAAATCCCTCCACGATCTGGCTCCCCCTGATCTCGCCTCTCTCTCTTTCTACACTCCTTCCCGCTCCCTTCATTCAGCTGATCATTTCCTTCTCACTGTCCCTCCTCCCCCCATGTGCCTCCTCCCACCTCCGCTCCTTTCAGCTCCTAGCCCCCCTCCACTGGAACTCCTTACCTCTCTCAATCTGCTCTATACCTACCTTTTCCTCCTTCCGCACTTCCCTGAAATCTCTCCTTCTCCATTTCCCACCATGAATCCTTCCCCACTTCCCTTTCTCTTCCCTTGAATCTTCCCTATGATCCTCACTACCCTCCCCCTTCCCCTTATCCTCCCTCATTTTCACCCTTATACTCCTTCCCCTTCCCACCTCCTTCCCATCCCCACCCCTTCCCTATTCCCCCACAGATTAATTGCTCTACCTACTGTTTTTATTGGTTTGATTCATGATTATTTATTGCTTCTACTGTTAGAATGTTCTATGTATTCTGTTATAATGTAAAGCGCTTTGGATGAAAGTGCTATGTATACAAATACAGTGATGCCCAGTCTGCATTGTCTCATCTTCCAAGGCCTACTCATGCTCAGCTGCTGTTTTCATTGGATCCTTAAGCACCGGCTGCAGTCCTATGTCTATCAATGGCCCCCCTGAGCAGATACTGCAGCATCAGGGTACAAATTCAGAAGTTGTGTCCTCCAAAGCAGATGAGGAGGTGGAACAGGTAACTCCTGTTACTAACATGCCTCTTCCAGCTCCACCAAAGCAAGGCTTTCCTCTGCTACCAGGACTTGCTCATCCTTCTTCACCGATACCTACCCAGATAGGCATGCCTTCCAGCTCAAGAGATGTGTTGATGGATATATTATCAACACTACAAACAATTGTTTTGGACCACCAGCAGCGGCTTCCTACGTCACAGTTGCCTTCTCCAGCACAAACTCATGTGTTTCTGTAAGGGAAAGCCTGGCTCCTGCTCCACCTCCCAGACCTCTTCCAGAGGCTCACACTTTTTCCTCTATTAACCCTCACAGATACAGACACAGACTATTCGACAGATGATTCCCAGGCATGCATTATACAGACGGATTTGAAGATCTGGTGCCAGTTGACGGGGAGCCAGCAGACCTACCGCTAAGAGACTCACCCCTGACAAGATTGGCTCTTTCCATGCCCTTAGGTTACGAGCAGCAAAACTCTCTGATTTTGTACCGAAATAACAGAAAAAGGAGGGATTCCATTTACCAATGGTGGGAATCGGCCAGAAAAATCGAAAACCAATGGTGGCCATTCCAATAATAGAAGATATTTTCGAGGACTGCCTCCTAGTGATGAGAAACCCATTTTCAACCCCTCTCCAGGAGGATCGCTTCAGGACAAAAAATAAAGTCCCGGAATCAGTGCCCAAGTGCCTATGCACACAACCTTGCCCAGACTCTGTTGTCTCTGCAGCTGCCCATAAGCATCTTCCCAATCCTTCCTCTCCCTGTATGGTGCCTCCAGACAAAACGGGCAAACAGCTAGATGCCATTGGCAAGAGACCATCATCACTACAGCCGCAACAAACATCAAGGTGGCTAACTCGCTTGCGATCCTCTCCCACTATGACCATGAACTCTGGTTCAAACTAGAATCAATACTAGTTCCTCCCCACCGCAGATGACAAGCTGGATGAAGAGCTTACACCGCTACATGAGGGGGGGAAGCAGCTTCGGATCACATATCTCCATTGCAGTAGACATCACAGAAACGGGATTCCGCCAGAGGGGCAGTATTACACCGCAAAGGCTGGTTGAATTGCACACATTTTCAACCGGAGGGCTAGTCAAATGTGGTTGATATGACCTTTGATGGTAACGACCTTCTCGGAAAGACTGTCCTTTGATGGTAACGACCTTCTCGGAAAGAGATCCTACAAGCCATCAAGGCTGACAATGATACAGCCCATTCACTTGTTACTATACAACGACACCGCTAGTCCTTTCGCTCAGGTAGGTTGGTTAAAAGGGGCAGTTTCAATCCTACAGAGAAAAATAGTGATGATGCAGAGATGCCTCCAGAAGTCAAGTTCCGAAGCAGACCTAACCAGGCCACAAACTCCACCCCCCTCCCCCAACTTCGTCACCCCAGTAGGTTGGTGGCTTGCAAACTTTGTTGCACAGTGGAAGAACCTCACCACTGACAAATGGGTGCTATTCATCATTCAACAGGGCCATACCATGGTGTTTATGGGGAAATGTCCTCTTCAAGGAGTATGGTCCCCCCCTAAACAAAGGGGTGATCAAAGTAATACAACTGAAGCTCCTGGGCAGCAGAGTACTCCAGATACTTTCTAGCAAGGAAAAGGTTAAGAGGGCGGAGACCCATACTAGACTTCAGGATACAACAAATTCTTCAAGTCTCAAAAGTTATGCATGATAACGCTGCAACACAGCCTGGACCAGCTGAAAGAAGGGCATTTCTTCTCTCTAGAGCTAGAGGATGCTGTGAGGGATCGGAAATGTGAGACGGGCACAAAGGTATAGTTTGCTCAAGATTTGCCATTTTATTAAAATAAAAAAAGAAGGCGATATAAACATCTTGGTTTCGCTAACCTAACAAGGTAAACTCTAACCAGCAAACTAAAGCTAAAGAAAAAGGACCACATGTCCAAAAAGTCTCTGACCCTCACACTAATACACACAACAAAATTGTACAAGGAATATTTGTCTGCCTTTAATTCAATAAAGCAATATACCAGTTCAAACTTAAAGGTTTCAGAAAGTACTCCTTGTGACCAGGATTGGACTCCCTTCCCCTAGATCAAATTGGGAATATGTTGAGCAAAGTTCTGATTCAACCATGTTCCATTAAATGGAACATAAAAGTATTTTCCATCTACTACATTGTTCCACTTTGTAAAGTAAATGTCTTTCACAAATGTTGGTTCACAAATCCAAAACAACTGTTGGTTTCCACATTATCTTTCTTAGTGAGGCAAATGTTTCTCTGCAAAAACACAAGTTTCATAAACAACCAAGTATTCTTTTTCAGAATGTCAAATCATTATCAGTATATCACACTTTTGTTGACGAGGAGAGGAAATTATTGACGGGCCCATTGGTCAGCACTCACCCTCGAAAACTAGTTATACAAGATAGCTGCACCAGGCAAGGACAGAGTGCAGGATTCACATACTCCAGCAAGGATCAATAATCAGGACTCAATAAATTGGCAAAGGGAAGTCTGTTTAATGGTACATACATCAGCAAATGGAAATCAGCATCATTGCGATCAGCTGCCTCACCCAGACTTCCCCAAGATTAGTCCAACAGCCTCTTTTATGGGCAAAATCCGTCATCATTGACATCTAATTCTACAAAAAATCATCATGCAATACAATTGGTTGGGAAAGCTAACTTAAGAATAGGTGCTATATCTGTATATGGAAATAACGCAAGTGGATTGGACAACTTATCGGGTGGGCATCTACGTCCTTCCCTCTACACCACACGTGATTGACGTCACTACAAGTACGATGTCTCATTGGTTACAGTGTCTATAGGACCCTAGATTACATGGTCCCTTGTGATTGGGCAAGTTACACCTCTAAACATAAATCTCCATTTTAATTAGCAGCTTTAGAGTAGACACCCAGGTGCCTAGTGTCCCAAGATTCACCCTTCCTCCCTTCCATCAATCAGTGTTTTAGGGCTGTGTGTCAATTAGTTGGCTGGGTATGGCCTCGGATCTGTAGTCTCTTATCAGGAAAAGTTATGGCACCCTCTGGTTCTGGATGACATCAGGCGGTGGTACATCTTCGCGCCTGTCTGGTCACGTGTTGGTTCACCGTGAATCTGCTTCAGTTTCCAACCTTTTGTGCATTTAATTCTGTGTGCGCTTGGCCACCCGCATGGCCCTCTCTTATCTTGACCTTCACGGGCGGGTATTCTCTGTAGTTGGAGTCTCGTGAGCTCATGCTCACCTCCCCTTCTCTGGATGACCTCGATCTCCCCGGCATAAGCCTCTCTTTGTTGAGTTTTGATTCAGCTCCTTCTCTGGTCTTTGCTGGGTTTCTAAACTCGGCCTGTCAGGCCTTTGGACGCCTGGGTACATTTCTGCTTTCACAAAATGGAGTCGCACATGTACATTGTGCAGTATTGAGGTAGATATATGGTTGGCGCTTGCCGCTCTACTCTTCTACTAGGCATTGCAAGCTGTATCGATTTCTTAGCCTCTTGCATTTCAAGCTTATTTACACACATTCAACAGGGCGGTTGCTTCCATCTTGCCTTATGGCACCATTCTCTTATGTTTTAACAGTGTCTCTCCCCTGCATCCATTATCATTATCCTTGCGGTTACTAGTACTGGCATTTGTGCTTTCAGAAGCCAAGTCTGTTTGTTCTCGGGGCTGCTCGGGCCCTTAGTTTATTTTCATTGGCCTTCCATTAAGGCCTTAGGGGTCTCCTCGTGGACCGTGTGCAGGTATTCCTCATTCCGTATCAGTGGCTGGTATGGCTGTCTGATAGGATATCGTGCTGCCCAGAGTTGTCACGTTATGGCTCCTTCAACCGGTATTGATCTCCTTACGTACAAGGGGCAGAGTCCCAGTGCGGCTCTGTTGGTTTATTTGCTCCTCATACGTCGCGTACCACGGCGAGTACCTTACTGGCAACTCGCAATGGGGGGCAGGGGTGCGGGTCATATCTGGGACCTCCTCTACACTCCCCCCCCCCCCCCCCCTCTGGTCGGTTCATCGACCACTCCCACTTCCTCCTTTATATTCAGTTTCTTTGATTCCTCAGCTTCTTGCTCATCGTCTCTTGGGTTTACACAAGAAGGCGTGAAAGTATACAATTTTGGTGTCCTTATCTTTATCACCCCTTTCAAGCTTCCTGCTGTTCTCACATGATCATCTTTGTTCCAGGTCATCAACTGGCATTGTCCATTTGGACTACAGTAAATCCATTTGTCTTCAAACCTTCTTAGTTTCTTGGGATAAGTGAATTTTGTTCCTTCTGGTGCAAATTCACTGGCCTTCACAAAGTCTTTTATCTCCTCATCTGTCAGGTCTCTGGGCTTCCAGCCTGGCTCGACATCGACCATAATTTTCATCCCAATGGCCTTCTTTGATGTTTTCTGGCACTGTGTGATGGTTATCTTGATAACACAGACTCCTAGCAGCACCATTGCTAGCAAAGCTCCCAGGAACTTGAATATATCTGTCATCCATTGCAGGACCCATGAGAATAGGTTCCCAAACCAACTGTCATCGTCCCCTTCATCCGTCTCATCGGTCATCTGGTTTTTCAGGGTTGTTAACATGTCTATGGCCTCTGTGAGGGTTCCATTTTCTTCATCGTGTGATGGTATAACTGTGCAACATGATTCTCCAATTTTTGCGCAAACGCCTCCATCCATTGCGGTGATCATGTCAAGCACACATCTGTTCTGGAGGGTCATCAGTCTGACTGCTCTCAGCTCTTCTTTGATTACATTGAATCCTTTTATTGTGGTGTTGATGGTCTGCAGTAACAGTAACTCCCATCTCGTTATCTGCAACCACTTGGTGTTTGCACCAACTTGGATATGCAGCAAGAGTATTGTTGTAAATACTGATGAGGTTAGGCTGAACAGCCTGTGTTCGTAGGGAATGGCATAAAATGCGTCCTCTGATTTGGCGGAGAAGTAATTCTCTCTCTTCATCCTTGACATTAGTTCCACAGACCTCCTTTTCCTCAGGTGAGCGTCTGCTTTCGGGAAACTGTCCAAATTCAGTTAATTTTTTGGAATCACTAGTGCTGGAACGTGTACGTTCACCAGTGTGCATATGCCTCCCCAGTTCCTCGGTAGCCTTATGTATGCCTTGGATCCACATGCCCAATAGTGATCCATCAGGACTGCAGTCCCTTGCGACATCCCCGGGGCTTTGTATATTCGCCCGCAGTTTTGATTCTCCCCTATTTTCCTCGTGCCAAAAACTTCTAAAGCACAGTTTCGGGTTTTCCAGCGGTACTATCTGCAAGGGTCCCCCTCCGTCTTCGACCCATGTCAACGGCTTTACCAATTTTGGCCACAATGGTCTGCATAGTCTCCAAGTTCTCTATTGCTTCTTTGCAGGTTCCAAGGACCATCCAAGCTCGGCAGATTACTACTCCTTCTTCCCATCCGTCTGGGGAGACAACTGATCCCCAGATCTGCATTTGTCCTCGGTTCTTCCATATTTGAGCTTCTACCGTTTTCCCTCGGATGTTCAGTCTTGAGTTTATTTCCTACCTTATTCCTGATCCCTTGACGTCAGGGTTTTCATATCTAATCACATGATTCTTGTTGTGCGCCCTGTTTCTTGTTTTGATGTCCTGGACATATCCGTCTTCATCAGGGTAGTCCTTTTTGTTGGCCCATATCAACGAGTCGTCTCTCCCCATGAATTGTCCTCTGGTGTTCCACATTGTCACATGTGACAGGCAGTGTGCCATGGGGACATCTATTTCTACAGCCACAAAGATGTTGGACTTGCCCATGCTGTACGGCAGGAGTGCACAGACGAAACATTCTCCTTCGGATTGTCTTCGTCCAACTTCCTTCATGTGCTGGTACCATATGTTGTTTCCAAGATGGGCTGTGCTGTCCAAGTAGTCGTTTAACTCGTCATCGGCTTCATATGGACTTCTCTTGATCCTTAGTGTTTTTCTGTGGTTGGCTATCACTATGTCTTTGAATGCGTCTGTACTGCTCTTTCGTTCAGGCAGACTCTCTGGCGTTATCCTTGGAGGGGCAGGTTTCATTTCCTGCCCTGCAGTAATAGGGGGAGGTTTTGCGCTTCTTTTCCTTCCCTCCTGCATTCTTTTGTAGACCTCCTCCCACCGCATGTGATTTATTATCCTTCCAACACGTGGCTGTGTCGTAGGCTCGGTAGTTACTTCTGCCGTTGGAGCTGGCGTGCTCGCGATCACAGTTGTGGTGGTTGTCTTGCTCAGCTCCTCCTGTAGCTTCTTTGCTCTAAGTATGAGCGGAAACACATACTCAACTACCGCATGTGTTTTCTCAGCGAGTTCTTTCGTTGCTTCCTCTGTTGTATTGAGTGATTTTGCTATTTCACTTCAATTCGGTTTCTCATGTTGCTCCCTGCTTTCTGGAGCTGATTGTTCCACAGGTGATTTCTCTCTTTCAGTTGGTTTGGCCTTTATTTCAAAACCATTGACACTTGCCCTTGTTCCTGTGCATTCAGTGTATGGGTGCGTGCCGTGGACAGTGCTATGCTATCATTCATTCCATGCTGACCCTGTCTCCAGTCTTTCTCACCATTCATTACTTCAAGTGTATGCTTGTTACTACTAATTACATTCAACTGTAAATCGTGTTCTGTATCATCAGTTTTCCTTGGAACAGGGATGACAATATAAGGTCTGGGTGCTTTTGTGGGCCCCTGATGTTCATTACCTGGTGGATGCACAGACATTGGGACGCTTCGTGCACCAATAAAAAATGCAGTTCTGATAGAGACAAAAATACTACAATAATCAGTATGCATAAACATATAATGGCCTTGAAGGACAGTTTACAGGATCTCCTTCCGGGAAACCGGGGGCGCCCTTCTGCTGGTGGCACAACTAAGTTACTGTTTTGGGCCCCCATTTCAATCAAGTCCATAGTCCACTATTTCTTTCTTTCTTCGTTCTGATGTCGTTGTTCAAAGTTCAGCAAATACTAAAGTGACATGTGCTGTTCAATGTCCCCCCTCTTGTGAGTGATGATGATAGTCTCTGAGTATGGAGTACAGTTCCTTTGCTAGACTATGGGAAAAGGTTAGACTACCGTTTTTAGGACATCATATTCATCGTGCATTTGTTGCGGGAACCGCATTCCCAGGGCACTCTTTCAACTCGTCATGGCCCTGAGGACACAGGGCAATGTTTGCAGTGAAAAGACGGATTCGCTACAAATCATGCAAAAATAAAATATTGAAAAAATAAAAAAACATATGAAAAGGTAGGAAAAAATAAGAAAAAGGTTAAAGAAGGTAAACACAGCAGTGAAGTTCGCGTCTCTTCCTTTCACTTGGTCGTTCGAGGTCAAGTTGATGAACAGTCTCACTCTCACCCATTTATTCTCCTACGCGATAATGATGAACAAATAGAAAACACAAAACAAGAAAAATAAGAACGGATGTATTTATCCTGGTTTATGCTCTATTCGATCGGTCCTATGTTGGAAGCATGAAGAACTGTCTTTTGTTTTCTTGCTTTGTCCCCGGTTGGGGATGATGAAAAAGGTTATGTTGGAACGCCCCCTTCTAAGGCTCTTCTTAGATGTGGATGTCCATAGTTGCTTCAGAGTTGTGATGCAATAGCTCTTACAAGCCTGTTCAATTGGGCATTCTTTGCTGGATCATTAAGAAAGGCAAGCACATCAATGTTGCGGGGTCTGCCCACTAGTTCTGGAAAGTTTTCAATGAGGTGAAAGAAAACACGAAAAGCATAACGACTGCCTTCAGGTGTTAATGATATTTGTTCTGGTTCTTTGGCTCTAAAGTCACAGGCCTTTTCTAGCAGTGTGATCAATTGTTTTTTTTTTCTCGATCTGTCCCTCGTCGGCTAGTCTCCCTGAAATCTCCTCAGGAATTCGCGCTGGAAATTGGACAGCTCCACCTGGAGCATGATGCCTTGGAGGAGTGCGCCCATGTGTGGGGCGTTGGCCGGATTCCTAAGAAAGGTGATGACGTCAACATCTGCAGGTCTCCCCACCATTTCCGGATAGTTTGTGACTAATCGAAATAAAACGGTGTGTGCCAGCTGTGTATCCTCAGGTGATAGGGACATTTGCCTCATTTGCTGGGACCTAATCACAGTACCTTCTTTTGATGCGAACAAGTTTTGCACTTTCCTGCTGCGTGAGTTGCAACCACGTGGTTCAGCTTGTACGACACTTGGTTGAGAAAGTAATTGTTTTTTGGATCTCTAATAAATGTCAATGTATCTGTAGTTCTCCCGATAAGTCCTGGACATTCTTCGATGTTGCGGAAGAACAAAGTATATGTGATCTCGTCAATGATTACTTGTGGTGGAAGCATCTGTGTCTTTTCCGCTGTGTTCGGGTAGTGAAATTAAAGTTTCTGTTATGACAGTCAGTAGTTGTCGGATTATTTTCTTGTTTGCAGGGTCTTGAATGAATTCAGTAACGCTGGCCTCTCTGCCTATAAGTGAAGGGTAGGACAGTACTACCTCCTGAAAATACGTGAGCACATCCCACTTGAGACTTCTGCTGGGATGAACCATATGTCCATGAACAAAGTCTTGATCTAACTTTTTCTTCTTATCAGAGTCTTAGGCTTTAAATGCTTTGTGTGGCTTTCAATGTTGATGACATTAGGGCTTCTGTTGATATGAGTACACGATTTTCTTTTTACCCTGCACCTTTGGCTGCACAGGGTGTTTGCTTGCTTCTTATTGTCTTTTTTATGCCTAAAGTAAAGGTTCAGCGTGGACAAGATTTTCACAAAAGTTCTTTTGTTGGCTACATTGAATGTTCATTTAATTGTCCTTTTGTCACCTTTCACTTGGTTTGAAGAACTGTCCTGTTTTGAAAGTCTCACTTTTATATATTTTTTTCTTCGTTCTTGTAACTTGTCTGCCCATGCGTCCTTCTTGCCATAGATCTTGACTGCACATGCTGCGGTCCTTCCCCATTGTCTGTGGATTCCTCGGCAGTAGATGTAGGAGTGCTCTTCTCCTATAAAGAGTTTATATTATTCGTGAAGATCCAGGCTCTTCTGCCTTTGAGCTTAACAGCCGGCGGGGTGCAGTCCTCTACAATGAACGGGCCATTAAACCTCGGCTTGTCCCATCTTTTTCTTGTGAAATTCTTCACGAGGACGCGATCTCCAGGGAATACATGAGGCGCGCATAGGCTACAAGCTGCGTCGGCATCAGCACTGTCTGTTGTGGTTTGTGCTGTGTCGTCTCTTTTCTGCCGTCGCTGCAGTTGGCCGGAAATGCTAGTGGAACTGGATGCGAGACAATCCAGATAGGCCTTCATCTCCTCTCCCAGAACCTCCCTAGTTGACTGGGCATCACATCTAGCTCTGTCTCGGGAGGTAAGAGGGGTCCTCATCCTTCTCCCAGTGACTATTTCGTGTGGCGTTAAATCATGGTCGGAGCCTGGCTGGTTCCAAAGAGCATACAATGCCAGTGGTAGGCAGTGCATCCATCCCTTTCTTAATGTGAGCTTCAACTTGGCTATCCTTTCCTTAAGCAAGCCGTTGATCCGTTCACATATCCCGTTTTCCTCTGGGTGATACGCCGACGAGAATTTGTGCTTTATACCACGCAACAAGCTAATCTGCTCAAATACTGCATTTACAAAATGTGCCCCATTATCAGATCTCATTACCTCGCACACACCCCCCCGTCCCATCTAGGGAAAACCTCCCTCACCAGGAATCTAGCAGCACAGGCAGCATCAGGGTGTGTACATGGGCCTGCTTCTACCCATCTGGTGAAGGGACACACGACCACAAGTAGATACCTGTACCCATTACACACCTGAATCATATCAACATAATCAATATGTAGGTGCTGGAAAGGTCCATTTGGTCTGGGGATGACTCCTCCCACTACTTTTAATATGTGCCCAGAAGTGACTTGCTGGCAGACAATGCAGTTTACCATAAAGAATGCAACATGCTCGGCTAAATTCGGTATAAACCAGTCTTCCGCGAGTGTTGCAGCAAGATTTTCTTTTGACATGTGAATTGGGTAGTGAAGCTGTTCTAGCGCTACTTTTAGAAAGGCGACAGGCATTACTGGTTTACCAGTGCTGTCTTGCCTCCACAATCCGTCAGAGGGGTTTAAAGAACACCCTCAACGCTTCCATAAAGGTTTCTCCTCCTGAGGTGCCTCCCCCTGGAGCTCCATCTATTGAGACTGCCCCATATTGCTATAGGCTTCTGGAGTGGCTCGTGCTACCATCATTTGTTCATGGGTACGTGCCACCTCCACGTCCCTGATTGTTTCAAGTTTTGGATGCCATCCATTTGGCTTCCGTGTCCGCTTCATGATTTCCACGTGAGAAAATCTGTCCCTTTGGTATGAGCGGCTCATTTTGCGACCGCTAGGCCCACTGGGAGCTGTAGTGCTTTTATCAGCCTGTCCAACAAGGCTGCGTGTTGCACTGGCGTGCCGTCTGCTCGGAGGTAGCCCCTTCTCTTCCAGCGTGCTAATCCTGCATGCACTGTTGACGTCACATAGGCGGAGTCGCTGAACACTTACTTCCTGGTCTGCATGGTTCTCGATGGCGAGTATCAATGCCACTAGTTCTGTAGCCTGTGCCGAATAGTGAGATGGTATTCGTGCACTGACAAGTACTCAGAACTCTCCATTCGCCATGTGTTTGATTATGGCCACGCCTGTATACCTTTGCCCGTCATCTTGGTGAATTCTTGATGACCCGTCAATAAAGACGATCTCTCCACTTGGCAGGGCATTTTACTTGACCCTGGCGACCTGATCATAGTATTCTTCATAGTTTTCACAGTCATGAACAGGTCCTCCCTCTGTGACTGGCTCAGCTATAAACATAGCAGGGTTCATCATTTTGCATCGCACTATTTTGATTGATGGATTAGAGATAATCACCTCGTAGGCTGATGCTCTTTGCGAAGTCAGCGTGTCCTTTGGCTTTTCTAGTATGGCGAATAGCGAGTGCTCAACATATAATGTCATGGAGCATCCCATCACAATGGATGACGCCTTCTCAATGGCGAACGCAGCAGCAGCTAGGTTTTGTTCGCATGGGAAGTGGCCCTTCATGACCGGGTTCAGACTCCCGCTGTAATATGCTAGGGGTTTATATCCCAATGAGGTTCGCTGCGCGAGCACTGCTGTCATAAAACTGCAATCGTTATGAGAGAACAGATAGAATTCCTCAGCATAATTAGGAATCCCGAGGACTGGGGCCTTACAAATTGCCCCCTTGAGTTCTGTAAACCCATTCTCCATTTCTTCATTCCATTCAATTTCTTCTCTTGTTGCCTGGGCCTTTTTAAGGGCCTGTAACAAGGGCTTGGTATATGAGCTGTAGTCAAAGACCCAAGAAGCTTTGCATTTGCTTTATTATGCACGGCTTGGCCGTGGGTTACCGTTTTCCCCTCATGTGAGATTAGTTGCCCTATGTACAACACCTCCTGTTGGCAGTACTGCAGCTTGTCCTTGCCTACTTTGTATCCTTTCTTATCCAGTATAGTCAATAGCTTAGCTGGACAGAGTCCGGTCGGCATTGCTCTTCAGTGATGCTGCAGATTAGAATGTCATCTACATACTGCAAAACAACACTGTCCACCGCAATATTGCTTAGGTCCGTTTGCAGGACTCTGTTGAAAATGGATGGAGACTTGGAATATCCCTGCGGCAGCCTCATACTTTTCAGGCGCATTTGTCTGAAAGTAAATGACGTCAGGTCTTGTGAGTCACAGTGCAATGGAATCAAGAAAAATGCATTTTTCAAATCGATCACCGTGAAGTATTTTGACTCTGGTTATGTTGCACAAAATTGTGGATGGATTAGGGACTAGAGGGAAATCGGCTTCGACTAGGTCATTCAATGCTCGTAAATCCTGGATTAAATGCCAAGACCGTCCCTTTGATTTCTTGACAGGATAAATCACTGTGTTGCAAGGTGATTCTGACGTCACAAGGATGCCCTGCTCCATCATGGCAGAGATTGTCTTTGCAATCCCTTCATCCGGTTCTCTGGACATGGAATACTGTCATGCCCCTGGCAGAATTGCCCCTGGTTTCAGTTTAATTTTTACTTCGCCGGCCCCTCTCAGGAGACCTACGTCATAGGGCCCTGTAGTCCATACTTTGGCCGGCACCAGGGCCATGTCGTTATCAAAGTATTCTGGATGTACTAAAGTTAACATCCTCTGCGGTACCTCCCGCCTGATCATTTTGACCCAAAATATTAGACTCACTTCCACCCGCGTCTCTTCTAGGTCAGGGTGTTTTTCGAACAGATCGTCATCGGTGACGTCAGTCACTCGATACCCTTCTTCGATGGCGACAATCGCACACCATGGTCTGCCCTCATCGTCACATCCCTCAACGAATACCACTTTTCCTCGCACTGCGGCAGAGTGTATCATTAAGGGAAATACTTGTCCCTCCTCTTCGTGCATGGGTATTCTTGGCCTGAATAGAAACTCATCCGGAGTTCTCATAGTTTTATCTGTGAGGCCTGGCAACCCCAGCATAAGTACTCGTACGCCATATGCGAATACTTCTGGCTCCAGCGGTACAGCTCTCACAGCTGCACGTCCAGAGTATGCTCTGATCATTTCGCACACGTTTGAATAATGCATTCCTGGGGTGGAGCACACTATGCCATCCTCAGTGAATGAGATGGTCATATTCAACTTTGTCATCAAGTCCCGACCCATGATATTTACTGGGGACTGACGAGAATACAATAAAGGTACAGTCATGTCGCACTCTCCCACGGAAACTGGAGTGCATCAGTAAAGGGAACTCTGCTATGAGCTCCAGTAAAACTCTGGGTATCTATTGCCTCGCCGGACAAGGAGGACTTGCCTTCTCGTATGCACGAGCGTGTTGCACCCGTGTCAATTAAGAAGGAATATTCTTTCCCCCCTATGGTGACATTTACCCTTGGTTCCCTGTTAGGGTCTAGTGTCACTGATAGGATAGAACACATCAGAGTTCCCTGTGAGCCGTCCTATTTCAAATATAGGTTCGGTCCATTGTATACCTGTGGGTTTCCTCCACCAGAATTAGTGCCCTGAACCACTTGTGGCAGTGTCTGCTGGGGTTGTCCCTGCGGTACATTCCCCATGTTCAGTGGTTGGACCACTTGCTGTACACCTGGCTGCAAGCCAGCTGCCTGCTGTTGCATGGTATAGTTTTGTGCATTGCCCTGTTGTGGGGTAGCAGGTTGCTTCACCATGCCTCTCCCCATCCCTTGGCTTCTGCACATGCGCACCACATGTCCTGTCACTCCACATAGCCAGCACACTGGCGGTTGTCGGGCCATCTGGTATAGTTGGACTGCCCATCGGTGCGCTCTGGATACCACCTTGAACATTTTGAAAAGCTACTTGGTTATCTCTAAAGCCTCCCTGATTGCTCTGCCATCCTCTTCCTCCAAATCCCCTTCCTCTCGGGTAATATCCTGCATTACCCTGATTACTCTGGGGCGGGTTAGCTGCACCCTGTGCACTCGATTCGGCTGGGCTTATTAGCATGGCTCCCTCGAGAGCATATTTTGAGAGCTTCCTTTGCACTAGCTTTGCCTCTTCACCCTTACGTGTTGCCTCTTTCTTTCGATTCTTTTCTTGCAACAGCCTACAGTAATGTGCAATTGTCAACTGGATCTCAGCCCACGGTTTAGCTTCTATTCCTACCAATTTTTTTAGCTGTTTTTGCACCGGTTCTGGTAACCCTTGGCACAATATATGATAGAATACAGGGATTGATTTTGTCCAAGACTCATGTGTTTCGAGCACCCATGCGTCTTGAAAATTCTGGATATAAAGCAACGGATCCTCTGACTCCTTAATTTTTCCGAGTCATTAAAGCTCCCATATCAGACGTGTCTGGATATAGCGTACGCAGCGCTTTCCATACTGCTGCTCTACAGTTATTAAATGGCGCTGTCATGAGAGGTGTTAGTTATGGTTACCCTAGGGTAGCCTGCCCTTTTCCACACATCGTCTGCTCTTTCTCCGGGAATAGCAATTAGGAGACCCTTGATGTCCCCTATGGCTAGGGTGACGCACCCCGTCATTTTTTCTAGCTCATGTGTCCACTTCCCGGCTCCCGATGTCAACAATGGAAGCTTATTTTTGAGATTCTCTCGGTTCATGTGTGGCCATGGAATATATTGCGGTCTTGCTCCCCCCTTTTATAACAGTGGGAATTGGAATGCACAATCTTCCTTTCCCTTCCCTCCACCCCCTCGGTCTCTCGCCGGGGTGGTGTTCCCACGTTGCCTTCTACCTGGCTGTGCCCTTAATCTATCAGTATAGGCAGGTGTCGATGCCCCCCTCTGACCTGGGTGCGTGTCTTCATCTGGGCTGGACTGTCCAGCGGACTTCGGTGTCCTACTTATGGACTCGCCCGCGTCTGACCACCGTACCTCTCGACTCCCTGGGAGCTGCGTTTCACACCGCCTCCCATCGTCATACATCACTTCCTCCGCTTCTCCATCGGAGTCTGACTCTGAATACTCCCAGTTTGCACAACTTCTTGCATCATCTTCGTTCTGCCCATCTTATAGTCTATCTTGGGAACGTCCCCTATTCTCACTACTTTGGGTGACATCCTCAGTGTCATATAACCGAGTGCTCTCTAGAGAGAGAGAGAGAGAGAGAGAGAGAGAGAGAGAGAGAGAGAGAGAGAGAGAGAGAGAGAGAGAGAGAGGCCGAGTCAATTTCCTGTTCCTTCTCTTTCGTCTCGTCACTGCTACACGCAGGTGACTCATATGCAGGGTTGCTATAACCTGTGGCTGCCTTAAGCTCTTAGTGGGTAAGGACCCTCCGACTTACTTCCCTCAACAACTGGTTCCGGCAGGGCAGGTGGCGTGGTAGGCATCTCACCCCCCTACGTACATATATTTAATATCCAGTCTGTGGGGGGTGGTTCTTCTTTTGTTTGTTCAAACATTTTCCAAAGCTCGAGAACAGCGAGGCGTTTTTCGAGCTTCTTCCCGCTATATGTGGCATGTAGGAAGGTGGTCATGTGCTGTAAAACAGCCTTTGAGAATGACCCATTTTGGGGCCACGGCATAAACATTTTATTTGTGGTGCCCTTAACCCACTCCTGGCTATATTTCTTCAATTTTGTTGCGTGCTTTGGCAACTGCTTGCATAAGTGTGCAAGTGGGGTAACTTCTTCAATCCTTAATGTTGTCATCAACAATGTTCATACAGTTTTTCAACTTTACGCTATTATGAGGAAGCACCATATACGCGAGCTCCAATCCAATTTTTCCGCAAAATTTTATACCAAAATTTTATACCAACAGTTTTACTCAAAACACATCAATTCAGTGGCGATTCCCTCTGCTTTAAAGAATCGCGTAAAGCAAAAATACATTGCCATCAATTAGTAACACAATAATTCCACATTCAGCAGACAGATGCTTGACAGACTAGACTGACACCAGCTGGTCATACGTATACCTGCCTTCTAATTGTTACCCCGTCATGGGATTTGAACTAACCCCTTTATGACGTCTTTAAACATCATCGTAGCCTAAAGTCCCCACTCTGTGGGCTCTGGGTTCAAGTTCCTTCTGACCACTCTTTAAAGCGCAGGAACAAGGTGAATTTTACAGTTTTCTCTCGGGTGCCCCCCCCCGGTATTCCTTAGTTTTTTTTCTCGGATGCCCCCCCGGTATTCCTCCCTATTACTTCAGGTGCCCGGGTTTTTACCCTTTATATCTCTGCAGTCTTTCCTACTTTTAACTGTATTAATCTTCTCCACCACCCTCCGTTACCTTTCCCCTTCTTACTCTAAGGTCTATAAGACATTTGCCAAGGTAACGAGTTTCGTTGTTCTCACTCACCGATCGCCTCTTTTCCTCTGGAACTTCAGGATCACCGCCCCTGCCTCTTCCTGCTTTTATGGTTTTCGTCCGATCCGCTGCCCATAGGAATGAGAAGGGTAATGCTTGGAAAGGCGGGTTCCTTCAGACCCACTGCAGATTTTTTGGGAATGATTACACTATCATTGTCCACTGGGAGCTTCTCAGCCGGAATAGCGAAAGGACTTGCGATGTAACCGAAGGCCCAGAGTTACTTTGTGCCGTCGGTCTAAAGGTGTCTTATACTATATCAATCGATAATCTATTATCGATGGCCGAAACCATCCTCTGCTACCAAGTGTGGACGAGGAGGGGAAATAACTGACGGGCCCATTGGTCAGCACTCACCCTCGAAAACTAGTTATACAAGATAGCTGCACCAGCCGAGGACAGAGTGCAGGATTCACATACTCCTGCAAGATCCAATAATTAGGACTCAATAAATTGACAAAGGGAAGTCTGTTTAATGGTACATACATCAGCGAATGGAAATCAGCAGCATCGCGATCACCTGCCTCACCCCGACTTCCCCGAACATTCGTCCAACAGCCTCTTTTATGGGCAAAATCCGTCATCATTGACGTCTAATTCTACAAAAAATCATCATGCAATACAATTGGTTGGGAAAGGTAACTTAAAGTATAGGTGCTATATCTGTATATGGAAATAGCGCAAGTGGATTGGATAACTTATCGGGTGGGCGTCTACGCCCTTCCCTCTACACAACACGTGATTGACGTCACTACAAGTACGACGTCTCATTGGTTACAGTGTCTATAGGACCCTAGATTACATGGTCCCTTGTGATTGGGCAAGTTACACCCCTAAACATAAATCTCCATTTTAATTAGCAGCTTTAGAGTAGACACCCAGGTGGCCTAGTGTCACAAGATTCATCCTTCCTCCCTTCCATCAATCAGTGTTTTAGAGCTGTGTGTCAATTAGTTGGCTGGGTATGGCCTTGGATCTGTAGTCTCTTATCAGAAAAAGTTATGGCACCCTCTGGTTCTGGATGACATTAGGCGGTGGTACATCTTCGCGCCTGTCTGGTCACGTGTTGGTTCACCATGAATCTGCTTCAGTTTCCAACCTTTTTTGCATTTAATTCTGTGTGCGCTTGGCCACCTGCATGGGCCTCTCTTATCTTGACCTTCACGGACGGGCTGGTATTCTCTGTAGTTGGAGTCTCGTGAGCTCATGCTCACCTCCCCTTCTCCTGTTGACCTCGATCTCCCTGCCATAAGCCTCTCTTTGTTGAGTTTCGATTCAGCTCCTTCTCTGGTCTTTGCTGGGTTTCTAAAACTCAGCCTGTCAGGCCTTTGGCCACCTTGGTACATTTCTGCTTTCAGAAAATGGAGTCGCACATGTACATTGTGCAGTATTGAGGTAGATATATGGTTGGCGCTTGCCGCTCTACTCTTACTAGGGATTGCAAGCAGTATCGATTTCTTAGCCTCTTGCATTTCAAGCTTATTTACACACATTCAACAGGGCGGTTGCTTCCATCTTGCCTTATGGCATCATTCTCTTATGTTTTAACAATGTCTCTCCCCTGCATCCATTATCATTATCCTTGCGGTTACTAGTACTGGCATTCATGCTTTCAGTAGCCAAGTCTGTTTGTTCTCGGGGCTGCTCGGGCCCTTGGTTTATTTTCATTGGCCTTCCATTAAGGCCTTAGGGGTCTCCTCGTGGACCGTGTGTAGGTATTCCTCATTCCGTATCAGTGGCTGGTATGGCCGTCTGATAGGGTATCATGCTGCCCAGGGTTGTTGCGTTATGGCTGCTTCAACCGGTATTGATCTCCTTACGTACAAGGGGCAGAGTCCAGTGTGGCTCTGTTGGTTTATTTGCTCCTCATACATCACGTACCACGGCAGGTACCTTACTGGCAAATCGCAATGGGGGGCAGGGGTGCGGGTCATATCTGGGACCTCCTCTATACTTTCTTCAAATGAAACACTTAACAGGATAGCCGAGTAACTACTTTTGATAATGCAATAGTTTTTGAAAAAGGCAGATGGAGTTAAGATAATTCCAACACACCTTTTTGCCACTAACACATTTCTTCAAAGCATCTTCTTTCCTGGTATACTCGCCTGCCAGGAAGAAAACTCCTACAACTACTATCAAGATTTTTCTCACACCAGTATTTCCTGTGAGGACTGAACAATGGTTGTCTCTTGACAATCTGGTTTCCAGTGTTCCCCAAATTGGAAACTCAAAATAGGAGACTTGTTGTCAGGCCGCTTCTTACCTACTTTTTGGTAGCCTTTTGACTGCTAACAATATGGGTTACAAATCTCCCCCTTTTGGTGTTCAATAGAAGGAGAGATGCACCCTTTTCACCTCTGTATGGTTTCTTCACAGCCTCTTGGCTGTTGGGGATGCAGATTATAGGTTTCTCCCAATAGGTATCCCAAGTAAGGGGAATTACGTGCTTGCCACCTCTATACTGTTTCTTTACTTGTTCGGAATTCAAAATTGTAGTTTGTTAAGATTTCCTTTTCAGAGCGCTCAAGAGTCAGCGTTCGCCTCCAGCCAACTCACCAGTCTTTTGCAGAATCTATCTATCTATCCTGTTTTTTATATAGCACCCTATCGCCCCTAGACCCTAGAGCACCCACAACAGACAATGTAAAACACCAGACTACAAAGAGAACGAGATAGAGATTCTATTAGACTTCTTCGTCGAACAGATCTGTCTTAAGCAGTTTCTTAAAGATGGTAAGAGACGCGCAGTTTGTTATGGGAGATGGCATAGCATTCCAAATCATCGGATCCCAGTTAGTAAAGTTTGTGCCACCAACTCATTCCAAGGTTTTCTGTGGTTGTTGCAGATTATTTTTTCCATTAGATCGTAGAGTTCTTTGAGCTGGGCCCTTAATTGGTCTCTTAGTGAGCTACTTGGGAGCGTCGCCTGTCTGACATTTAAAGGTCATAACTGAGCATTTGAACTTTATTTGCTGTTGAACTGGTAGCCAGTGAAGTTTTTTCCTGGCAACTGATGTTTTCTCCTTCCGGCTCAAGCCACAGACCTGCACCATTCTGAATGGTCTGCAATCTCTTGATGTTAGCCTTAGAGGTACCCATCAAGAGACTATTGCAGTAGACCAGTTTGGAGTTAATTATAGCTCCTGCAATGAGCGCAAGATTTTGTTGTGATAGATATGGTTGAATTTGCCGTATGAAATTATGTAAAAGGTGCATGTGGATTTAGGATAGGAGACCTGTCTCTTATATGAGAGATGCGAGTCCATAAAAATGCCCAAGGTTTTAACATGCTTAGATACTTCGATGAAGCTATTGTTTATCTTGATTTATTTGTATTGTTGATCTAGTTTCCCGATTTTCTGAGGTGTGCCAAGAATTAAGAGTTCTGTTTTTGCCTCATTGAGGGCCAAAGAGTTGTTTGCCATCCACTTTTCGATAGCACTGAACACTTTGTTTATTCTTTCCACGTCCTTTTCATAGCAACCTGACAATTCAAAGACCAGCTGGGTATCATCAGCGTAATTTGTGAATTGAACACCCAAGTTTAAGCATATTGCATAGGAGTTTTGAGAAAATGTTAAAGAGCAGGGGCGACAGGCATGAACCCTGCGGTACAACACAGGTTAGCAGTGTTTTTAGGGAGCTGAAATTGCCCTTTACAACTGCTGCCATTCTTGGACCTAGGAAAGATTTAAACCAATTTATTGCTAGGGCGGAACATCTGCCAATGGATTTCAATCTCTCAGCCATGACATCATGGTCTACGATCAAAAGTTGAGGAAAAGTCAAGTAGCATAAGTAGGGCAGTGTTTCCTTTCTCAACAGTACTAGCATTGCTGGCCTGGAGATCCAGAAGCACAGTCTCTGTTCCATGTTTGGCCCTAAAGCCGGATTGCTCATTAGCCAAGATTTGGTTGATATCTATGAACTTCTGGTATTGTATGTAGGCAATCCTATCGCTACTTTTAAGCAGGAATGGCACGTTTGTTATGGGCCTGGAGTTGCCTGGTATAGAAGGATCAGGTTTTCCTTTTTTATAAGAGGAGTAATCCATGCTTCCTTAAGATCAGCAGGAACATGGGCTTCTTCAAAAGATTGATGGACAAATTGTGCAACCCCTGGTGCCAAGGTGTCTGCGTAATCTTTGAATAGCTTGGCAGGGAAAATGTCCCCCGACAGGAAGATGGCCTCAACTTATGAATCACTTCCAAAACCTCTGAAATTGAGACCCGTTTGAAAAAGAAAATATCTAAATGACTATTTGGCAGATCACTCTTAATGGTAGTCACGGTTAAGTGATTTAACTCGTGATCAGAAAATAGTTTTTTTTTGTTTCAATAGCCTGTTGATGTTTAGTAGTTTTTTCAGAGAAACCTTCATGAATCTCTTGGCACCACTTATCGCTCTCTTGAGCTGGGTGTGTAATTGGAGGATCTTTCAGTTCTTTAAGAATTAAAAAGATTTACTAAGATTGGGATTTTGCTTGCTGAATCCTCGTATTAAAGTGTTCAGCTTTGGATCAAAGAATGGTCAGTTTGTAATCCTTAGCAGCTAGCTTATAAGATGCTAGTGATGCTACAGATTGGTGTTTTCTAAAGGTGTTCGGCCTTACGCTTATTTCTTCTGGCATCAAGAATATCCTTGGAGAACCACTTGTTCACTTTGGTGGATTTGTTACTTTTCTTTTAGGTTTAAGGAGGGGGCAATTCATCAAAGGGTTGATTAGTTGCCTTTCTAAAGGCCTGAGTGAAGGAATCCAAGGATGTGTGCTGATGTAGCGGGGGCAGGAGAGGACCAACCTTATCTTTAAAAGCCTCACTGGTTACTGCCTTTCTGTTACGCCAGGTTCCTATAGGTGGAGATTTTGGGGGGCACAGAGTTTGTCTGTTAGTGATGTGACAGGTAAAATTGATCAGACCATGCACAATCTATTGCGGTCGGCTGCTCTGGTGGGCCTCCTGCATCCAGTCCATGTTGTCTCCAGGTCCTGCATGCCTTTGGTGGACTGTGTGGCTCTTTACTGGAGCTCTGACACTACCAATTAACTTTTGCAGCTTGTCGTACACCGAAACATAATATGCTGAGTTGGGAGCACCTCCGTCTCAGCTGTACTACTTGTCCACACGCCTCCTCCAACTGCGCATCTTCTGCACTGCTGCTCACCTTCACTTCTGGAGTTGCCATCAGCTGGCGTATTTCCTGCTCTTCCTTCTATGGCAGCTCCAGCATCACGGGCGGCCTCTGCTTCATCAACTTCTTCCACATCTCCTTTTCTTAGGATTTCTAACTAAGGCGGAATCATGACGAGATGTCTTATTTAATTTCTGTTCTCCCAAAGTACAAACCTTATTCTGTTTAGATGATTTCTTATAATATGTTCTTTGTGTAGTTATATGGGAGGGACTTGTACATTGACAGCATGCAATTAGGTATTTAGGAATTATAGGACTCATCCTCGGAAGTGGGTGAATACTGTGTCACTCCCAAAGGAGTCACCACTTCCCCTTGACAAGCGTCTCCTCCTATGTGTTCCTCCCTCATGATACCACCCCCAAGGTTAGGATTAGGTAGCAGCTGCCTACCCCTGGCCACATTGGAGGAGACTTCAGGCTGGGGTTTAGGTATGACTCTGCAGGATTCATCACAATGCTAACTTTCACATCCCCATTCATCAGCGGCAAAGGCGTTTCTTCCGATATAAATTCCAAGGCAGGCACTACCACTTCAAAGCTGTGGCCTTTGGGTTGAAATCAGCTCCAAGAGTATTCACAAATTCAGTAGTGACCCACCTCCGCCGTTCAGACGTCCACGTTTGCCTGTACCTAGATGACTGGTTGGTGCACGCTGCAGCTCTACCACTAGCGACAATTTAGAGGATACCATCCAGTGTCTGACGTCTTTGAGGTTCTCTGTGAACTTTTCAAATTCATCCTTGCATGCTACTCAGTCAATATTCTTGGGCTCGTGTCTCAACACTCTTGAGTGTGTCGCCACGCATTCAGAGAAGAGGGTGAAGGCGATACTGAACAAGGTCCAACAGCTATCGTGTCTGCCGATCACATCAGTTCACTCATTCAAGTCCCTCATTCTTCCTATTGATCCCTCACTCCAGGCTCCAAATGAGAGTGCGTCCAGAGTCCGTAGTTGTCCGTTGGCTGCAAATATCAGGGTCCACAGAGGACAAGCTTTGCCTCAGGCCCTCCTTCCGCCAAGCTCTCCATTGGTGGAGCCTTTGTCTCAACCTCACTCAGGGAGCCACCTTTCGCCTTCCAGCACATCAAGTCACATTGACCACAAACATCCCCCTGGAGGGATGGGGAGCCCACGCCTGAGAATTCCACAGCAGAGGACTGTGGTCCCATAGAGAAAGCCCTGACCCATCAATGTCTTGGAGTTAAGGGCAGTGTTCTGGGCCCTGAAATCTTTCAGACCGCAGCTGCAGAACAGAGTAATTTGCATCTTCACAGACAACACCTCCAACCATGTTCTATATGCGCAAGCAGGGTGGGACCAGCTCCTCGGTTCTGTCTGCAGAGACATAAGCACTGTATAAATATGCATTGGCGCACAGCATGTTTCTAATGCCCTTCTATCTGCCAGGGAGCCACAATACAATAGTGGATTCGCTCAGCAGGGAACTCGGGGCTTGCCATGAATGGGACCTTCACCAGAGCCAAGTTCTACCTCTTTTCTCAAGCAGTGGCATCCAGAGATCGACCCGTTCACTACAGCAACCAAGGGAAAATGCAACAAGTTTGCGAGCCAGTTTCACCAAGAAGGCAGCTTGGGGGATGTGTCCTCAATTCAATAGCATTGACCTTTCCTTTATGCTTTCCCTCCATTCCCTCTACAACCTCGAATTCTCAGTACACAGAAACAGAGCCGCTTCACTGTGATCCTGGTGGCCCCAGCCAAGCCGTGGCAAATTTGGTACTCGGACCTACATCACCAGTCGATGGCTCCATTGATCAGATTGCCTCAGCTTCCCACTTACTCTTCAGAGACGGCGGGTTAGTGCTACACCACAACAGTATCCCTCAACTTGACGGCCTGGCTCCTGCAGCTCTAGAATTTATAAGCATTCCATATTCCAATGTAAAAGAAACGTAGCCAGGGAAAGAGCAGCATCTATGTTGTACTGCTACAAGAGCAAGTGGAAACGCTTTGCCATGTGGTGCGCAACCCAGTACCTGGATCCATTACACGCTCAGGCAGCACAGGTTTTGCCATACCTCAGTTCTGTAGCAAAATCTGGTTTGGCACACTCATCTAGAAAGGTGAATTTAGCAGCCATTTCATTCTCCACGCGTACCTCAGGTCAACCTTCTCTGTGGTTGCAAACATTTGTGACGGCATTCCTAGTTGTGATTACATCAGCCAGCCGGGTGGGAAAACTAAAGGCCCTTTGCTGCGAACCTCACTATTTTAGTTTTCACCAGACTGAGGTGGTTCTGCGTACAAACCCTTTTTTCATGCCCAATGTCCATTCGGCATTACACCTTAATGACCAGTTGAACCTGCCTGTGTGCTTTAGCTCTCCCTCAGCTGTCAGAGCGATCCCTACACAAACTAGATGTTACTCAAGCCCTAAAGTTCTATGTGGCTCGCACAAAGGAGTTCCAAAAGTTGTTTCAACTGTTTATTGTATTCAGACCCGTTGGCAGGGATAATGCCCATTCAAAATCTTGATTGTGAGGTGGCTATCAGCATGCATTTCCTACTTCCATCGTCTGGCACAAAGGCCCCTTCCAGGAAGACCAAGAGCACACTTGACGGATGCCGTGGCTTCTACTACGGCGTTCCCGGCCACTGTTCCCTTGCTCGACATCTGCAGGGCAGCCGCATGGAGGTCCATCCATACCCTCAAGGTTCTACTGCGCCAAGAGGGATTCCAGGGAGGAGTCCCCCATCGAAAGGCAGTTCTTCGCATCCTGTTTGCATGAGGCGAGTGGGTTACTTCTCTTGAGCTGTGCCTCTGCCCGTTTTGGTTGTGTATATGTACTGCTGTATAATCTTATTGAAGAGCATGTGAATCCATGAAAAATCCAAAGCTGGAGAAGGAATACTTACTTACCTGTAACTCCTGTTCTCCAGCACTGGCTCGTTTGCTTTTCTTCCCGGTATCTTCCGATATCAGAAGTAAAGCAGTCTTACGGCATGTGGATACCTATATAAGAACAGCATTTTTAATAAACGGGAAATTAACATGATGGATTTTATATGTATGAATTTTCATAGTATCTTAACTAGGATCAATTTTAGTGTCTGTTGCTATATTGTATGGTACCAACTCAAGTTGTAATAATAGGTATTTATTGAGAAGCGATATGAGGCATGATGTTTTGTAGTCACTTGTGCTTTCATGTTTTTTTTATCGTAAATAAATGTAAAACTGGCTGACTAGGGGTTCCTGCACTGAAGCCTGCATCGCAGGCTTCCTTGCCAACTCTAGCAATAAGACCCATCAAGATGGACACACTCCCATTGAGAAGGACCACCTTCTGCACTGCCTCGAGTGCTTTCTGGCAAAATTCAAACTTAGGTGTGCTTTCCAATCTGTTAATGATCTGTAAATCTGGACACTTCTATAGGGTGCTTATTGTTCTCGTCTGTCTGGACGCCTGGTGAGATTCTATTGTTTCATAGTCTTTCTGAGCCTCTCCCCTGCTATCCTCCGACTCTCGCCCCTCTTGTTTCTGCCCCCATGGTGCTCTCTGTCTCCCCTATCTTTTCTAACTGCTTCTCCATCTCCTACCTTTTTCTCTCTCTCTCTCTCACTGACATTCTCCTTGCTGTTCCTTCTTCTAACTTATGAGACCCCCCCATATGGTCTGTGTCATCTCCCCTTTCTCCTCTTCACCCATTACTGCCGGCACTAGATGGGAAGTGCTCTTGGCTCACTTTGAATCTTCCAAATGCACCATTTAATGTCTATCATAATGGCACTATCATGGCCCAGGGCTCTCAGCCCAACTTCCTCCTCCTTGAGAGGCATCTTACATCTCTATTCAACTTCTCCCACCCCCTCACCTCCTTGAAGACCTTGACCTTTACGTCCTTGCTCTCACTGAGACATGGTTCAAGGCCAGCTCTGTCACTGCTTTCAACACTCTCCTCCATGAGGGCTACAAGATCCTGTCCAATCCCAGGTCCTCCCGACCTTGTGGTGGAGTGGCTCTGATCTTCCCTGAGTGGGTTCCTTCCTCCATCATCCCCACTGAAACCTACTCATCCTTTGAAATCCTAGTCTGCAGGCTTTCTGTCTCGCCTAGCTTCTCTCTTACCCCCTCTACCATCTACAGGCCACCCCAGACTGATCTCCCCCTTACTCTCTGAATGGGCCGACCTGTCCTCACTTCTTGCCTCCATCCCCAAACTTATCTTCCTTGGGGACTTTAACATCCCTCTTGAATCTCCGCACGTGGCCACTGTTCTCTTTCGCAACCTCTGCGACACTCTTTCCCTCACTATCCCTCCCTCTTGCCAAACACACACTCCCGTACACACCCTGGATGCTGTCTCTCCAACCCTCTTACTACCCCTCTCATGGTCTGACCATTCTTTCCTCTTGCCACCTTGTCCTCCCCTGTCCCCTGATGCCTCCGCCCACACTGCCAGTCTCCTTCTCAGTCATTCGACCGATGAAGCATGTCAGTCGCTGCTGCATTTGCCTCTTCCTTCATCCCTCGTCTGCACCCTTCATTTAACCCTCCTTCGGACTCTGTTCTAGCTAACCTCCATCTCTCCATCTCTAACACCATCAACATCCTTGCCCAGTCATGATGATCCACATGAAGCCTGCCTCCAAATGCAACTCTTGGTGTGACTCTGACTTGGCCACTTTGAAACTCAAGTGCAAAGCAGCAGAGCAAAGTGGCAGGCATCTAGTTTATCCTCTGACAAATTGGTCTGCCGCCTACTCCAAAGGCAATATCGTCTCTCCATCTGCTCCAAGAAGAGGGCTCATGCCCAAGCCTGCATCTCTGAAGCCACCAATAACACGGCTGAACTCTAAACGCAGCAATGACCTTGCCAATTCGACTGCAGTCTCCTACTCTTCCTCCTCTCCCAGGCCCTCTGCTCTGGCCATCCACTTTTCCTCCAAAACTCTGGACACCCAGTCCTCTGTCATCTTCTCCCTCAACCCCTCTTCTCTTGCATCCCTTGACTTCCCCCCCCCCAATACTCTCCTCTGTCTCTCCCATTGCACCAGATGAGATGGCTAGAGTTGCATGCACTATGAAAGTGTTCTAAACCGGTGCTCCCGTGCTCCTCCAGAACAATCAAGGACAACATTGGCTCTCCCCCAGACTTGGCTGACCTCTACAACCACTCATTTGCCCCTGGCTCCTTCCCTCACCTCCATAAGAAATCTTGTGCACTCTCTCCTAAAAAAAGCCATCTGCTGACCCCAACCTGGTCCTCCTTGTCCACCCCGCCCTCCAGATAAGGTGCATAAAATGCCTTTTTATGCAGGTTATTATAGCAAATACGGAACATTTCATTTTCCACTGCATACCATTTGCACAAAGTTTTCACTGTATTTATTAATTTAAAAAAAGCTTCCTTTTTCCTCCACTAGATGGCACTGCAGGCTACATTATTAACACCCTGCAATTCAACTTCGGAGCAGGACATTTCGGCATGACCAGTTCGGCGACCAACATTCTGGAAGGGCTATTTGGCCGCAGGCCCTGTTTTGGAGTACCCAGTTGGCCGCAGGGACCCCTTGGGGTGGGTATGTTTAGGCGCGGTCCCACTGAAATGTCCTGCTCCGGCCCATCATGCCAGTTGTAGTCCTTCTCTCGCTGAGCATGGCACCACCAGCTGGCTTCATGGGATATTACCCAAAGGATCTCCAACAGTGAACACTTCTTGCAGTCAGCAGCATTGTACATTATCTGCGTTACTTCCTTTGCTGCTGCAGCAACCAAAAATTAAAGAACACCTCTAATTCTAGGTATTCGTTATTTACCTATGTGTTAAATGTGCTTTTCATAATCACGAAAGTATGTATTGCATGTCCTTCATTTGTAATGCCACATTGGTAACGATGCTGTAGAACAGAGAATCCCAGAGTATGTCAAGTCGCAGGACGGATGTTTTATCATTGGGGCGTATACTGCACAGCCTTTGCTGTTTTGATGCCATGTTGGCTCTTTTGGTACTGATAAAGAGGGCGTAGTGTGCAACATGCAAGTCAATTTGTTCCTTCCAGCGGGTTTATATGAAACTGACATCCCCTGTCCATTGGCCTAGCACGAAGGAACATGCATTCAAAGTGAAGGGACAGGTTGGTTTTTAGTTCATAAGAACCGTTTTGTGTCAACGTGAAAATATGAATGCGATAAGGAGCATGCTTTACACCGTTTGGTTATTAGGCGATGCATAGTTCAAGACAGACTTGTGATTAAAACATTAAGACCAGAGGCAATATAACACATTGTTTAAAAGTGTTTTCCCTACTGTTTGCAGCTTGGGTATTTTCTAATCTACATTTGCCATGTTTCCCCTTACCTTGCCAGTGCCCTCCCTGTTCCACTTCAGTGAGGGAACCCTCCTGCCACTCTACCATGCTGTCTTTTTGAAGTAGGGGTCAATTTTTTCACCCTTGTTGCATCTTACACCCCCATGCCTGCCTCCTCAATCCCCCTTTCCCTGCTCTCTTTCCCCACCTTCCATGCTCCGCATATCCCACAACTTCCACCCCCTTTCTGCAACTGACTGCCCTAGGCATACTTTGGCGACCTGCGCTACCTTAGAAACGCAGTAAAGACCTGTGCTTCTTATGCACCGGGGGGAGGGTGGAAGACCAGCATCCAACATTCATCTATAGCCGGTGTACATGTTAGCAAAGTTTATAGAGCGCTCTATCACCTGAAGGTATCTTGGGGCTAGGAGCCCACACATCTAAGGTACTGTAGACTAAACAGAAAGGTCTTCAGGGCTTTCCTGAAAAGTAGATGGCTAGAAATGGTACAAATTTTAGACACTAGGTAATTCCATAACTGGGCTGCCGCCACTGATATTGACCGCACCCTTAAGCGAGAGCTGTAAAAGGAGGGTACACAAAGCAAGCCAGCAGACCAATACCGCAAGAGCCGACTGGGAACGTAGTGCCTGAATTTATCACGAAGGTACTCATCTCCCTGACCAGCTATAGCCCGGTGGACCAGACCCAGTGACTTAAACTTCATACTCTGAGCCACGGGAAGCCAGTTGAGTCCACGCAGAACTGGAGTAATGTACCTGCCGTACGGGGAGCCAGTAGCCGCCCGGGCAGAGAGATTTTGAAGACACTGAAGCCTCTGCACAAGCCCCTTGGGTTGTGCAAGATCGAGAGAGTTGCAGTAATCTAACCTACTCAGAACCCTGGTGACTAAGACTGGTGTTCTGAGTTTAAAGGTAATGAGGGGAAGAACTTTCCTCAGTACCCTCAGATGAAAATGCCTTGCCTTACACACTGCCGAAACCCAGTGCTCCATCGAGAGAGTTGAGGAGATCACAACCCCCACCAGATATTTGACGGTAGTGACCGGAATAGGGATGAAACCAAGGGTGGGAGGCCACAAAGAGGACACCCAAAGTGAGGGATCAGGGCAGGGGCACCCACCACCAACACCTCCGTCTTGTCCCCATTGAGTTTCAGCCAGTTGTGGTTCATCCAATCACCCATGGCAGAGAGACAACGGAAAAGGCATGACAACTCTTGTTCCGGTTAGATCTCCAGCAGTCTGAGATGTCGAGTGTCGTCAGTTTACGAGTAACGTCTAATGCCGAAGGAGCAGGTGAGACACACAAGTGGCCAAATATAGATATTAAAAAGTATGGGGGACAATGCGGAGCCCTGGGGACCACCACAAGAGAGCAGGGAGCAGACATGAATGAGGATAAAGAGATTTTGACCTCTCTCCTCCAGGAAGGAAGCAAACCAGGACAATACTTGGCCAGCCATCCCGGCATGGGATAGGCGAGCTATCAAGGTGGGGTGTGGTGGTCAACCGTGTCAAATGCTGCAGAGAAATCGAGCAAAATCAGGGCACCCACCCCACCTGCATCCACCAGACCAGTCATATCATCCAGGACAGATCCCAGGACACTCAGTGCCCTGGCCAGGCCGAAAGCCTGATTGACAGGGGTCGAAAAATATAAACGAGGAAAGAAGGGGTGTTAAAAGAGCCTCAAGAAGCTTCATCAAGAAGGGCAGCAGTGATATGGGGCAATAGTTCGAGGGAAGCACAGGATCAAGAGAGGGCTTTTTTAAGAAGCGTGATGACTGTGGTGTGGTTCAACTCCCTAGGGATATGTCGTAACTAAAAGGAACCATTAACGGCCTTTAAAAAATCTCACCCAAAAGGTCAGTGGAAATGTCCTCAATCACCAGCAATGGCGCCGGGTCAGAGGGGGCTGCAGACTTAAGTTGGATTATGGCAGTGCTAATCTAAGACTCAGTGAATGTTGGAAACACCGCCCAGTGATGAAGACAGGCTGGCAGAGTAACTATGCGGACCGTACTGTCAGATGTAATAACTTGGAAAGACAGCAAGATGCTGTGACGAATACTATCCATGTTGCAGATAAAAAAGTGAGTTAGCAAATTACAAAGCTCCTGAGAGGGGACCACAGATGCAGAGATTTGTGTCGGAGGAGAACGACCTAACCACCGAGAATAGCTCTCTAGGTTTTTTAAGGGATTTCTCAATTCTTTGCTCCAAGAAAGTCTTCTTGGTGACCAGAACACCTGCAAAATAATCTGCAGCACGCTGCTTATAAAGCAGTTTACGAGTAGGACAATAAGACGCCATTTACGCTCCACTTGCCTAAGCTCAAGATAAGCTTTTTAAGTACATCAGAAAGGTTTGGAGGGAAGTCTTTGAGGCTGGGTCAGTCTAGGAGGGGCAAACATCAGCAGCCAACACCAGGGAGCAGGCCAATAGCGAGAGATCAGTCTCGGGGGCATTCCCACAGTTTGCCTTACCAAAGCAACAAAGGCCTTCAGGTCTTCTGAGCGCAAGTTGCAGCGGAGAACTCTGGGAGGAAGAGCTTGGGGAGGTATACGTGGGGAGTTCAGAGTGAGCATCAAAAGATGGTGGTCCCACCATAGAACAGGTTCCACGTGGCAAAGCGATAATTCTGCTTTGTCAGCCAACACCAGATCCAGCGTATTCCTCAGCATACGGGTAGGGACTGTCACAAATTGTTGCCGCCCCAAATCAGAGATGCTATTAACAAAGTGCTGGACAATCGGGGCAAAGGGGCTTTTACATTTTTAGTTCAGGTCCCTCAGAACAACAAGGTGCGCAAACTTCTCCAAAAAAGGATCAAGAATCCCACCATGAGAGCCAGGAGGGCGGTAGATGACTAACAAATGGCACGTGTAGGTGGGGGAAATTAGACAGCTAAGCATAAGTGATTCCATGGGAACCGAGTGGGTGAGAGGAACTGGCGAAACCCCAAGGTTAGATTTGAAAATCATTGCCACAAGCCCACCAGGGTGTAAAGGTGGCGTACTCCTACAGTACACAGTGAGTACTGTAGGAGCAGAAGCACTTATGAACTGTGATGGAATGATTTAGAAAGGGAACCCATGGCCGCTGTGTATAAGGCATTAGAAAATAGCCATAATCGTTGGCACAGTGAAGCATAAATGCCCATATATCATTGGGCCTCATTACGAGTCAGCCGGTCCGGAAACAACAGTGGTGGCAAATCTGCTGCCACTGTTTCCAGACTGGCTGATTCTGAATCCTGCAGGAGGGAGGTGTCACTCCCACCAGGTCTGACCTGGCGGAAGTAACACCACCCGCCTGCAGGCGGACATGGAAACACCGGCTCTGTCACGTTTCCATGGTCCCCATCCCTATGGAGTCCTCTGGGACTCCATGGGAATGGGGTTTAACAGAATTCCGCCTCCAGAATTACCGGGTCACCGGGGTTGTAATGCCCCGGTGATTCCGGCAATCATGGAGGTGGAATGGAATTACAGGTCCGGCGGCAGCCTGCCGGTTTTTCCAGCACAGCTACCGCCGGACTCTGGCATCAGAGTATCACACAAGACAGACTGTAGACCAAAATACTAAGTACAATTGCCAAAAAAGTCTTTAAGAGCAAGGACTACTTTAAATGTGTTACCTATTGTGAGCCTGGCTGGAAGAACACCCTGACCCTGCAAGGTGAGCTGTCCCTAGGGAGCATGTGGTGGTCCGCCTATCTAAGAGAGGATAGTTAGAAGAGGGAACTGACCCTAACTCTACAATGGATGGTAAATCAAGGAAAGCCCGGCTGGTAGCTGGGTTATCTCAAGACAGTAACACACCAAAAAGTGTTAAAAACGAAATTTTTAAAAGACAGAAATAGGGTGAAGAGACACCCAAAGGGGGATTTTCCAGGCTTTATTCACCCTCCGTGGTGTGTGCTTCCCCCTCCATCTATTGTTGTACCACAAATATCAATTACTAATGCGGAAACCTTAAAACAATGTATCTAGCACCAGTTTACAAAATACGTGCAGGCATTTTTTCAGAAATGAATCCGCGGTGCCTCTTGGGTATTGTATAGATACAAGGCGTTATAAGAAAGTTAATTATTTTTAGGCAGTGTCTTTTTTTACTGAAGACATCTGTCGGCTGTCAGGTCGACCGGTTTCGATGATATCTTGATTTGATCATCTTCTTCAGGACCAATTTCTTATCTATTCAGATTGCATCTTCTATCCGCGGGTAGTAGCGGGGCCCACAAACCACCTAGGGAGAGAAAGGAGCCATTTAGCAGCTGAGTCGAAAGGACAACCTATGTCTATTAGTTTGAGCATATATGCTCTTTGCCAATGCAAGATTGTAGCTCTAACGGCATTTAAACCCCGAGTCCCAGCACCACTGGTGAGGGGTGTGTATGTCGTGCCCAAAAGTATTGCACAGGAAAACTTTTACGTATGTTTTTAATATTCAATGGTACAAGCATTTAATTCCCTTGTACAGCTTCTCGCTTCAAGGGTAACCCCACATGGTGATCCTGAAGTGAACTCTCCCGATGGAAAGTGGAGGGGCGTGTCAGTGCAACTAGCATGCTTGTGATTTGTTATGTGCCAGTCACCGTAAGAGTGGGGAGATAGACCAGAGGTAATTTCCTGCCTATTCATTCACGCTGCAATGTGTTTTTTTATTTTGATCTTCTTCTGAAGGCACGGTGAGCGTGAAAGGTGCTCGTTAGGTTATCACTTGGCCCCAATCCTGTCCACAATGAGCTGTAAGGCAGTAAGTTAACAACCCGTGTTGTATTATATATACATATTCACTGCTTTTTTACATTGTGTCAACAGTATAGGTCTGAATTTAGACAAAACCACGTGAGCATATGTCCATTGCCGTTAATATTGTGTCTACATCCTGTGGGCGGGGCTAAACCATGCTGGTTTAGTACTATGCATTTCCAAATTATCGCAACATGAGCACATGGTCAATTTAAAGATGCGTTGCGCTGGAAGGAACGCATAAACGTGATGGCGGTATCAACAGGGAGGCCGCGCTTATACTAGCAAAAGATATGACGGCTGCCTGAACATATTGTCTAGTGCCTCTAACGGTATTGACACTAACGGTATTGGCACTGGGGCATCTCATTATGCAAAACCCAAGCTATGCTGCCGGAGGAATAGATTAAATCACTTATTGCAGCATCTATGAGGCGCTCAGGGAAGCGAGGCTCCGTAAGGAATCTCAAGCGCGAGTGCACCCGGGAAGGCGGTGTGTTGTCACTTCCTTGTTTTTATCATACGGTCAAACAGAGGAGGGACCATTACTAGGTTAAATTCATGTTGGCCATATTTGGCAGAGACGAGCCAATTTTTACACGATTGCTTGGCGGTCATTATAGAAGGTGCAATCGAATGCATGGAGTAGTGTCATCTGTCTACAAGTAATTTCAATTGTCATTGCTCTGTTACTGGGCATTGATGTATGGACATTATTACCAGCGAGCGGATGCCACCATCTGGCTGTGCATATAGCTCCATATTATAAGAACTAGTAATAAAAACTAGTCCCACTTACGTCCCACATCGCGATTGTAATTATTGTGGTGTAAATAATGTGGCATCAGAGCCCACAAGGCAATGCACTGATAAGAATGCAGATGGATACATACGCCATGATCAGTGGAAATAAGGGTGTGAATTTGACAGTCTTAAGTCCCTCTCCCAACATTTGAAGGTTAGCCGGGGCCCCCCTGAAATTTTAGCCTAGGTGCAGCCACAGCCCTACAGATAAGGTGCGACTTTTCTATTCCTAAAAATTACCAAATACTCCCCAAAAATCAAAATAGGGAGTAAAATAATCCCAGCAAAAAATAGGAAAAAGACATTTAGAATCTTCCTCCCCTGCTTTCACCCTCGCAGCTCCATGGATGTGTCTAGAACAGTAGCGCACGTAGAACCAGAGGAAGAAATTACAATTTTAACTGCCTGATCGGAAGAAGTAAACCTATATCTTTTAATGTGCATGGATAATTAGGCGCAAAGAAATAAATATTACCAAAACCTTTCAGCTTTTCAGCTAAAACATTTTTACTTGCTTATAAAATACTCTTTGGGATTTGGACTTACATGTTTACTCCTTAAAAAAATCTTTTTATTCCCAACTTGAAAAAAAAAAAAAAAAAAAAAAAAAAATTAAAAAAGGTAGTAAAACACTTACCCTGGCACTTGCTTCCTTGGCGGGCCCAGCACTTGCCTGCCCCCACCCTTGGGGGCACCCAACTCATGCACTTCTGCCTCAACCCCCCCCCCTTGCACTTACCACCTTTTAATGCACTTGCACTGCAGGATTGTCACAAGGCGGATATAACCGTTTTTGTTGCTTTACTTTGTGAATCCCAGGTGCTCCCCCTCCCTTCTCGCCTTGTGGCACCTGGAAACACTTGTGTATAGGCACCATACACATGTCTAATAAATACATCAATAAATAAAAACAAACATCTGTGCAAGAGCTATAAGTGGCTTGTTTTTTGGAAAGTTCGCGTCCCAACCTACATGCATGGGTGCCCATTGTGAAAGTGTTACGCTCACCTGGTCTCTGCGGAGGTGTTGGGGCACGGTTGCAGCCCTCCTGGGGGTGAAGTCGCTCGGGTCTGACTTTGCCCTCTGCGCTTATGTGGTGACTGGTGGTAATAGGTGATGCTGTTCGGGACTGCTCCTGGTGGAGAATAGGGGGCATGAGTATGCCAGCTTGTGTGCCTGATCCCCTTCCAGACCCCTTCTCCCAAACCGTGGTGCCCGTGGGATGCGCTGTCCCTGGAAAGCTCACCTGTTGATTAGTTTTGGCGAGCACTCCGTCCTGCTGCTTTCGGCAGGGGCGCTTGTATGATCTGGACCGAGTTCCTTCACTGGTCCCTTGCACGTGGTAGTCCAGTCCTGCTGTGACTAAGCTACTATACTTCAGGTAGGTGTTCCCATTTGCCTTTGTCTTTCCTCATCTGTTTTTGCTGTATTGTAAAGTTTGTTGTCTTGTATTGCTGTCCGTTCCACTTTTGATGTTTGCTCTTTTGCTTTCTTCCCTTGCAGATGATGTTGCCGGCCCGGCAGAAGCTGCAGAGCTTGAGGCGGCAGCCGGAAGGAATGAGGAACGAAGCTGCAGCGGTACAGTAGCTGGTAAGTTAACAACGAGGCACACAGGGTTCAAATGCGGCGCAGCCCTAGGACAGATGTTCTAACCTTGTCTTTCTTCTTCTTCACAGGGTCCGAGTTTGTGGATGCAGAGTGCGGTGCTGCGGCGTCGGGATCAAGATCACTGGATGTCAGGAGATGAGTCTGCAGATGAAGCTATGAAGAACCGGTTTCCTGGAGGCGAGTAGGAGAGCGCCTGGTTTCAAAGGTAAGTAAACTGGTCCAAGCGGCGGTGAGCGTCACGTTGCACGTGAGTGCACAGTAACACGTAACACCGGCCTTAAGGATGGAGCAGCTTATATAGCCGAGCTCCTGAAGCCATGCCCACCAGGTTCAGCCTGTCTGCCACACCAGATGAGTCAGCACATGAGGATGTTCTCTGGAATAATGGCTTTCAGCTCCTGGAAAAGTTCTTGTAAAGTAAAAGCACTCCTGCACTGAAATAAAGTGTTCCTGCTCACATTTCTATATGAGCCTGGCGCCAAAGGTGCCAGGACTGGGTCCAACCAGGGCCCCTGTGTTTATGGGTCCCAAAGGGACATAAGTGAGTCAAGTGACCCATTTCCCCCATTACTAGACGGTGTGGTTTTTGTGTTCTGGGGCTGTGGCCATGACAAAGTGTAGCCACTGACCGTTCAGATTCATAATGGATGCTAAACGTTCCCTGGAGAGTCCATCACTAGACTGTTTAGTTTTGGCTACTAGGTGGCACTTTACCAACACCTATGAGCTAATTGACCACTCCATGCCAGTGGTCATTCCAATGGCAAGCCCCACCCTCGACCTGCCTCGCCTTAGCCAAAACACTCATGTGATAGGCTTGAGATAGCTTTATCACCAAGTAATATGAAACTTTGTGCTATACATGGCCTGCCAGTGTCGTTTGTAAGAGGTCTTCAAGAGTTAATAGTTTAACTGCCACTGTAAACAGTTTTTTTTTTTTTTACCAAAAATACCTTCAACTACTTTTATGGGCAATATGCGTTTCCTCACACTCAAATGTTATTAAAACAATTATTTGGAAATTCAACAGTTATCTTGCATATATCTATTAGATTGGCATTTGCCAGACACTGATATCCTGTGGCGAGGTACCTAATTTTGCCACTACTCGGACTTTATGGCCACGTAGTACCATTATGGCAGTGCATGGCAAATGCCTACTCGATGCCTTCACAAAAGCCAAAACGGTTGGCTTTGCCAATGCTTCTTGCCTTCGAAAGCCAATTAGGAATATGCACCAACCAGTCATACTTACATACTGGCACTGACCGATGTCAGATAACCGTGGCAACCAGTGCACACTGGCAGCTCAAGTAAAAGAAATAACACTGCTTCACACGTCAGCCATTTTGAAAACGTGAAAGGCTTTGGAAAGGATTTTTGCTCAGGTGTTCAGAGCGTTGCAGCTCTTTGTTATTTTTCTCTTCGTGTCCTAGAAAACGTCTCCAAGGTTTTGAAACCCTATTATCTTTCCGGATGGTTCGGTATCAGAGCTCGTTTATCTCCGTTAATCACTCCCACGCTTGAGAATGCGATCTGACAGCTCATCCAGTCCCTTCTGTCTAAGGGGCTTATCTTTCATTCGCTGCCGAGTCCAGCCGGGTATTCCACCTGGGGTTTCCAGTGACCCATAAACAGCCAAGAGTAAAGCTTAAAATGTGTAGAAAAAGCATTTTCAACAGAAACCTCACTTATACTTATAATTTTTTTTAAATTATTTGTATACAGTTTATTCAAACCTTTACAAAAACATCAAAACAATCATTTAAAAGAACACAGAGAAAAATGTTTTTCCCATTATACACAGACAACTCTACCAACAATATGGACAGAATGGAGTTAGCCCATATAGGAGAAAAAGATAGCAAAATATAAAATGTAATATTCATTGTGCTCAGACATTGCATAAACAATTTCATATTCCTGACAGAACACTTGGCTGTATGTTATTATAAATGTAAGCTTTTAATGAATCCAGATAGGGCCAAGCCCTCAGGAGTGGTTTGGATTTGAGGACATATTTTCCATGCCCACTCATCCTCAAACATAATGTAGTTGATTTTTAGAGGTTCCAGATATTTCACCCTAAGGGGGTGAAGGATCACACATTCCATAACCAAATGTTTCAAAGACTCCTCATAGGTCAGGCAGAACCTGCATCTAGCAAGATCCGCAGGAGTCACCCCTCTTCTGACCAAGAGGTCTGTAGTGGGAAGGACATTCCATCTAGCTCGAAGGACAATACCTCAATATAGTCTATCTGGAAATTGTAGAATAAACTTCGTGGGAGCTCCACAGTGCTCTATGTTCATGATTCAAATGCACCAATGAAGGATAAGAATGGAATGTATCTACAGTTTCACACCAATCAAATTTGAATAATGCACGCTTTATACTTGTAATTCCAGTGATCCAATCAACTCGTATGGGGGTGGGACTGGGCCATAAAATTGTACCGGGCACTAATGAAAAAAAAGTGGCCCACAGTTCCAAATGGCAATTCTTTCCTTTTGGGACAGACCGAGTAGTAGCCAAGGGGGAGGTTTTTGATAAAATGTGATGCAAATTGTGCATTTTAAAGAATATTTATTCAGTAACACTGGTCAAAACTACTAGCCACATGGTGAAGGAACTTATCAAACTGACCCACACAGACCAAAAATGTGGCCCACTTTGACCCAAAAAATCTGGCCCACACTAGCATTTTGCGTTTTTGGTTCGAGGCATTGCCCTGTTCCGGATAGGCCGGTCTAAGCCACAATTTGGAACTCTCTACTGGTTCAATCCGCCTCACCTTAAGGAAAGCATCACGCCTGAGGCCAACCGCACTCTTCAAATGTGTTACAGACAAGAAGACTTAATAAGCATGGTATATGTGTCCTATCTCACCTCTCTGCATGTAAACCGCAAGTCAGCTGCATGCTAGCATCGAGGCAGGTGTCCTGCGCATGCATCTCAGCAGAGCCCTCAGCTGTAGACAGTTGCCTTAAGGGTTTGACAGGCTTTGGACTTCACCCCTTCCCCCTCTCTAGCGCTCAACCAATAGAATACAGCATGGTCCAACAAATAATTTGGTCCAGCTATCACATATTCTGACACATCACTCTTCCCTCTGCCTTTGCATTATGCCCTCTGCCCATCACCAACGTGGCGATAAATCTTTGCATGCATTGTACAGCAACTGTGATTTACAGGTTTCATCAGACCATTGTTTTGCCTAGGGTGTTCACCCACCACAGCGCTTCGAGGCCATACCAATGGCAGTAGGTGCTATACACATTTCAAATAACATTTGTTGGGAGCACAAAACGCTCGAGCTTCAAGGGACTCTGGAGGGCGGCATTAACACCACTTGGTACGAGGTTGGCTGTTCAGCCTTTAGGTTGTAAAATGCACTCTTAATTTAATGTGCACACAACTGAATCATACTAGTTTCACTGCAGAGCAAGAATGGCTTCATGGCTAGTCTAATGGGTTTTCCTACCCAGAAAATCTGCAGTCAGTGAAGTGCGAGAGAGTGCATGTGCCAGGCAGGGCATTATGTCACAGTACTTGGCTTTCACTTCTAAATCAATTGTTTGCTAGTGTTGGCTTCTTTAGATACATTGCACTTAAGTAAAAGTAAAGCTCAGGATTGGAGTAGGGTGAGCTGCATAACATGGCGTGTCACCTGGCATCCCTACTTGGATAACCATGTTGAGGTACAGAGCAAACTCAAACCCAGGCACATTGGGGTCCCTTCCAGCTTACTTTGGCAGTCGTGGCTGAGCTTTCAAAGTCCATCCTTCTGGAGGAAAGCTACACGGCCAAAGTACACAGTAAGAGTTATTACTTTGAACAACATCGAAAACAGAGATGCAGTGTGTAAATAAACTGTTTAACACTTAAGGGTTGTTCCAAAAAAACTTTTTCGCCAGCACCGGATCTTTCATGCAGGGATGGGCTGGCGTATTGGGAACTCTGGGGATTTCCCGGTAGGCCTCTGGGCCTCTTGTGTGGTAAACGATTTTATTTCGACGTTCCCATGGGGAACGACTTGGGCTTGCTGAAAATGTGTACTATGGTGCCACTTAGAAAATAATTTCCAGGGCCTCTTGGTTCGCAGTCTATCCCTGTGCTTGAAAATTCCCAATCGTCAGGCTGGGAATCCTCGTTAACAAACAGTTTACCTTTAAATGTTTTAAACAGCATGTCACTTTAGAGCTCCATTAGGGACATTTTGGGTAATACAGCCCAAAACCAATTATCCGGCTCCTCTTAGCTCCAGCCCTGCTGGCCATCTTCATATTTCTCACTGCACGTGAAGTGTTGCGAGTCCATGAATTCTCTACCAGAGGTGATTTTTTTGGTCTATTTTTTCTAGTTTATTCAATCAGATCTTCCGGTTTGTTGCCACATCGCTTCTCGCCTACGGCAGTGAAGTTTCGGCCCATTCCGTTGCCTCCAGAGTGCCAATGTTCAGTCTGAGGCCTTCAAGAGTCTGCGAGATAACGGATGCTAGGAAGAAAAGCCTACTGAAGACCTGTACCAGAAGTAATCTTAAGTGTAACTTTAAGAACATTAACAAGATCTTCATAAGCAGCGACTTGTACCATCTGCCATTCATTCTAATCCAAGGGCCGCAAGGACTGCCACCGCAGGTAAGTGGCCTGGCTGGATGCAGGTGCCTGGGCCTCTGACTCAGACTCTGCCCATGGTTATGCCTCTGCCAGGCACAGAAGACCCCCCCCCCCACCCCAGAGCAAACTACTGCTTCCAAGAGGTCTAGCTCTCACAAAGAATCTTCCCTGGGCAAGGGGTCATAAAAGGGACATGAATTACACACTCAGGCTGCCCCCTCATCGTCTGTCATTGGCATCTTCATCAACGCTTAATGTTACCTCGTTGACCATTTCACATTTCAGCATTGGGAACGCCTTCATTGACAGCTTTGTTGTCCAAGCACTCAGGAAAGCGGTTCTCATCCACGACTACAGTTCCTTCGTCGACAATATCAACGATGACACCCCCCCCCCCCCCAACTACTTGCAGCCAGCTCAAATTGCAAATTGACAACGAATCCTCTTCGATGACGACCATTATTCTGTCATTCACCTCATCGACGACTAAGACAACGTAGTCGGCTGCAAAAAACGTTACTTCCGCCCCATCGACCATTTCGTTGACAACCAAGTTTTCAACAAGAACTTTTATTACCTTGCAGACCTACGCGATCGCTAAGCACATCTGCATCATCGTTACTCCAGTGCAAAGGCCCTTAGTCCCCACGTTCCTAAAGGGATTTTCTGTGGACAGGAAGGTTCCATCTGCCTTTTCTTATGTTCCAAGACTGACTCGTGCTTACCCACTGTTTTGATTGGCTCCTTATGCACCGCCTACAGTCCCATGTCCATCCATAGCCCCTCCGGAGTAAAAATTGCATCAGGGTTTGGATACAGAGGTTGTATCTTCCGAAGAGGAGGTATTGGAAACAGGGTTTCCTGTCACTAAACTGCGGTCTCCAGTTCCACCAAAGCAAGGCCTTCCTCTACCACAAGTCCCTGCGCATCCTTCTCCAGTGACACCTACCCCGATGGCCATTCCTTCCGGCTCTAGAGAAGTGTCAATGGATATACTATCCACACTACAGATATGTTTCGGAGAACCAGCAGCGGCTTCCTACTCCAGTTACCCTTTCCAGCACAAACGTGTGAGTTCCAGTAAGGAAAGGCCTAGCTCCTCCACAACCTCCTTGTCCTCTCTCAGAGTCTCCCCTTTTACCACCAGTGCTCACAGATACACAGGACTATCCAACAGATGGCTCCCTAGGCACACATTCTACAGACTTTGAAGTTCTGGTGCCAGGTGACGGTGAGCCGGCAGACCTACCGGCAAGCGACTCCCCTCCAGATAAAATTGGCTCTTTCCATGCCCATATATCACGGGCAGCAAAACATTTGGATCTTCTAACGGAAGAACAAAAAAGAAGGGATTCCTTTACCAACAGCGTGAATCTGCCAGAAAATCAATAGTGGCCATTCCAATACTAGAAGATATTTGGGAAGACGGCCATCTGGTGATGAGAACCCATGAGAAAAAAATATAAAGACCCGGAATAAGCACCTGAGTGACTTTGCAGGCAACATTGCCTGGAATCATTTGTTTCTGCAGCTGCCCATAAGCGTTCTGCCAATCCTTCCTCTCCCTGTATGATGCCTCCAGACAAAGAGGGCAAATAGCAAGACGCCTTTGGCAAAAGGGTTCTCAGTGGCGACAACCATCAAAGCAGCAAATTTGTTTGAAATCCTCACACTAGGACTGTGAACTTTGGTTTAAGCTGGGGCCAATGATCGACTTCCTTCCAGATGACAAACTGGATTGCCGTTGACATCACGGATACCGGGTTCTGGCAGCGGGGTAATAGGGCAGTGCTTTGGGGTTTGGCGGAGGGGTTTAAAAGACCAACTTCTGGCCGGTGGTCCAGCCAAAGGAGGTTGATATGCCTTTTGACAGCATCAACCTCTTTGGCAAGAAGGTTGATTAGACCCTGCAGGCCTTCAAGGCCGGCACTGAAACAGCACATACACTGGGCACTCTACAACAACGCTACCAGTCCTTTCACAGAGATAAAGCAAAGTTTTCAAGGACTTCAAGGGACTACGGGTCTTCCTACAGGCCACAAGCATCCCGTGCCGGCAACACCCTAGACGGTTATAAGGGAAGATCTCAATCTTATAGACGAAACCATCAACAATGCAGAGCTTCCGCCACATGTCAAGTGCCGAAGCAGACCTCACCATGCCCTGGCCCGACCCCCAATTCGACACCCCTGTAGTGGGGTGGCAAACCAACGTTGTTGCACAGTAGAAAAAAAAATAAAAAATCACCGCCGACAAATGGGTGCTATCCATCATTCAACAGGGCCATACCCCGGAGTTCATGGGAAAATGTCCCTCCATTCCTCTTATCCCAAAGGCGGAAAAGATGGTCCTTGCTTCTCCAAGAAGTGTAGTCCCTCCTAAAGGAGGTGATCAAAGTTGCACCACTGCTCCTCCGGGGCAGCTGAGCATACTCCAGATGCTTTCTGGCAAGGAACAAAAATCATGGAGGATGGAGACCCATACTAGAACTCAGGAGCCTAAACAAATTCCTCATGTCTCAAAGGTTTCAGATGGTAACGCTGCAACACATCTTGGACCAGCTGAAAGAAGGTGATTTCCCTCTATAGACCTAGAGGATGCATTCTTTTCACATCCCCATTCATCAGCAGCACATGAGTTTCCTCTGATTTCAAGTACAAGGAGGACACTACCAATTCAAGGCCCTGCACTTTGTGAACCCTCTTGGTGTTGAAATCAACCCAAAGTGCCTAGCTCCAGTGGTAGCCCACCTCCGTCATTCAGACGTCCACGTGTACCCGTATCTGGATGACTGGTTAGTGCGCACCCCACCCCCATCTCTACCACTAGTGACACAACATACAACATACTGATGATTCCAACCAGTGCTCCCCTCCCCCATCTCTGAAGGTTCTCTCTCACCTTTTCAAAGTCATGTTTACATCCGGCTCAAAACCTGCTATTCTTGGGCTCATGTCCCAATACTCTTTCGTGTGTCACCACGCCTTCAGAGGAGAGGGCGAAAATGACACTGAACAAAGTCCAACAGCGGTCAGGTCTGCCCATCGCATCAGTTCACTCCCTCAAGTCCTTCCTAGGAATGATGTCCTCATGCATCCAAATGATCCCTCACTGCAAATTCTAGGGTCCTGGGAAAACTAGCGTCACCTCACGCATTCCTGCTCTACATTGGTGAAGTCACTGTCTCACCCTCAATCAGGGAGCCCCTTTTGTCTTCCAGTGCCTCATGTCACAGGGATCATGAATGCCTCCCTGGAGGGTTGGGGAGCCCACACAGGAGAATTCCACATGAGAGGGCTATGTTTACCCAAAGAAAAATGCACTGTACATGAAGGTCTTGGAGATGAGAGCAGTGTTCTGTGCCCTGAAAGCTTTCAGAACACAACTGCAAAACAAGGTGGCTCGTATCTTCACAGACACCACCACCACCATGTTCTATATCCGTAAGCAAGGTGGTACCCGCTCTCCGATTCGGTCTGCAGAGGCTAAAGCACTGTGGAAATGTGTGCTCGTGCACAACGTGTTTCTGATTCCCTTGCATCTGCCAGGGATCCACAATACAATTGCGGATTTCCTCAGCGAGGAACTCAGCGTTATGACACGATTGGAAACTTCACCCAAGCGAAGTTTTCCATTCCTCTAGTCTTCAGGTGGGGATGTTCGGAGATCGAACTCTACGCTATAGCGACCAACAGGAAATGCACCAAGTCTGTGAGTAGATTTCACCAGGTAGGAAGCCTGGGGGGGAACGCGTTCTCATTCCAATGGTACATACAGTTTTTAAGTTTTCCCTCCGATCCCTCGGCTACTGTGAGTTCAGTGCACTCAAATAGAGCTGTTGGACGATGATCCTGGTTGCCCAAGCCTGGCCGACGGAAATGTGGTACACGAAGTTACTTCACCCATAGGTGGCTCCATTCATCATATTGCCCTCTCTTCCAGACCTGCACTTCAGAGACAGCGGGTCGGTACTACACCACAACCCATCATCCCTCAATTTGACAGCATGGCTCCTGCAGCCCTAGAATTTGGGAGTATCCGGCAATCTCCAGAATCCAAGAGAATACTGGCCAGGGCAAGAGCAACATCTACGTTGTCCTGCTACAAAAGCAAGTGGAAACCTTTACTATATGGTGTGATACTTAGTAGCCAGATCCACTGCACCTTCAAGCAGCACAGGTTTTCCTATACATCCTGCCCTTAGTAAAATTTGGTTTGGCGCATTTGTCTATCTAAGTTCATATAGTAGTCATTTCGTGCTACATGCTTACCACAGGTCAGCCTTCCAGGCGGTCACATCGATTGGCGAAGGAATTCCTCAAGAACGTTTCATTAGTTTTTTCCCTGTTAGAGCCCCTGCTTGGGAACTCCATGTTGTTCTCTCAAAGCTAATTGGACCACCTTTCGTGTCTTTGCACAGAACCACCTTGAAGTTTCTCTCCTGGAAGATTGCATTCTTAGTTGCCATTACCTCAGCCAGACGTGTTGGCCAAATGCAAGTCATCTTCTGCAAATCTCCCTACTTGAGCTTCTATCAGTCTAGGGTGGTTCTGCAGACTAACCTTTCCTTCATGTCGAACCTTTCCTCTGCCTGGAACTGTAATGAACCATTGATTCTGCCAGTGTTATTTGGCTCTCCTTAGTCACCGGTGGAGTGATCCTTACATTCTCTAGATGTTACCGGAGCCCTCAAGCTCTATGTGGCTCGCAAAAGGGAGTTCCCAAAGCCATCACAATTGTTTGTTGCCTTCAGACCTGTAGGCAAGGGCATTACCCTTTCGAAGTCTTCCATTGCAAGTTGGCCATCAATGTGCATTTCCCACTGCCATCGCCTGGCCAACAGGCCCCTTCCAGGAGGACCAAGAGCAAGCTCGACGTGAGCTGTGGCTTCTACTACGGCATTCCTGTCCAGTGTTCCCCTGCTCAACATCTGCAAGACAGCTGCGTGAGGTCCTTCATATGGTATTGAATTATTCGCCTGATTATGTTTATATCTTGCACATCAACAGAATACCAATTTAGCTACAATGAGAAACCAGAAGTACGTTTGGATCAGGTTACCTACCACAAGATACCTAGTTACCCTGTGTGAGTCTTCTCACACAGCAGGATGTGTGGGCTACCCAGGTTGGCGTAAGCCATATGAGGATTCTAAGGGGAACAGGAGTGTACAACACAATTCCCCTCATACCATTTGTCAAATCAAACAATATAGATTTCAATCTATGAAATATTCTTAATGTTCCCCAAGCAGCTTGTAAAAAAAAAAAAGGAATCCGATTTTCTCTACACTTACTTTTCTGACAAGAGGGGTAGCTAAATGGATAAGGCAGTTAAGTAATTCCTTCCTCCTTTAATCCCAAATAACCTGTATTTAGTCAGGTTCACATCTAACCCATCTCAAATTTCGTTCATCTGCCAAGGAACTCTTCCACCGAATCTCGAGTTTGGATGCAGTCTTTAATGCCATGGGTTGTTTTTTTTTCATTGCATTTTCAAATGCTCTTCCGAAGCAGTTACTGGGGTTGAAGTATAGCCCGCCATGAGCAACGTCGTAGGTCCTTAAAAAAGCAGCACACCATAAACATGTGTGTGATATCCCAACTATTTTGCCCTAGTGCCAAGAATGGAACCACCAATTCCCCATCCAAACTTTTCCCAAAGTGGACCATCTGAGAATTCCTCTCTGAGGAAGATCTTGTGTGTAGCAGAAAAATGCCCTTCCAATCTTTGCTGCTTCACTGCCTACTTTGCTTTATTGAATGCACTTTTTAGCTGAAAATTTTGCTCCAAAAATGTAGTGGCTATGGAGGAATGAGGCACCAACCAAATTTCTTCAACAAAAAATACATTTGTAAAAAATAAATAATAAAAAATGACAAAAAAAATACTTCAGTAAAAAAATGTAAGCATACTTTTTTCAAAAACGTACAAAACCCCACAAAAAATGATAGCAAAAACACACTGAACCAATGCCCTTCCAATCCTTGCTACTTCACTGACTATTTTTTCAATGCAGTTTCTTTGCAGAACCTTTTTCTGAAATAATGTAGGGAGTGTTATTATATAAGGCAATATGATCGGGTGGTAGGTGAGGGGGATGTACAGGGTAAGTGGGGATATGGGGGAAATGGGGGCACCAACCACATGCTTGCAGCAAAAAATAGATTTGTAAAAAAATTAAATACAAAAAAGTAAAAAAGGTACAAAAAGAAAGAAAAAAGGACAGCAAAAACATACTGACCCCATGCATTCTAGACTCTCTGCCCTGCACGCCTTCTTTAGTCCCCCACTGTGATTTTATTTCCAGCATGCACGATTGTCAACACCTCGCTCAACTTCCTAGGAGGTGTAGAAGGATAAATTGATGGTATCTGGGCTGCTCTATGCTGCACACGATTGGCAGTGACTGCCTGGTCAGCACCTCAACGGTGCACCAAGATTTGGAGGTGCGTGGCGCAATAGAGTTTCAGAATACTGCCCCTCACTACCATTAACCTCATGCTACAATAGCTCCACTTGAACTCTCATTATTTCTTTAAGTATAGTTGTGCACAAAATGGACCAGATACTGTTATGGGTGTATTGTTCCACTCTGTTTTTGTATGCCTTTGACTGTCTTGCGGCTAATCCGCAGTCTCCGTAAAATTCATTGTACTTCCATTTTCTTAATGTCATTTATTGAACTTCTATTGTGAATAGACTCTTACAGTTCATGCATCTATTTTGGTAATGTATTCACTATCTGAAATAACTGGAACCTGAACCATGGCAATTTAAGTTTCTGAATCAAAACTATGACTCTGCAATTTCAGATACTGGCCTTTGCATTTCAAGGAAAAGTGTTTAAGTTCCCTCTAGGATTAATTTTCGCCCCCTTATTTTCTCTGGCTTCCAATTACAATATCAAGCAAGGAGGCCTCTGCAAATAACTCATTCGGTACAAAACGTTATGGCCAAGATAGCCTTTAAACTTTCCAGCGTTTGCACTTTGTGATGAATCTAGGCAATTTGTCCCTTCTTCCCGGTGGGGAGACAACCCCTTTGAGGCTCGGGAGGTGATCCTGGTTAAAAAAAGACCCTCCCTATGGGTCAGGGAAAGCGGGACCTCACTGGGAGTGATTCCTCTGTAGGGGACAAGGACTCCCATTCCTTTAAGGAACTCCCTCCAAGGAACACTTTCTGCCTATATGGGAATAGAAAAAATATATATATTTCGACTCTATGGCCTACAACCAAGACTGTCATTACTTGGCTCAAGGTAATGCTGGAGACCAGTTGAACTCTGCTTTGAACGTACAGTAACAAGCCCCTTTGATGAGCGCGAACGTGACTATAGAGATGAAGAACCTTGAATGGAGGAGAGAGAATCCTATGCAGAGGTGAGCCTCTAGCGTACAAACATTCTGGTGGGGCGGAGCAAGCAGTAGCGTGGAGAGAAGCAAGTAAGCAAAGATGCCAGAAGGCCAGCGTCAAGAGAGGCGACAGAGCCGAACAAGAAACCGACAGGAACAGTCTTACTACGTTGCGTGACCAAGCTGCAGCCGTAGTAGGTCACAGACCTAAGAAACAGTGCAGAGGCCAGGAGAAAACTGAAGAAAGAATCCTCCATTCTGGATAGGAGGACCAAGGAGTCTGCCATGACAGGAAGCATTTGCGAAACAGGCGCTTACGGACCAAGAACGTAGAGAAGGGAGGCAGATGGCCACAACCCCGCTGGGATGCCGCACTGCTGGAGCACGCTCAGAAATACAGAAGTTACCAGGGTTGCCCGGGGTGGAGGGATGCTAGCGGAACCGCACAAAGGGAAAGAGAATGAGGGTGGAGGGAGCCTTCAAAACCAGTGAGATTAATATGTGATTGAAACTTTTCAACCAGCACAACGCATTAAGAAATGCAGAGTGCATAAGGTTATGCAAGCCCCAATAGAAATTTGGGAAACTCCAAAGAGAAGGGAATCTGGAGGGTACAAGCAAGTGTATCAAGAAATAAACACAAGAAAGAGAAAGTGGCTAAGTTGGTGAGAACATGAGGAAATCATTACTACATGTAAACGACTAGACACATTTAATTCAGAGACTTGCAACTTTTCCTGAAGCGTTTAAAAAGGAGCGCGGAAACACTTTGTTTTGAACTATTTGTGAAAACTATCTCCAGAGCAAGATCATCTGAACATTGGCCCAAGAAAGCCTGAGTGAGAAGGCCCTCGCCTGTGCTAATTTTTAAGTCGTTTTGAAAATAGTGGTAGTTCTAGATTGCAGGTAGGTTACAGACTGAGGACTGCCATTTTTGTCGATGGCTGATGGGCACCCTTAGTTTACTTTATAGTTAGTGTAAGGTTGTGGAAGGAGGAGACTGACACAGGTGGCATTCCTTTAGTTATAGACTTATTGGTTCAAAGGAATAAAGAGGAAACCCTAACTTTCAACATCCTCTAAGAGGGGTTTCCCTGCCTCAACCAAAAATGCCAGGGAGTCTGTCAGGATGTCCAGGAAAAATAAAACGTTCACTGTCCTGTGTCGGAAACGCATTTTCTTCCCTTACACGCATAACTAAACAAAAGGATTAGTGAGTCTTCCTAGTGCAGAGGAATGGCTCCCATCTGGAGAGTAGACTGTGGTGCCAGTAAAACAATGGACTGTATCCAGAGGGAATTACTCTTCCCCGGGCCACAATCCTTTTCCAAGGTGATAACAAAGTTTCAAGTAAAAAGTCTTAGAGGACTACACATTATTTGTTCAACTCAAAGTTCAAAAACATCAGCATTCCTTATTGACCACCATTACTGACTTTACTGTTGGATCCCCGGAGAGTGTCTCCCCCACTCCAGGTGTCCTGCTTCTATTCCATGGGGCATGACTCATCAACGGATATGCCCTTCTTCCCCTGGTTCTCTTCAGACTTCTCGCAATACCGGAGGAAAAGACTCCCTTTCACCTGGCTTTTCTCCAGCTACTCCCAGCGCCAGGGAGAATTACTCCCTTTCCCCGGTCTTTCTCCGGTTTCTCACAGTGCCAGAGGAAAGGACTCCCTTTCCCCATGGCTTTTCTCCAGCTTCTAGCAACACTAGGGGGAAGGACTCCCACCAATGGTCTTTCTCAAGTTTCTCTGCTCATTCTATAAGCAGGCCAGCTTCACTATCCTGCCAGGTACTGCTACTGTCCATATAACCGTTATGCTTTCTCTTCTGTACTTCGGGGTCCCAGACCTTTACTTCAGTGCAATTATTTGTCCAGTCTCTTTCCCAGGCCTTCTTCTCAGCCCAACTGTCTAGGGTACTTTCACCTTTCTTTATAGGACCCCAGGGCCTTCTTCTGTCCTCAACAGCTAGCCCCGCAAGTCCCTACATTCAGGGAGCTACTGTTCAGGCTCCAGCGTTCCCAGGACTCAATCTCTTCCGTCCCACGCTCGGAGTGGTCTGCTCCAGCTTCTCTGCAGCTGCTGTTCACCACCGGCCTGCCTTCCCGATGTGGACTGCATGGTTCCCACTAGTCCATTAGTGTCAGCAGCCTGCTTCCAGTCAGGAGAAGAGTCCTTCCTCTTCCAACCCTTTTTGGAGGCTTCACTTTCTCACCTCGCATCTCGGTTCCCATTTGCTGCACCACCGACCGGCTTGCGGCTCCTTGAGTGATGGGCTGAATGCCATCTTCAGTCCTTCCCTTTTTATGTTCCAGTTGCTCACATATTGTCCATATTGACTAGAATGCTGGTTTTGGTTCCCCGGAGAGGAGTTCATCACTCCACGCCTCTTCTTCATATTGGTACTGATGTTATAATTCTCAATCGGGTTAAATGGATTCTTCATCTCAGTTTTTCCATATGACGCACATAGGTAGTCCCTATTTTTCCTTGTCTCAGTACATCTTAGGGAGGCTGGATGATCTAGGTTACCCAAGTGTGGGCATTTATGACACCCTGTATAAGGTGTGAGTTTGTGGTATAGTTTGGATATACCGCCTTCTCCCTGGATAGTCGTCCCTGGATAGTTGTCCCTAGTCCCATAGGGGAGATCCCTCCCCATGAGATCCATCTGCCGAGTACCACCCCCAGGCGTACTATCGGATAGCGGCCTCACCCCATGGGAAGGGGCTCCCCGTCGGGGGGAAGGGACAGCATCCAAAGGTTCATCATATAGGGAAATCCCTCGTAGCAATAGGGACAGAGGCATTTTTCTTCTAGTTCATATTAAACACATTCAAAATGTCATCCCTGAGTCTGTCTGCTTCTGGTTCACCAATTCAATTTCTTCAGCTGAAAAGCACACACTAGCTGTGCAAGAGGACAATTGCTTGGGCACTGAAGAAGTTAGATTTTCCTATCTGAAGAATGGTGGTGGTTGAACTTTCTGCTTCAGCTCCGGAAGGTAGAGTTGAAGTAGTCAAGATAATGAGTCATGGCTGTTCCCAAATTGAAAATTGCCATGATTTGGAAAACAGGAACCAAAAACCCCCCAAAAAGTATAAATAAATATCAGGTACATTTTTCAGTTTACCTTTAAAAAAAAAGGAAGGAGACAGTCTAGTCCTATCTCTGGATAAGTGGATTCCCAAAATTCTTGATTCGTCATTGTCTCATGCTTTCAAAATTCAGAGAGCCAACATAGTAAGGACTTGTGCACCCTTCTTCACATAGGCCGATAATGGTTTGCTTTCTAAAGCACGACAAACACACCTGCTCTTCACACCCTCCAAGAAGCATTCTCAACTTTCATTTGCTGATATCCATCTCACCCGATTTCTCCAAGGAAACTTTTGAAAAGAATACAATTCTTGTTTTTAATACCTCATCTCAAAAGGCATGGCCTTAAATATGGCCTACTCAACCCTGTACACATTATTTTCACAACACATGCGAGTATCAAAGAATTTTTTGAACTGGATGATATTCATATTATTCAGTTTTTGGGTCCATGCCTTCTGGACTCCATTTCTCCAGATCACCTTTTTTTTAATCCTCGTCCAGTAACAATTCCCTGCTTAAATATTTCGGCAGCAATAGATGCAGGAAGTCGAGTAGCAATACATTTACACTATTTAGGGGCAAGCTTGAATCAATGTTAACACACCCAAGGAGATTAAAAAAACACAAATAGAACAAAAAACAAACAAGGGATAAATCTCTCTCTCATTAAGTCTTCTGACCCCTCCCTGTCTAGCCTTGCAGAATAGGGTTAAAAATGTGAATAATGTTTTATTGATTGTTTACCTGTAGTAGTACAGCCTCTAATATGTGGTCAACATTTTTCAATATTTTATTTCGCCCATTACTTTTTTTTTACAGATAACCTACTGTTCATTTTTAATTTCTGATCTCTTCTGATATTTCATCTTATCTGTGTGATGAATTTGATGTCATCGCCACTTTCCCTTTGCACTAAAGAGGACCGAAAAGGGGGTCTTACACCTGAGTGTACCCTTATTAGTTATATTCACACATTATAGGACTCAGGCAAGAGTATTATATATGGGGGATTTTTTGAGGTTTTCTGTTACGTTTTTGGTTCCCCCCCCTCTTGGGATTTTTGGGGGTTTCCCTGTTTTAAAACTGCTTAAAAGATGAAAAAACGTTTTACAAATGTTATTCCAGTTCTCTATCCACATGATTTAAAAACATTTCTTTTGTATTTCTGTCCAACGAAAACCATTTCAAAGTTTTTCTCCTTCAGAATGGATCTGTGTTCTATATTTTGTTTCTCAGAACACAGTGTTGGAAAATGCCGTAATATTTTGTTCAGCTCTCCTGTGTACTGTGAACCAGTCTTCCAGGTTTTTTTGGGGGACTCCGTTCAGAGTTTGGAGTTGTCCTCATGTTATCTTCTTTAGGAGGGATGAATGTAAATAGAGATTAATATCTAATCTTTGAACACTAATAGGGTGTCCTTTTGATTAACAGGGTACTCTACCCAATTAAAAAAGATTTTTAATTTCAGCACAAGACACACTCCCCTGAAGAATGTCCTACATTGTTGTACATAAAGGACAGAAACTTGTATAAATCAGGTTATTTGAGACATACCAATAAGAAACCAGCTGAAATTAGTTAGGCATTGGAATCAAAGTGTTATTTGGTTACACATTGTTGATCCTTCAAGCACTATTATATTGCGACTTACTCATGGTGTTTTTACTTGTGTTGTTTTAGTATATTGTATGTGTTTTATGTACTATGATCATTTTTATGACTGTTTTATGAAATGCTGATTTATGATTAATAAAATTTGTGATAATTATTAAGATGTTCCACTTGATGTGGGAAGAGTAAAAGGTGACACCCAATAGTACATAGGACCTTTTGGAATATAGAAAATATATGTTCACAGAGCAAGAAGTCTGTCTATCCGTACCTGTGCTTCAAAACCGTTCTGAGAATAGAATCTTCTTTAGGAGGATCATTATCCAAACTTGCATCGAGTTTCAAGATCGTCACTCGTCTGATAAGTTTGGAAAGCAAAAGCCTACCGGTTTCAGTGGGGTCGCCAAATTTCAACCACTTTCAGAGTTATAAAGACATACATTACATGATGTGTCTTTTACGAGGTTACTCATTTGGGTTGAATTGAAACAGGAGGACCCGCCCGGTTGTAAAGATTCCCATTAGTGTCAATCCATGTGGTAAGAAAGCGTGTGTATGTTACTTCCTGGACAGCATTGTACTATTTGCATGCCCGGGAGCCTCGTACTTAGATCAGAAGTCCCTCAGAACTGTTGACATCAGTGTTCCGATCAACAACGCATACAGCTTGTTTACCTGGAGTAGTACTGCCTCTAATATGTGGTTAACATTTTTCAATATTTTACTTCGCCCATTACTTTTTTTTACAGATAACCTACTGTTCATTTTTAATTCCTAATCTCTTCCGATATTTCATCTGATCTGTGTGATGAATTTGATGTCATCCCCTTTCCCAGCACTAGCCTCTCTTCATGTGGCAAGGGGACCGCAGCTGCCACCTGATCCTGACCCTGGGGAAGGCTATATGAGCGAAGACCACATGGGGGGAGGTGACCCTCAGAGGGGGATACATCATCGAATGAGACACGGTTATGTCCTTTTCCATTTAGGGATACCCCTTCCATTCCCCATGCCTTGATGGCATATTGTCATGGCTCCCTTCACCCACCCATGGAAGCTACTGAGAATACCCTCCAATGTCCCATACATAAAACACCCAGGACTCACTTTCATGCATGTGAAAGTACTGCAACAAGGAAGCTGAATGGAGTAGTGAGGATCAGTAAAGGCGAGAACCACAAGACATGCTCTAGTTGTTGTGAGTGCATTATAGGTGCTGGAGCATTCAAACACCCTAATTGGTTGACTGGGAAGATACGCTGCTGGGGTAAGTCCTATCCGCTCAGTATCAACCGAGGGACTACTGTGTTGCAGAGAAGCTTGTGGAGCCTGCCGGGACAAGGGCAGAGGAAGGAGTCTGCAGGAATCAGTCTCCTGCTTAGAAGCCATGAGAGGAAGAGAAAACTTTCTGGCAATTGTGCGATCCGGAGAGCAGCATCCACGTCGCCCAAACAGAAGCACATAGCAGGCACGCAGGAGCCGTGATGGACCTGAAGCCATCGAGCAAAGTCGGTGAGCCCGGGAAAGGGAAAGGGGACACTGAAGCGCTGCTTCGCAATCACTGCGGGCAAGCTAAAGAATGCCACAGAAAGCCGGTGAATCCTTAGGAGGGAAACTGGGACACTGAGGTGTTTCGGCAACATTGCTAAGGACAAACAAAGGAAAATGTAACAAAAGGGAATATGAAGCCCAATATTTCTAAAGTGGGGGGGATTCATGGAATTAATGCAAGATATGTGAAGGTTTAAGTATCGATTGAAGCACATGAGAAAGCCCTGGCAGGAGAGTATACCAAGCAAAGTCAAATTTGCAAGTATATCAATTAAACCACATGAGAAAGCCTTGGCAGGAGAGTAAACCAGGCAAAGTCAAATTTGCAAGATATTTTATGCTATTTTGCATTTATATAGCGCCTTATATACCATTGGTATGGTCTGAAGGCGCTGGTAGGTTGAACGCCCTTGGGAACCGAAGTTCAGATCAGTAGAGAGAGTAGAGAGAGTCAATGGTGCGTGTGCAGCTGGTGCGGTATTCGTGTAATAGCTGCTTCTTAGCGGTAGGTGTGGTGGTTCAGAGATCAGGAGAATGTGTTCGTTCTGGCAGGATTTATCCAGACCGAGTGTGGCTGCATTAGGCCTGAGGAGAACGCCTGGCTGGGGGTGTGTAACCAGCAGTGTTTACTTACAATGATGTGTAGTATGCGGCGGATGTTGGTATGAGAACAGTTATACCGATTGGTGTCATAGTATCTCTGTGTTCTAGTTGAGTGGTGGTGTAGAGGGGAGAGTAAGCGTGGTGGTGTGATGTGATGTGATGGGTTATATGCTCTTTTAAAACGTTCTCTGCATTCCAAACCATACTATATACGTCACGCAATTCTATGCGCTCCAGTCCGTTCCATGCACTCCTATCCACTCCATGCATCCCAATCTGCTCCAGACACTCTGGTTCGCTCGACGCACTCATGCACTCCAGTCCGCCCCACGCGCTCCAGTCCGCCCCGCGCATGCATTCTTGTCTGCCACACACGCTCTACTTCACTCGTTCCATCCGCTCTACGCATTCAGCTGCTCTACGTACTCATCCGCTCTACACAACTCCTCCGCACTACCCGACACGTCCGTTCCATTCTAGGCACTCGTTTTGCTCCAGGCACTCGTCCTCTTTATACCCTCACACGCACTATGCATTCACCCATTTTGCTCATTCACCTGCTCTACGCACTCGCCCCCTATACTCACGCCACCCCCTCTATGCACTCCGCCCCCTCTACGCATTCATCCTCTCTACGCACTCTATCTCCTTCTACGCACCCCTTTTTTCATATGTACTCTTTCGATCATATGCACTCGTCTGCTCTATATACTTGTCGGCCCTGCATACTAGTCTGTTCTATGCAGTCCTCCACTATTCGTTCTTCCGCTCAGCTCATCCATCCCACTCTGCTCATCCATCAGTTCCTCGCACTCATCTGTTCTACTCACTCATCTGCTCTGCATGCAATCCGCACTCATCTGTTCTACATGCTTATCCGTTCTGCGCACTCGCCCGGTCTATGTAACTCCTCCACTCTAGGCATTTGTCTGCTTTATCCCCTCGTATGCACCATACCTTCATCTGCTCTATGCATTCACCTACCCTAAGCAATCGCGCTCTCCCTGCACTCACTCGCTCCCCGAACTCACCAGCTCTCCATGCGCATTCGCACGTCCGCCCTCTGCACTCATCCGCTCCCCGCACTCATCCGCCCCCACGCATTCAACAGCAATATGCACCCATCAGCCTTATAAAGTAATTCGCTAGTACTCAGTAATCCTGTTCTATCTATTTGTCTGCTCTATACACTCAGGCACTCTAGTACACTCAGGCACTCTAGTACACTCAGGCACTCTAGTACACTCAGGCACTCTACGCACTCGTCCGCTCTACACCCCCAAACCGCTCAATCTGATCATCCATTCTATACACTCATCCAATCTACATACTCATTCGATTTACACACTCATTTGAACTATATAGTCATCTGTTCTTCCACTCGTGCATTCTTCCACTCAGCGCATTCATCTGGTCCACACGCTTCATCCATTCTAACTATTTCATCCACGCCACTCACTTCGTTCACTCCTCATGTATTATGTCCATTTCAGGAGTTTAAGTCTCTTTACTGTTTCCGTATGATTTATTCTTATTAACCACTTCATTGCTTTTGATCTATTTTATTCGGTTAATTCCGATTGTCCTTCTAGTTTATATTAGGGGTTACTAGCTGTCAATTTCTCGCATCAGGTAGTTTGTTGGATTGGTGACTTTGAGATGCGGTTAGTCTGCTTGGGTTAATTTGGTATGGGTTGGTTTTAGGGGAGAGCCAGGTTTTCAGCAGTTTGCGGAAAGACGTTAAATCCTCAGTTAGGCGTATGTGAGGTGGGAGTGAGTTCCATAGCGTGGGGGCCAAGGCTGAGAATGATGATCCACCTAACCTGACTGAGTTTGTCTTAGGTATGACTAGGAGGCCGGCTGAGCTAGATCTTAGGGTGCGTGGGGGATGATAGGGTTTTAGCTTGTCTTGAAGATATTGAGGTCCGGTTTTATGCAGTGCTCAATAGGCGATGCATAAGGTTTTGAAAGTCACCCTTCTGGCTCCAGGATGCCAGTGCAGCGTCTTAAGGGCTGGGGAGATGTGGTCTCTTGGGCTGAGCGCAAGTAGCATTTTGGCTGCCGCGTTTTGTGCCCTTTGGAGTTTATTCAGTTGGTAGTCGTGGATTCCGAGTATAAGGGGTTTGCGTAGTCCAGTCTTGATATAACAAATGATTGGACCGCAGAGAGTCTGTTGGGAAAGGAGAGATATGGAAAGATGCGCCTAAGGGTTTTAAGGTGGTAGTGGCAGGACTTTGAGACGTTGTTGACTTGGCGCGAGAGTGTTAGGTCAGAGTCAAGGGTGCATCCAAGATTTTTCACGGATTTGGAAGGGGTCGGTGAATCGCCCATGGCGGGTGGCCAGGGTAGTGGGTGCGGAAGAAGTTCGGAGTTACCACAAACCATGATTTCTGTTTTGGTGGGGTTTAACAAGAGGTGGCTTTGGGTCATCCAGAGTTCTATGTCAAGAAGGCAGGTGGCCAGGTCAGGTCGGGAGTTGGGTTTTGAGTTCAGGAGTTTTAGAATTAGTTGAGTGTTGTCGGCGTAGTTGTAACACAGGATGTTGTGTGAACGAATTGTTGGTGAGAGGGTAATCAAGTAGAGATTGAACAGGAGGGCGGATAGGCTTGCTCCTTGTGGGACTCCCGTGTCGACCGGGTATAGGTGGAGAGTATCGTTATTTGGTACCTATCTTTGAGGAATGAAGCTATCCATTTAAGAGCGGTTCCACAAATTCCTAGGGAGTGGAGGCGGTCTAGGAGGATTGAGTGATTAATTGTGTCAAAGGCGGCGGATATGTCAAGAAGGATTAGTGCAGCACATCCCGCGGAGTCTGCTGTCATTTTAAGGTCATCCCAGATTGAGGTTAGGGTGGTTTCAGTTCTGTGACGGGCTCTGAAACCCGATTGTGCGGGGTCTAGGAGATTGTTGGCTTCGACAACGGCATTTAGTTGGGAGTAGGCGGTTTGGTCAATGAGTTTGGCAAGGAACCTGGTGTTTGAGATGGGGCGGTAGTTTTTGGGCTCGAGAGGGTCGAGGGAAGGTTTTTTAATTAGAGGTTTGACATGAACCGTTTTGAATGCGTCAGGAAAGATGCCAGAGGAAAGTGCGGCATTTATGATGGATCTTGCGTGTTCTCCTGCGCAGGTGGAAGCGAACATTTCTTTGAGGGTTGTGGCTGGGCAAGGGTCTAGCGGAGAGCCAGATGGTTTGCGGGCAGATAGAAGTTTGAGAAATTGCTCTGGTGATATTGGACTAAAGGATTCGAATGTTGGTTGCGTAGTGGTTGCAGCTGGTGGGCAGGTCGGTATGGGGGGAGTATTGCCTGATGGATACAAGAGGGCCAGTGTGGTGGTTAGAGTATTTGTTCTTTCGAGAGCTGTGGTGTAAAAGTGGAGGGAGAGTGAATCGCACAGTGACTGAGGGGGTCGGGACGGTTTGGTGAATTCGGAGATGATTTTGTGGAGTTCTTTGCTTGGGTTTTTGCAGTTTAGGATTCGGGAGTTGTAGTGGGCTTTTTTTGCTTTCCACATTTCGGCCTTTTATTGATAGAGGTGTCGGGCCAAGGTGGCCCTGCTCTCCTGGGTTTTGTCTTTCTGCCTTTTGCGTTCTAGGTATTTATATAGTTGTTTAGTGGTCTTCAACTCAGGAGTGAACCATTTGGGGAAGAAGCCACAGCGGGTCGATGGTTTGCAAGGGGGAGTGAGCCACATCAGAGATGCGTTGAACCATGAGTCCAAGGCGTCGGGGGTTAGTTGTTTATTGAGTTGGCATATAGGTGGTGGAGACTGGAGGAGTGCGTCTGCTAGGTCCGAGACGATAGTTTTTTCCAGCATTTGCGTAGATTCGGAGGTTCAGATTAGAGTACGGGAAGGGGGTCGGGTGAGCGAATGGCGAACGAGAGAATGAAGAGAGAATGAAGTGGTCGGACCGGATGATAGGGGTCAGGGGCTTTAAATGAATCCGGGTGCTGGAGCTAAAGATGGCATCAAGAGTGTGTCCTTTATAGTGAGTCGGGCCATTTATGTGGGGATGGAGGTTAATTGCGTCTAAACCGTCAACCAGAGAGAGTGTCATAGGGTTGGTGGGGATGTTGAGCCATATGTTGAAGTCTCCAAGAAGGGTTAGGTTGGGATGGTTTAGTTGAAGGGTGGCAATAGAGTCGCAGAGGTTGTTTGCGAATTGCCTATCGTAGCCAGGGGGCCTGTAGATTATTAGGAATCTGTGTGAGAGCGACAGGGAGAGGGATAGTTTAACAAGGAGAGATTTGCAGGAAGGAATGGAAGGTTAGATGTCAATGATTGAGGCGTGGAAGAGAGACTTGTAGACGAGTGCTATTCCTCCTCCTCTGGAGGGGCGGTTTAGTGTGATGAGGGAGTAGTCAGGGGGGGAAGGCTTCATTAGCGATTGGGGCAAAGTCATCAAAGAACCAAGTCTCGGTGATGAAAACCAGGTCTGGTTTCTTAGAGGCGAGGAGGTCAAATAGGCAATGTCTGTTTTTTGCTACGGATCGGGCATTAAATAGGATGCAGTTCACATCGGCAGGCTAGGTTGGTCTCGGAGCTGGAGCGGAAGGGGGTGGTGGCGGAGAGAGTGGAGGCTGGAGAGGGAGAGGGGTAGGGTGGGAGATGATCGATGGGAATAGTGGGCGATTAGCAGAATTGGCGGGCTTCGGGCGTGATTTGGTGGCTGCGTGTGTTAGGATGATCCGGTCAGGCTTGGGGGATTTGAAGGTGGGGTGTGGGCGGTTAGGAGTTGCAGTTGATGAGAAATCGAGGGAGAGGGGATTCAGGAAGGGTGAAGCCACGGGGGAAGGAGGTGAGTGGTGGAATGAGGTGGTGGGTCGAAACAGGGAAGGCGAAGAGTGCTGAGAGATTGAGGGGGACCAGGTATGTTTCCTCTTTAGTTTATTTGTTGCGATTGGAGTGTGAGAGGGTAAGGGGTTTAGAGGGGGAGAGGGATGTGGCTTCGGTTCTTGCTAGGGCTAGGCGTGCAGTTTTTAGGGAGGGGAAAGGGTGCAGTCGGGGGGGAAGGTGGCGGGATTTGAGGGCAAGGCGGGGGGGTGGATGATTGCAGGGCGGGGTGCCCCAGGTAAGATAGTGAGGGGAGCGGGCATGGGTAACGTTGGCTGCTCGGTGGTGGGGTTCAGGGGAGTAGTGGTCTTAGGGTGGTTGGCTTGCCATCGTGCCAATCTGGCTTGGTGTCTGGAGAGGGGAATGGCAGGGAGTGCGAAGGAGGGTCGGGTGATTTGGGTAGGGGGGACAGGAGGGAAAGCACATCAGGGAGTGTGGGTGATCGTTTCCGACAAACTCTGGTGGAGTGCACTCATGCCCTGGTACGAGCTTTAGGTGGATTTAGGAGGGCTTTCTAATTGTAGTTCTAAATTCAGTGGGGGCACGCTTTTAGGCACACTGCCAAGTTCAATTTGCACAGAGATGATACTAGACTATTAGGTGTACTTCTAGATTCGATTGTACACAGAGATGTTATTAGGCTATTAGGTACTATTAGGTACACTTCTAAGTTCAACTGTACACAGAGATATTAGGTCTACCTCTAGATTCAATTTTGTATAGGGGGGGTATTAGGTTATTTAGGCACCGTTCTAGATTCTACATTACACAGATATACTATTAGGTATACTAATAGGATTAATTAGGATATTTAGGCACGCTTCTTAACCTCAATGGTGTCGTGTACACTTCTAAAATGAACTAAACACAGAGAGACTATTCTGGACACTAGTCCGTTCAATTAGGGCACGCTAATAGGCGCACTTCTCTCAATTCAGCTTTATACAGGGAAGGTATTGGGCATGAATCTAATCTGTATTTTTTGCCCAAAGTTCATAAGGCATATGACTTAATACCGGAAGGGCGACCTATATTAAGTGGAATAGGTTGGTCGACTGAGAATATCTCACAATACTTGGACAATATCTTGAGACCCAGAGCAATGAAACTGAAGGCTTACCTTAAGGACACCACGGATGTAATTATTAAACTTCAATCTTGGATTTGGGAGAAGGATTGCTTACTAGCAACATTGGATGTGAAAGCGTTATACACATCAATCCATCACTCATGGGCTCTTCAAACAATAGACCATACATTCAGGAATGACTCAGCATCAATGTATCATCAGATCATCATGATCAAGGAAATGTTAGAATCATCTCTAGAATGCAACATTTTTAATTTCAACAACACATATTACAGACAAACCAAAGGTGTGGCAATGGGCACTAAATATGCCCCAGCCCTCGCCAACATCTTCATGGGTTTATTTTAGGACACTGTTATTTATCAGGATAAGGCATATCAGAAAGAACTTGTGCACTGGTCAAGATATATCGATGACGTTTTGATACTATGGAAAGGCACAGATTCTGATTTTAAAGAGTTTCAGAACAGAATTAACTTGAATGAAATGGGCATTCAACTCACTGGTACCTGTAATGCAAAAAGTATAGACTTCCTGGACCTAACTATTTACATCGAACAAAACCAAATTAGAACTCGTATGTATCGGAAACCTACTGAAGTCAACTCGACCCTACATGCGGCAAGTTGCCACCACCGATCAACAATCTTGAATATACCATCAGGAGAATTTTTGAGAGCAAGAAGGAATTGCCAGACCAGGGAACACTGAGAAGGAGTGTAACCTTCTGAGATCAAGATTCCAAGCTCGAAGATATTCGGAACAATGCATCAGCAAGGCTTGGGAAAAATGTCCGTCAGTAACGCAAGAGCAAACATTAGCAGAAAGGTACAATATGCGGGAACAACTAAACATAGGTTTTATTACGAAATACAGTGATGACTACAGACATGTGAAAAGAATCTTAGCCAAACATTGGCATCTATTGAAACTTGATGACAACATTTCGAACTTTGTTGATGATAAACCTAGGATAATTTTCAAAAGAGCACAGACTTTGAGAAATAAACTAAGTCCTTCCAATTTACCAGATATAACGGAGGAATCACAAAACTGGTTGAAAACGACCACCAACGGATTCAGGAAATGCAGGACTTGCACGATGTGCAAATATGCACATAAAAAAACAGATTAATTCACAAGCAGCAATAACAAGATCTTAAAAATCAGACAACCCATTAACTGTAGAACAAAATATGTGGTCTATGCAATGATCTGTGTGTGTAAATTGGTGTACATAGGCAGCACGATCAGAGAACTCCGGACCAGAATACGAGAGCATCTAGCAAAAATTTGCAGCCAGGAGATCCCAGACTGCCGCTTGCATGCCATTGGCAAGAGAAACATCAAATGGATAATAAGGCAGAAATTCACTTTCGGGGCCAAAGACATTACCCTTTTCACCTAGTTAATTTTAGAATGTGAGGGCCAGAATAGTATTTTGGAAACAGGACATTTTGCTTTGGACAATTGACCGACCCTTTGTTTTGGATGAGGTAGGGGAAAAAGAAGGCATTTTCCAACCTTGTTTATTTTTAATAAAATTCCACAGCAAAACTATGAGCTCTGTACCCGCTTCTCCTTCCTGGCTCCTCAAAGCTGTATGAATAGGTTTAATTCACTCATTTTCTTTCCCTCTTCTTTAATATCTCATTTTGTAGATTCCAACATATATTGGGCTTTGCTTTGTTTACCTCAAAGTTCTATTCTTCGGTTTGGTATTGGAGGAGTTGGAATGGCTGTCCTTTCCTTCTGGCTCACCCAAGGCATCATGATGACATGCCTGGCTGCATGAAGTGTGCACTCTTACCCGGTTTACCTTTTCTGGGTTTAAATTTCGTCATTGGCCCTACAAATGTACAATGTCTTGCCTTTAATACATTTGTGTTTTGATCTTACATTGCAAGCAGCAAATCCATATAACATGATAGCAGTGTATTGGCTTTCACTATGTCAATACGCGTAATTACTTTATTATACTATAAATGTAGAATAGTCCATTTGAGGCAAGTCAAACATTCCACAATGTCACCTAGTAGCCATTGCTGGAAGTTCACTGCTAGTTCTGCGCTACACCAGCAAGGCATTCTGGGTATTGAGAAGAATCTTAAGAGGTCGTCCCTTCTCCAAGGAGAGCCTTCCCATGAGGCCAGGGAGTTGAGGCTGCTACCCGATAGTCCCCCTGGTACTCAGTGGGGGGGATCTCATGGGGAGGAATTCCCCCGCTGGGACAAAGGGAGGGCATCATGGGACAACACAGTATAATGAAACCTTGTACACCTTTCTCCCCTCACCTTCCTTGACTTCCTCTTATCCCATAAATTCCCCCATGTACTTATGCCACACCAATAGTACTAGAAGTACTGGGACAAGGAAGGATAGGGTTGACTCCACTTAACTGTCATCTCGAGATACTGGGATGAGGAAAAAACATGGAGCAATGAAGAACCCTCAAGATAATCTCACTGAACAGTCCAGTTCATGTATGAGATGGGACTTAAAAATGGAAGAGGGACTAACAGTTGGGTAGTCCTTCCCCAGAGGCAGTGCAAGCGAAGGAACCGTACCGCAGGCGGAGAAGCAGACGCTGCAGCTGCTCACCGGGCCATAACTGGAGAAGTTACAGCGTCACTGCCTGCTCCAGAGAAGACTGAAACACCGAAGCCGGAAGAGGCTGAGGCTCCCGGAACGGAAGAGAGTCATGAGAGAATGTCAAGCAGGTACGTGCAGCTCTGCTCCCAGGAAGTGCTGGCGAGCCGCACAAATAGAAAACATCTTTAAAGAACCGTCTGAAGATGCGTAGAAGCCAGTGACCGAGATGAGCCCATATGGAAGGTATAGGTGTGGCCCAGGAACCTCAAGGGGGCAAGAGAAATTAATGTAAAGGGGTCTGGGACCAGAGAGCGAAAAGCCAACGTGAAGTGGAGAACTAGTGTACCTGGGAGGGGAGTGTACCAGGGAAACTGGAGGAAACCCAGTTGGACAAATACAGGGACAAGGACCCAGGTGTGACGGAGGAGTTAATCATGGCAGTACCTGGCAGAGAGGTATGCCAGGTCTGCCCAACTGAGCGGCTGGAGAAGCTCATCAAGAACCAGAGAAAGACCAGGGGAAGGGAGACATTCCCCTGCTTTGTGAAGTTGAAAAGGAGTGTGGGAGCCCCTCTACAGAGAATAAACATAGGACAAATACCCTGTTCTATGGAATCTCTTCCACTCAGGAGGGTCTAAAACCATGTTTTAGCTCACTGCACCCTTCACAGAGGAGAAATATCAAGTTGCATCAGTCTCAATCAACGGTCTCCCTGGCAAAGACTCTGGAAGATCTGTTGACTAGGAAGGAGGAGATCCACTTGGTTGCATCCAGGGAGAAGTGGCTGAGGTGGATAGTACTTGGCATAGGATGTCATGGTCTACAAAGTAGAATGCGGCTGAGAGATCAAGCAGTAGGAGGAGTTAGAGTGAACCTTGGTCATTGGCGGCATCTAGCTGGTTCTTGGTCATGAGGGCTGTTTCCATTCCATGTTTGGGGCAGAAGCCAGATTGTCGGGACCCTTGGACATGGTGATGTTCTAGGAATGCTTGGATCTGTAGGTAAGCAACTCGGTCCATGATATTAAAGAGAACAGGGGGACCGTGATAATTGGGCGATAGTTGGTGGGGGTTGCTGAATCAAGTATGATTTTTATTTTTAGCAAAGGGGCTATCCAGTATTCTCTGAGCAAGACTGGGACTGTACCAGAGGCAAAGGAGGTAGCAATGGGGGGGGGGGGGTTGGGGAGGTCCTGCACATTCCTTGACCAGTGAGTCTGGGCAGGAATCTCCCTTGCAAGAGGAAGGCCTAAGGCCTTTGATGATGTTGGCAAGGTTGGTGGTGCTGATGGGAATTGGAATGAGAGGTGTGGGTTGAGGGGGGTGAAGGGGCTGGGAGGGCCTTCTGTTTGACTTTGATTTTTCCTTGTAATTGTGCATATTTTAACTGTGATGATGTCTTGGATGCTATTGCACCAGGTGTTGTCTTTGGGGAAGGAGAGAGGGTGAGATGGAGGTCTCTAGTTCCTTGCTGCTCTTTTGGATGCTCTGGTGGAGCAGAGGCTAGGTGTGAACCAGGAGTTGACGTGTGCATTGATTTTGGTTTCTAAGCTTTGAGAGGTGCTAGCTGGTTGATGGTTGTGTGTTGCAAGGAATTGTAATGGTCCACTAAGGTAGTGCATCAGACTTTAGAGGGATGGGTTGGTTAAGGAGAGGCAACATGCGATCGTAGGTCAAGTTCTGTGAGCTGCGGGCCATGAAAAGGGCAGAGCTAGCTGCTGGCTTAATAGCAGGAGTGGGAATGGAGAAGGAAATTGTATGGTGGTCTGACCAAGGGCATGGGAGGGTGGAGAAGATAGAGGGGTTGCTTGTATGATCCACAACCCAGTCTACGATGTGACCATGGGCATGCGTGGCTAGTGAGATGAGTGAAGTGCAGCCTAAGGCTTCCAATGAGTTGGAGAGGGTAGAGGCATCGAGGTCAGTGGGGTCGCTGAAACACAGGCTGCAGCCCCCAAGGAGTAGGAGTTGGGTGGTAGGCTTGAGGTTGGATATTATCAGTTGCAATAGGTCATCCTCAAAGGTGTGGGTAGTGCTTGGCGGCTGATGGATGAGGTGAATGGTGGTCGAGGCAGTGTGTGAACAGGACAGTGGTTGAGAGGAGTTTCCAGTTCAATGGGCCGGTAGATTTGATGGCATGCAGTGGGAGATTAGTTGAAGATGAGGGCTACTCCCACACCTTTTTTGGGTGATCTGTCACTGCCTAACAGAGTAGCTGGTTGGGAAAGCTATGGATAGGAGAGGGCCAGATACTGGGTGAGCCATGTTACACTTAGGGCCAGAAGGTCCTGGTTTTCAGCAGTGGTGAGGTCAAAGATCTGGTGTTCAGGAGGGCGCAACAGAGGGGGTTTATTCAACCCAAGGTCTGTCTTGAGTTGATTAAGTAGCACTGGCCACTACGGCAAAGACAATTCCCTGAAGAATAATTTTTGCATTTGGGCTAATTTACATACCCACACTGCTTGCTGATGTGGCTCAGAACTGTAGGTTAACTTCCAGCGATGGCTACTAGGTGCTGTTGTGGAATGTGGGACTTGGCTCAAATGGGCTATTCTACTTTCACATTTCAGGGGAAAGGTTTTTTTTTTCTCCCCTGAGCACCATAACTTTCTTGGTGTGTGTGTGTGTGTGTATGTATATATATTAGCCAGTATTTATAGAGCACTTCCATACATTTCATTTAAGCTTTCCTGTGTGTGGTCCCTTTCAATAACAAGGAAGGGAGTATTTGTTGTTTTACCAGCGTCAATCAAGTGCCAGAAGACATGACTGGAGGTCAAAAAAACAACTTGGATATTTGCAATTTTTATTTAAAAAATTGTGTCTAAGCTAGAACACAACATCTTCCAAGTAAATATTCTCAAATTTGACTGCCCCCCTATCAACTGGAAAATGCAGGCAAACTAGAACAAAAACTGACAAGCCACAGAGCTGTGCATAGGTTACTCCAGGTTTAGTCCAGTCCGGCATGCCCAGAATCCCCACTCAATACCATCCTTTAAGCTGCCTAAGCCAGAACGAAAGTCACCCGGGCACAAGGTACCTGATCAGGCCGTCTTGCGTAGAATGGAAACATTCACTAAAGATTGTGGTCTGTACCGCGTGCCTAAGCTGAGCATTATTGTACAAGGCTCAAGTGGTGTGATAAAGACAGGCTCTCCAAGGAAGGAGGTTGTGACTATTAACGTAGAAAGATAATTGTGTAACACCATATAAAAACCTTGCATCAGTGATGAGGGGAGGGGGGCACCATTTTAAGATGGGGATACTATGCCAGTATCCCAGCCCATTTCAGCACAGCCATATACAAAATTAACCTCGTCTCTACCTTTCCTGCCTGGTTTCCCCATTTGATTATTTGGGGATGGTCATGTAGCATTTGCTGATGCCAACCTTGCCCACATTCGAAGGCCTGTAACATGAGGGCACCACGGTCCGATGGAGGGGCCAGAAACTCATTTTCATTAGCCCAAATACATGTTCAATGCACACTCTGGTCCGAATGTATGCTTCGTTATATGCCACTCCCGTTAATGCCAGCTTATAGATGGGTAGCTATGATCAACGGGATCATGGTCCATCATTTTGTTTCCTGAAAATCCATTACACAACGAGAATGAAGCTTGAGGTGCCAATGATGTCACTTAGAACTGCAGCTGAAATAAGTCCAGTTGTATATAGGTCCCCTTATCCAAATCCACCCCGCCCCACCCTGTCCCCCAGCATTCCATTTCCACCCTCTGAGCTGCCCCCATGGACCTGAATCTTAGGTCGTAGATGAGGGAGGCATGAGGGACGAATAGACAAGCCCGCGTGGAGTTAAGGGCGCGCCGTTTACTGCTGTGCAGCTGTGAAGCTGAAAATTACTTTTTTGATTGATCCTCCTTACCTGGCTGAAAGACTGCTCCCGCTCCAACTCGCATAAGTCTATCAGCTGAAGCTGAGAGCAGTTGAAGTGAGCGGGTTCTGACACAGAGTTCCTGCATCACCACATGACCACTGTCACTTGAGGCCACTCCCCCTGAACACTACCTCAAAAGCAGAACAGTGCGACCCTTGCGGCGTGAAGCCCGCATGGAGTTAAGGGCGCGCTGTTTACTGCTGTTTGCGGCTGATTGTGGCGGTCGGTGGTAAGTGCTTGATTTCTTAATTTCAAGGTGATTGCTGTAAACCAGATTCAGCAAAAACTCGTTTTCTGGCACCTACTATAATAATATCCACGGAACCGTCTAAACCCAGAACTAGGCTGCAAGGGAAGTTAGAGGAATCCACAGCCCAAATGAGTAGAATCCCTATTATTAATATGACACCCGAAGAAGGCAATGCAATACATACTGACCCTACTGAACACGAGACTCTGATCCCAGATCAAGCGACAGCCAAAATACTTCTAAAAACAACAGAAGTTGACAGTTGCTATACGCCAACTTTACAAGAACGAGTGAAGGCAGCAAAACTACACTGGCAGTCAACACATTTACCAAATGTCTCACGTAATAATGATCATGACAAACCCGTAGCACTCAGAATCGCTTGCCTATCTCTTGACATTACGGAGATAGATGCCATGATGAATTCCCAAGAAAAAAGGAATGAAGTATTCAGTGGAGGCTTTATGCAGACACCACTAAGAAATATCGAGACATCAACACCAATGGTACAAATAATATTATCCTCTCCGATGAAAGAAAGTACTATTCCTTTGAATGGGCTGCAACCCAAATTTAAAACGGAAAAAATGTATTCATTTTCCTCAACCATAACAGAAGAGCATAATGATTCTGTGGAAACCCAACAAAGACTGCCCACGACAATGCTTGACTTACAAAACATTAGTGGCAGTATTATCTACTGCAATGATCCCTTTTCTAAAGATTCAAGAATACATGGTTGATTCCACTTAAGATCAAGCAACTTTGCTAGCAATGATAATGACTAAACAAAGCTACCTCGAAACCTTCATAAACACCATACAGGAACATCTAAAACATGAAGCTGAAACATCTAGGATGTGGCAAATGCGATTAGCAGAACTAGCAAGAGTGGATCGGGTAGATAAACAGAATCTTTTGGAAACTGTCTCATCAATTACCAATAAACTGATTGATGACAAAGCAAAAAAACAATTACAAACGACAGATCAAACACAATACATAACAAATCAAACACAGATCTTAAATAAGACAGACGCTATAAAATCAAATCAAAGCACACAATATGAAATTCAGTCATTTGTGGCCGTACCAAGCATTTTGACAATACCGACATCTCAGGTTAATGATGAACCACCTTCTTGCACACCGTTTGATATCTTTGATCTTTCAAAAGTGGGATAGTGGGTCAGAAATCAACAAGCAAACCGAAAAGCAGGAAACTGACAAAAAATCCACAAAACAGTTCTCGTGCATTCCTCAGGAAAATGCAGTCAGTTCAGAAATCGTTATCGGAAGGGGCAAAAAACAACAATGACCAACTAAGGAATCAAAAAAACTAAATACGCAACAGAGAACTTAAAAAATAAAAATGGCAAATACACAAAAAACTGTTGCTATTTTGGACAATCAGTGAAGGAACGTTTGGATGCACTGCTAGAGGTAATGAACCAAGAAACGCCCTCCGAGGCGGGAAATTCTATACCAATGATAGATTTTTCAACTCCCGATGAGGCAAGCGAGTGTAATTCAATCACATTAAACTCACAAGATGCCACCTTGATCATTGTTGACGAATGCCAAGATTCGGTGACCGAACAATCACAAAGAGAACACGATGAAGAAGTTGATTCAATTAATTTCTCGTTTGAATATTCATCAGTATCCAACGATGAATCTTGGTTGGCAGCAGAAATGCAAACTGATGAAACTGACAAAAATTGTATGGTCCAACCTAGTCCCATGCTAGTCAGACCAATTTTTAAAAACCCGCTGAAAGCTTCCTGTGCCCATAGAATAGCAGTGTTTCCGACTACATCAAATACAGAAGAGTCGCTAATAATGAACAGATTTAACAGCTTACGCTTATTCAAAGAGATTCCTCAACTGCCTAAAATTAATTCTGATGACCTGGAAGTAGTACTATTTCCCAACAAAAGTTATATGGAAGAAGCACATATTGACTTTTACAAACAAGAAACAATGCAACGTGTCCTAGCAACCAAACACCAGCTCTCAACATTGGGTTATGAAATAGAAGAAATATTTGTTTCAAGAATGATGGCTGATAAAAAAGCAAAGAATCTGGCACTCTTTAAGCAACAGGCATTTAACAAGGAAATGGAATACAGGAAGGAAAGAAGATCTGCATTAAATGCAAATTATTCACGAACAAAGTCACAAGTACAAGTCCAAAATAATACCCAAATTCTATGGCGTGATTATCGTGAGTCCCCACAGCAGAAAATAAACTGGATGGTGGACCAAAGTCGAAGAAAAACCTACCTATAACAACGAAATGCTACCGATTTTCAAAAAAGTAAAACTTTAGGCTCGTGGAATATGAGAGGATATAAACATCTACTTGAAAAACACTCATTAATATTGGATGAGCTGGATATCATTTGTCTCCAAGAAACTTGGCTGAGAGAAGAGGTAGTATGTGATGGTATAGTATCTTAATGAACCCAGCAATACCCTCTCACCAGGGACGACCAGCATCTGGAATGCGGATATTAATAAAACTACTGACGGCATAGAGAATAATTGCAAGCAAAAACGTACACCCGTGGGCACAATATTTAATTCTTAGAATGTCAACAGAAGACAATACCGTAGCGAATGCAACAAAGGCTGGTGAGCTGATAGCCATCTTTAATATATATTGGAATCCAAACACAATGTCAGACAAGGTTCATAGATTCAATTTGTGAAGAAATTGACAACCTGGCCTTCTCCAACAATGGAATTGAATTTATTATAGCAGGAGACTTCAATTTCGATCTCTTCAATAAAGAAGGTGACAATTTAGCCCCTAGCGAGATGTCAACTAGAGCTAAAAAATGGACTAAAGAAGTAAATTTGCGAAACATCTCTCTGAGTGAGCAACCAGCAAATAGTAAAGGTAAACCTCTACCGACGTGGTCAAGAGAAAAGTCTAATTCAACCATCGACTATATTTATATATCCGAAGGGATTAGAAAAGTAATAACGTCGACTGCCAACTCGATTCAGCCGGACAGCGATCACCATTTGATACAGATCGAATGGACAATCCATCCAACAAATGACCAACAAATACATTTACCTGAATTGGAACTGACTAACGGGCTGAATAGACTCCGAATAAAACATTACCAAATATTGGAAATAGTCGCAACTTTTGAAGATGCACCAATCCAAGACAAACAGAAATTGAATTATGGATGGATCTTAGAAAAATATCTACAAGTGGGAGCAAACCAGAGCCAGAAACAAATCCATTCCCATTACTTCAACATGGAAATTCAAGCGTTAAAAAAACATCATAAATGTTTGAGAAAATTGAGAAAAAAAAAGGAGGGAAATAAATTTTGAATCTGAATTAAAAAAAAGAAAAACAAGTATTCCAAAGCCATAAAATCAATTAAAGCCTCTATAAAGCAGAATGACGCAGAAGCAATTTTAAAAGCGCTGAATCAAAAAAACACGCCATGCGGCAACTATGGTCCTTACTGAATGGATCTGCCACATCACAGTATATGATTCAAGAAGTAGAAGCAGAGTGTTGGGTGAATCACTTTTCAACCTTATACCAAAAGACTGTACAACCAGATACTAATGAGAGAGCAAAAGATGATGCACCATGGGATCTAAATTGGGACACAGAAGCGATTATTAGTACCATCAAGTCTCTTAACTCTTCGTGAGCTCCAGGCCCCGATAGCTTAGCAAATAGTAATCTAAAAGCGGCGCCAGAAGAGTGGGCTAAATTCTTTGTTTTCCTCTTGAGTTTAATACAAATGCTCAAAGAGATTCTTCAGACGTGGACAACAGCTGTTCTGATTCCGATCTATAAGGCAGGTGATCGAAAAAACCCAGCAAATTACAGGCTGATTGCCTTATTAGACTCCTTGGGGAAATTATTTGGTGGCTACCTACAAAAGAAATTGAATGCATGGGCAACGGATCATGACAAAAAAGCTAAAAGACAAACGGGCTTTGTAAATAGAATTGGGACAAATGAAAACCTTTTGTTGCTGAATATGATAAAACATGAAGCAATAGCCAAATCATACCAAGTATATGCAATCTTTATAGATCTAAGGACTGCGTTTGACTCAGTCAACAGACAATTACTTTGGATTAAGCTAAGATCTTGGGGATGTTGTTTAAGCATTCTAAATCCAATAAAACAGTTATACTCGAACACCTCGATACGAGTCCGACTTACGAAGGACGGAAGAGTGACTGAATCCATTCCTACTGGTAACTGGCTAAAACAAGGGTGTCCCTTGGTTGCGTGCCTCTCCAATTTCTTTACCTATGACTTTGGTGATAAAATTCAAAATAACATGGCCAATCCGCCAAAACTCAACAGTGAAGCCATTCAAACATCAATTTATGCTGACAACATTATAATCCTAGACAAAACTGTGAAAGGCCTTCAACAAACAGTGAACAAAGCCCACGTCTATATGACAGAGAATAATCTACAAATTAACATCGACAAAACGAGAACAATGAAACTTATTATGAAAATAAATAAGTCTTAAGAGGATATGAAGATTCAACTAGAAAATAAAGTGGTTATGTCAACCAGGACAATAAAATATCTAGGTGCTCTAATCAAACCGTAAGCGAATGAAATTGAATGGAAACATTTGCAGGAGAAAGCGAGATCTCTAGCAAAACAAGGACGTTTTTCACCTAAAATATGGGACAAACTCAGCAAAATCCACAATATTGCTCTACAAACAAAAAGTAATTCCAATCTTGACATATGCCAGTGAGTCGCTCATTAACCAACTAATGAGATGGCCCTACTACGAAGCAATATTTTGGAGGAAAACCCTGGCATTGCCTAAAGCATTTCCTGTCCAGAGAATACGGTTTGAATTAACTTTACAATCAGTACAATCCATAGTACTGTGGAAACAAATGGATCTGCTAAAGAAAATAATCTCAGAGGAAAAAATACCAGTGCTAGAAATTTTAAAGCAAAAGAAAGACACATTTCAGGCATCAGCTCTCTTGAAATGGTCCACTGAGATCAAATTGAAAATGAAAAGAGAAGAGATCACGTAAGAGATGTTGGTCCATAGACCACAACATGCAAAACGGAAAATTCAAATTAATGATTGGATAAGAACTGTAGAAGAACAGAAAAAGTATAAACGACATCTGCATGCTGAAACTGAAGTAAGAGCACTGAATGAATTACCATTATACTTGTCACAGTTTCTGTGTTGCCGCATTCGTGATCTATTTCTACGTTTCCGATTAAATATACTGCCCACTCGAGATTATCTAGCTTTGATTGACAAAACAAACATCAGATCCTCGGTTTGTTGATTCTGCAAAGATCAAGATAGTGTGGAAACTATTTCATTTGATTATGGTTTGCTCAGCCCTGAAACCAAAAAGAGAACTGTTTAGAGACTTTTTCAAAATTTCTGGCAAACAGTTAACCGAGGAAAGATGGACAAAACTTCTTGAAGGAAAAAAATCAACGTCTAATATTCACGGTGATGAAATTTTGGAATGAGATTATGAAAGAAGCCTAGATGAACAAAATGAATATATTTTTCTAAATCTGTGTAAAAATTGATGTAAATATAAATGAAAAGTTTGTTAAAACAAACCATTTTAATAAAAAAAAAAAAAGAATAGACAACCTTGGCCAATATTGCAGTCACTCATATTCCACTGATGTGCTGCCATACTAAAATAACACAGCATTTAGGAACATTTGTATGTGCTAATTGCTACCCATGTAAGCCAAACACAACAACGTTATACTGAAGTGCTTAATACACTTGCACCCCAAAAATTGTGCACATCTGGATCCAATTTAGAAGGTTGTTCGACCAGTAACCACTCCCAAATTCAGGTTTATACTTATAGAAGTCAACCATCCTCACGGGATGGTGGACTAACACGAACAGCACGCATGTAAAACAGGAGCCCTTCTCCCCTTTCCCTGGACGATCCAGGCACAGCCTCCCATTTCGAGCTGGCGCATGCCCTTCTTTGCCGAATGTCCAAGTGTGCTTCCAGCTGATGCCTTAATACCCACTTATTTGATGCCTGACCCCTCTTGAGCCTGTGCCGATCGCCGCACATCAGATACCCACGTTGTGCATCTTTACTCCACGAAGGGAATCATTTTAAAATGGAGGCCACCATCGACCTGCAAGCGTCGGGCGACGTTGCGTACATTTCTGCTTGTGTTTCCGCCGGCAGGTGGAGAGAGCCGGCAGCAGGCCTTCCGGCGAAGGACCAAGGCAAAGGGTCCCGTTTGCCTCTGTTCGCCTCGGGGCGGAAGGGGCTACCTTGTTGATACTTCATCAGCAGTTTTAGACTATTGCACCACCTCGACCCGGATTATGAACAACCAACACCGCTCTTCATTCCACAAGTGAGTACTTTAGTAAGGTCACGAGCACACTGTGCTCATCTGCTCTATCATTTTGCTCTACTTAATCAGCCTGGCGCCCTGGCCTCTCTATACGTGCTACTACGCTTTTGTTAAAATTGCTCTAACACATATGCTAATGCACGTCATCTCTTATAGCGCTGCTGCCATTAATACTGTGTTCAGCCACATACTACAGCTATTAGCTCGAACACTTGCTGTTCAGCCGAATACCATTAATTCTGTTACTTGCTACATAGAACTGCACTGCCACTCTGCACATTATTTCTGTAAAGTGCACTCATGTCAACCAGTCCAAAGGTTATAAAAATAGCGTCAAGTACAAAAAGGAATGGTTCACAATGGCTTTTATATATACTCTTCCATAGTGCATCTGCCACTGCTAACTACTAACAGTGTACTCCGTTCAAAGTACCAGTCCAGCCATAGTGCTTAACCATTATCCAGCCCTGGAGCTTAATTGTCAGACCAGCCTACCTCCAGCTCATGTGGTTTGAACTGCACCTGTGAATTGCCTCTTGCGCACTCCCATCTGGTGACTAATTGTGTGCCTTACTTTGTGCCCATACCGCTGCACTGTGAATTGCCCATACCGCTGCACTGTGAATTGCCCCTTGCACCCTCCCACCTGGTGACTAATTGTGTGCCTTACTTTGTGCACCCATACTGCTGCATTATGAACTACCTTATGCCTTTCTCTATTTGGTGACCTGAACTGACACTGAATATTCCACATAACTAGCATCTACATTTTTGTACCCAAAACTATACTCATCACCTTGAGGTGTGACTCCACATTAATATGTACACCATAAAGTATCCTCTAAGTTACATATTCCTCCTACTACTATTCTGGGCCTTCATAATGACTTATATCAACTCCACACCATGCCCGCTGCAGGAGAGAAACTCCCGACTCCGAGCAAGACTGCCACGGATAAACGTTCCCAGGATCATAAGAATCAGACCCCAAATCATTGAGCACAACCTCTGTGCCACTGATCCTAACCTGTCTGCTCTAACTCATGAAGTATTGCAAAAAACTCAGACTAACCGCACTACCTTTTCTCTTCACAATCGAAAGCGAACCAAGTACCCCAAAATAAGACCTATCCTAGAGCGGAACAAAACAACTACAATATCAGGAGCCCTAATCAACACAAGATCTATTATTGCGCACTCTACTGAAATTGCTGACCTACTTACCTCTGACGACCTAGATCTTATGGCTGTCACTGAGTCCTGGCTTCATGACGCTGCAGGACCTGCACTCATGATCGCTATACCTGACAACTACCATATACTTAGAGTTGATAGACCCAACTCTAGAGGAGGTGGCCTTGCAATTATAGCCAAAACTGAACTGGCATCAAGGCTAACTCCTCCCCCTGACATTAAATCCTGCAAACTGCTAGCAGCTAAATTACCCATCTCCAATAATAGTACACTAACTATTCTCCTAGTGTATAGACCATCTGGACCACTAGGCACTTTTGAGGAAGACCTCTCTAGTCTCCTTACCAACCATGTAAAAGACTCCACATAGCTCTTACTATTAGGTGACTTCAATCTGGGCTTTAATGATGCAGAGGATAAACAAGCCAGATCCATTGAGCCTATCCTAGTTGAACATGGCCTGACCCAAAAAGTCTTTGCTGCCACGCACATAAAAGTGCGCACACTAGACTGGGTAGCTAAACTAAACCGCTCCATCGCTATCTTGAAAATAACCCCTCAATATTGGACTGATCACCATTTTATTAGCTTCTCATCCACTCTTGAGCTCCAAAAGATGGCTAACCTTGAACCAGTACCTCCACTCCCAAAAGAAATTCTGGCTGAAAAATGACTTCCTCTTCTCTTACCAGCCCCGTCAGTCAACACTAATCAGTCTGACCCTAACGTGCTAGGTGAGACATTTAACACCACCATGTCCATGGCCTTGGACATCATAGCCCGAGTCAAACTGCTCAAAAGTAAACAAAAATCCCATCACGCCCCACCTCAAACAACTACGCCTACAAAAAAGGAAACTCCAAGCCATCTGGAGACACTCTCCCACAGAAGAGAATAAAACATTACTATCTAACTCAGCCAACAAATATAAGAAAGAAATAATCCAGACCAAAAAGAAATCATTTAATGATAGAATTACTAAGGCCAATTCCAACTCCAAGGAGCTTTTCACCATCCTCCACGAAATGGAAAATCCCTCTGTACCATCAGATAATGTCCCGAAAGATAAACAATGGTGTACAAGCATCCAAAATGCCTTAGCCAATAAAATAGTTACTCTGTAGACTAAACTAGCAAATAAAAAAAACTCCTTGCACTCCACAGAGACGCCCACAACCCCACTGCTCGATACACGACATATGATATGATATATTTTATTTGTATCGTGCTCGTACACAAGTGTTTCAGAGCGTGACTAGGCAAGGGAGAACACAGCACAACATAAAAACGATCTTACTAGGCCCAGTGACATTGAGAATGCGCAAGTGCATGGCAAAGGGAAAAGGGAAAAAGTGCATGGAAGGAGGAGAGTGGAAAGTGCAGAAGCCGAGGAGCGCAGATAAATAAAATAGACAATTGAGGAAAACTGTGGTAGTGCAGCCAGCAAGTGGCATGTGCTGTGTTTAAGGCAGCAGACTTGGTAAGTCTGAATAAGTGCAGAAAAAGAAGGAAAATGGGTGGGGGGCTGTATGGGTACAGATACAGTCCCCAGTGAAGGGGTGGCCAGGAGGCAATGCAGGAAGGTGGCAGGGTGAGCAGGTACCTGGGCCCAGGGGACAGAGGGTGGCCAGGTGCACAGTGCCAAGAGAGCTGATCAGTAGGGAGAAGGGGAGCGAAGGCAGAAGCAAAGAGGAAGGTTTTGAGGTGCTTCCGGAACTGGAGATGGGTCTCCTCAAGTTTTAGAGTGGCATGGAGGCTGTTTCCGTTGGAGGCCCCAGCCGAAGATAGAGATCTACCCCTAGCTCGTTTCTTTGAAAAATGACTTACCCTGTGGGAGTTAGAGGTAGAGGAGCGAAGAACTCGACAGGGGAGGCATTTACGGAGGGATAGCTGAAGGTATTTTGGACCCAGGCCCCAGAAAGCCTTGTGGACAATGCAGAGGGTTTTGAATTTAATCCTTGCATCCACTGGGAGCCAATGGAGAGATTTCAAAGCTGAAGAGATACGATCCCAGGGCTTGAGGCCAAGGACAAGTCTCGCAGTCCTGTTCTGGATAAGTTGTAGAGGGCGGAGAGTAGAAGCAGGTAGATTTAGAAAGGGGCTGTTACAATAGTCCAAGCTAGAGAGAACCAGAGCTTGGGATACCATGAGCTTCTGGGGGAAGGAGAGGAAAGGCAGAATACCTCTGAGGAGGTGCAGTCGGAAGTTTGACTTTTTAGAGGCATCAGAGATATGGGCCGAGAAGGAAAGTGTGGAGTCAAAGATGACGCCAAGGTTCTTAGCCTCGCAGGTAGGGGTAGGAGGGCAGCAAATGGAGGCCGGCCAGAGTGAGGGAAAAGGATGGAGATGGTGTGCTGATGAGGAGGATCTCCATCTTGCTGGCATTCAGACAAAGATCATTGGTGGCACACCAATCTTGAATGGCAGTTAGCAGTCAGAGATGAGAGAGAGAGAGAAGGTGGCCGAGGGCAGCCGGAAAATGAGTTGAGTGTCATCAGCGTAGCACTGGAAATTTGAGCATAAAATGGCAATGCAGTGAGCAAGAGTTGTCAAGTATTGGTTGAAAAGCCAGGGTGAGAGGGTAGACCCCTGGGGCACCCCACAGGTGGAGAGGATGATAGGAAAGAACCCAGTTGGACCTGGGAGGGTCCATCAGAGAGGAAAGAGGTCAGCCAGGCCAGAGCCTGATCAGTGATACCCAGATTATCACGGAGACGGTTGAGCAGGATGGTGTGGTTAACCGTGTCGAAGGCAGAAGAGAGATCAAGAAGGATGAGGACAGAGGGAATATTAGACTCAAGGTTGGAGAGCAGATCTTCACGGATATTGAGGAGAGCAGTTTCCATGCTTCTGGCCGCTCTGAAGCCAGACTGGTAGTCATTTAGACAACCAACAGAATCTGAATGAAGGAGGTTAAACTGAGAGATGGCCAGCTTTTCCAGGAGTTTGCCCAGAAAGGGGTTAATGGAAATTGGGCGATAGTTTGCCGGACAGGAAGGATCAGCTATGGGTTTCTTGCGAAGAGGATGCACAAGGGAGTGCTTCAGAGGGGAGAGGAAGGATCCTGAGGCAAACGAGTGGTGGCAAAAATCAGCAAGGGCAGGAGCGAGGGTGTCAATGTGGTCCTAGATGGTTTTGGAGGAACAGGGATGAGCCTGTTTTGACGAGGCTTTCATAGATCGGACTTGTCTAGCGACCTCGTCAGGGGAGAAAATAGGAAAGGAAGAGAAGGATGGTGGGGGGGAGGTGCTTAAAGGGGGGTCTCCAAGCACAGACTGAGAGGGAATAGGATGGGGAGGGGAGGCGAGGGTGGACAGGATGTCCTGGGTTTTAGAGATAAAGTGCGAGGCAAGGGCATTGCAGAGAGCCTGGGAGGCAAGAGGAGGGGAGGAGACTGCTGCAGAGTTGGCAAGCTCCTTGCAGATTTTAAAGAGTTTGGCCGAGTTGTTGGATGCCGCAGAGATATGGGCTTGAATGTGGGCTCTCTTAGTGCGGACAGAGAGTTGGTATTGCCTTTGGAGCAGGCGACAGGCCAGTTTGTCAGAGGATGAGCAAGAAGACCTCTCTCCTCTCAGCCACCCTACACTTACGTTTAAGTGTAGCTAGGTCGGAATCATACCTGGAATTGCACTCGGCTTTGGACTTCAAGCGTATACTCATGATAGGCACATACCAACAAACCCTTCAGGTTCATTAATATCTCCATACTGGAAACAGAAAAGGTTATCCTATCTCTGAAACCCTCCAACTGCCAGGGTGACAGCTGCCCTGCACAAATTATAAAGGATGCAACCAGAGACTTAGCACCCTTTCTCTCGAAGCTTATCAATGCTTCCTTTAATTCGAGTACGGTACCTCGAACCGCAAAGAATCCTGGGTGATACCACTGCTCAAAAAACAGACTTTAGACCCGGCTATACCCACTAACTATAGACCCATTACTACAGTCCCATTTCTCCTCAAAGTTATCGACAGAGTAGCCTATCTACAAATCCAAAAGTATTTGGAGGCAAGCCAACTTTTGGGATCTCGCCAATTCGGTTTCAGACCACAACACAGCACTCAAACAGCTTTAATTGCTCAAAACACAAAATAGATGAGTTGAAGGACAAAGGGAAAACAGCTATGCGGCGACTCCTTGACCTATCGGCAGCCTTTGACTTGGTGGACCATGCAGTATTATGCAAACACCTAGCATCAGCTGACTATTTCTCGATTGAAGCCATAGCCTGGGTTCAATCCTTCCTAGCAATCCGTACAATGAGTGTTCTCCCCCTCAGCCTCAGCAGACCCAACCCACTTCACCTGTGGAGTTCCACAAGGTTCCTGTGTTTCTCCAACTATGTACAACATTTTCACTAAGCCACTCTTCCACAAACTTGACAGGCTAGGTGTCACATAAACTACGCTGATGACATCCAGATCCTTCTACCCCTTTCGGGCAACTTTGTCGAGGACACAGCCTTAGTAAATAAGATAAACCTCCTCATTGAGGCATGCATGTCCTCACATGGCCTCTGCCTAAATGATGACAAAACGGAGATCCTGAACCTTGGTTCTGACTCCAACCTCAAAAAACTTAGCCCCAGTTACGCTGCCTTCAACATTGATGGTAACGTTATCAAAGTAGTCACTGAGGTAAAAACACTTGGATTTTACCTTGGTTCCACATTATCTCTCAAAAAAACAAGTCGGCTCCATGGCCTCCTCCATAGCTTATACCTGTAAATTGATTCAGGCTTGCAGCCCTATTTATCCAAAACAAATTGTATCACGCTTGCTAATGCTCTTCTAATGTCCAAGATCGATTACTGTAATGCCCTCTATGCTGGCGCTAACCAAAATCTCAAACAAAATGCAAATACTGCAAAATAATGCCCTAAGAGCAGCTCTCAACATACCAGGCAGAGAGCACATTTCCAATATCAGGAAAGACAACCACTGGCTAAAAATCAGCGACAGAATACTCCTTAAAACAATATCCCTTACATTCAAAGGACTTAACAATGCTGCACCCCCTATATCTCCGCTAGATTTTCCAAAACAACGTCTACTCACCATACTAGAGCCTCTAATGACCTGTTCCTAGGTTCAAACTGTCCAAAGCCGGAGGAGCATATATATATATATATATATATATATATATATATATATATATATATATATATATATATATATATATATATATATATATATATATATATATATATATATATATATTCGTAATGTATGCATTGTAATAACTATCTGCTGTAACTAAGCTCTAAATATTCTTGTAAATGCTGCGCCCTGCTACCTGAGGGTTTGATGCGCATTATCAAATATATAAACAACCCTGTACTGCACAAGGAGATTTTAAGATCTGTCTTTAATATATTTAAGATCTTCAATATGATGCTGCCAGGCCACCAGCAGTGGAGTCAGACATGTGCGCAATCATTCCTGGAAACATGCCAAGAACACACGCGTGCATAGACCTGTGAGAAGATGGCATGAGAGCAAGCCAAGCCTGAAGATAGGATTGCGTCTTCTCTTCTTAGACCAGTGATGGCAGGGCACTGAAGACTTACTGGACTTGTCTTCCTTTATGCTGTATTCCAAGATGTCAGAGTCCTTGTTTTCAAGTGCAACGTGAACAGAAAGCAGCAGAGTTTTCAAGTGGGCATCTTTCCTGACCAAGAACACCTAAAGAAGAGGAGAAAAAAAAACTTTGACCACCACTAGTCACTACAGCTTTTTATGGGAAGATTATTATTCATAAATTGGTCAAAATCACAGAGAAAAAGCATTGAAAAAAAGTCAAAAGTTTTACAATATGAAAATGCAAGATACAGGTGAAATAATTGATCCGGTGAACAGATGCAGGAGCAAAGCATTGGCTACGAAGGACAACATAAAATAAATTGTGTGATTTGGACTCCCGCCCCTTTCCCTACTACTGTGGAGGTACCTTTCCAATGAGGATTTCCTTACAGATGGGCTCCTTCTGCAGTCATGCAGACAAGCTAAAAAAGTAATGATGGAATTGAGAAAAATCCACAGTATTTATAGAATATTTGGGTCCAGCACTTGCACCCATTCCTTGTAAGCTTCCCTGTGTGTGATCCCCGGTCACTAACAAGGAAAGGGGTATTTATGGTTTCACCAGCGTCCATGAAATGCCAGAAGACATGTCTGGAGGGCAAAGAACGCTGTGGTACGGGACCCTCCAGATCAAAGGTGACTGATGAGGCCATCAACAAATCAGTCATTTGTCTCTTTAATGCAACTCTTAAGCCCCAAGTGCCAAGGACGAATATGCTCGTGCTTTTTGCATAGACATGCATAATAGCCTGGCAGTTTTAAAGACACTGAGTGAAGCAGAGATAGTCACATGGAATCAGAATTGCTTATACGCCCCCCTTCTGCCCAATGACGGGAGCTCGAGGCACCTGATGAGAAGTTGGGGGGTGGAGGGGCATGTGCAGTTTGGACTATGGCCTCCCCTATGTCTATGCTGTGCCCGATCCATAAGGCTCCCGGGATTCTATTTTTCAGATTCTTACTCTTAAGCAAAGACGGAAAAGGAAATCGGACTTCCTTTCAGTAATTATTTGTAATAATTGGAAAAAGTCGTAAATGCATATCCCCTGGTTGTCTCCAAGCCCCATGCATTCCAGGTCAAAGTAACTTAACAGGGAAGTTGAAAAAGGACTGCAATTCCTGTTGAAGTTGTTTAAAAGGCTGTAGATATGTAGACCTTCACTTGCTGTGCAAGAACCCAGCTCCACGGACTTCCAATTACAGGCATCAAAGTGCTAATGTGTTCTTCATGTAAATAAGAGTGCAAAAATAGTTACACTATTGTTACACACCTAAAAATAAATGTAGATACAGACAAATTGACCAAAAATAAATATGGATAAATACGGATGGAAAGGGTGCAATAATGAATACCATAAAACCGGGAGCCTTAGTGACAAATGATAATAGGGGGACATTAGATCACAAACCTGTTACAGGACAACCAAAATACTCATGAGAGAGATGTTGCAACGGTTTGGCAACTAGTTTTTGGGCTTCTCTAGGGAAACTGGAGCATCTCTCCATATCCATTCATTTGACCTCGCTTTCTTGGGGCCCACCTACCTATACAAGGGACCAGGCAAGCTTGGCCATTCTCTAGATTTCATAGTGGGACAAAGCATATTGTTTCAGTGAAAACAGGGATTTTTGTTCCATTATCCTCGCTTTCAGGGTGATATTTACAATGAAAAAAATATTGCATTAAATGCTGATCTTCTTGAGAGAGTTTGGAGGTGGAGTAAAATTATTTGAGCTGGTGATCACGAGGTCTCTACTTAAAACACATATGCTGAAGGTTGGCCTGATTTTTATTCTTGGGAGGAACCCCCACTCACACCCCCTTTCAAAGTATGTACCTCTCTGAGTATGTATACCAGATGCATCAGGTTTTTATTTGAATGCAGGGATGTCAATTTCAATGAGAAATGACTGCAACACATTTATGGTAGAACTCCCCCCCCCCCCCCCAAAAAAAAAAAAGTTTGCCTGTACAACAGCACAAAGATGAGAACAAGTGATGAGCAGATGATTAGGGTGTACAAAAGTGGTACATAGACCTGGGGCAAAAACAAAGCAATGCATAAAATATAAAAAGAGCCAACGTATAGATAGGATTAGCCTAAGTGCTTCAAACAAAAGACTAGAACTGTGTACATGTGACAAGTTAATACATACCTGTAATCGTCTTTCTGATGCTTGTATCTGCTTACATGCCCATGCTTTACATATGCCAACATCTAGTGGCTGTGCAGTGTATTGCATGATTTGTTTTTTCGAAATCGAAAATATATGTCAGCAGGGAGTGTCTGTAAGGCTATCCCTACTGTGACGTGCACTGTACCGATGATCCTTCTCCCATCGAGGTCCTCGGATTGTTTTGTTTCAATTACAAGAATGCATTATTATGCAGCACTAAAGGAAATTCTCTCTAGATTTAGAAAGAACGTGAAGTTTAAGCCGAGCTTTGTAGAGATCCACAGTCAGGCTGGCTTCGCTTACGATGGGTTCCAATGGAGCAGTGCAATTAGGGAGAAAGAGCGGAATCCCCAGTAGGCACACTACTCAGGGGCATGGAACAGTAAAGTACATGTCTGAATGCTTTGCAAGCATGTGCATCAATTCTGGTTAAGTGCCAGAAGGTATTGGTCACTGTAATCCGAGTTGTACCTACACAACAAAACAAATATTTGGGGACAAACAGAGGAAAGAGCAGGGGTTTAAGGAATCTCAGAATATTGGTGTGATGCACATTAGACTTGCTGCGACTGATCGAGACAGTGGACAGGTGGAAGATTGTCTCTAAAGTGACAACACAAATATCTAGCATTGTAAGCACACCTTGTTACATCTGCTCCACAACTCGTTTCGCCTAACTCTCGAGGCAAAGGTGAAATAAGACCATTTCACCCAGTCCTAGGAGTGCAATACTAGATACCAAGACCATATCACTTTCACAACAGACTGCATCACATACAGGACTATGGTAACAGTTTCAGCCTACCTGGCTGAAAAATACACAAACTATAAAGGCCTGTTAAGCAAGCACCAGAAGCAACAACTTCCTCAGATTCGAATCAAAGAGATGCAAGAAGGAAAACAGTGCCACCAGAAATCAGTCTTCCCTACCCACAGGACCGTGGAATAACAGATTACATTAATTACTCTTTTATAAACCTGCTTAATGCTGGAGACCAATCTCCAAGTGCAGGAACATGATTCAAACCTGTGTTGCTCTGCGTTGTCTTGCTTGCAGGACATACGTGTTGCCCACAAGCTATCCTCCAGAACCTAGATAATGAGAAGAGTACAGAAAGTACACACAAATATTAAATGAACAGCAGAGTGTAAAAGAGATGGGAAATGGGCTTCCGAGTGCATACCAGCATTAAGCAACAACAAAAAAAACTAAATTCGGAAGTATCAGTTTAGTAGCAGATGAGAAACATTGCACGTCAACGCCACTTCCAGACAGACCTTCACAGACATCCTCTTCACTGTCCCCTCTCCAGACCTATGGACCGACCCCCATCTGGTCTCCACTCTTTCTCTGTTCACCTCCTCACCCATTAATGGTGGCACTAGGTGGGAAGTATTCCTTGCATACTTCTCATCCTCTAGGTGCATCATTAATGTCCATCACAATGGCACTATTATGGTCCAAGGTTCTCAACCTGCTCTTCCTCTTATTGACCGGCACCTGCCTTCTCTCAAATGTACTCCCTTCTCCTGCCACCCTTTCTCCAACACCACCGATGGGAGTACCACGGCCCTGTACACCGCCCTCAGAAAACCTTCAAAGCTGGTACCCAGCTTCACTTGATACTCTGAATGCTCGCTCTGTCAAAACACTCTTCTGGCATCTATTTCCTTCTCGAAGACCTTGATTTGGACGTCCTCGCTCTTACTGAGACGTGGTTCAATGCCAGCTCTGTCACTGCTCTCAACACTCCTTCCTGTGGGCTACAAAATACTCTCAAACCCCAGACCCAACAGGACTGGAGATGGAGTGGCCCTGATCTCCACGAGTGGGTCCCCGCTTCCATCATTCCTACTCAATCCTACTCCTCTTTAGAATTCCATGTCTGTAGGCTGGGGCCTCACCCACTTTCTCTCACCCTCACCACTATCTACAGACCCTCTGGCCCTATCTTCCTCTTCCTCTTTGAATGGGCTGATCTTGCCTCATCTCTTTTAACCTCTTCTTCCAAACTCCTCCTACTTGGAGACTTCAACATCCACCTCGACTCTTGTGAATGATCCACCTCTCAGTTGCGGGTCCTCTATTACTCCCTCTCTGACTATTCTTACTTCCAGCCAGACGCACTCGGATGGCCACACTCTTGATGCTCTCATCTCAGGTGACATCCTAATCCAGTCACCACCCGCCTCTGCGGGACAGAACACTCTCCTTTCCTCCAGTCTGGGGTTCCTTGGCCCTCCATCTGAGCCACCCCCTGCACTGCCAACCTCCTTCACCATCATTCAACAATGAAGCGAGTGTCAGTTGCTGCTTTTGCCTCCACCTTCATCCCCCCTGCCACCCCCGGCTCTCCCACTGACTCTGTCCTTGCTAATTTGCATCTTGCAGTCTCCAACACTCTCGACATCCTTGCCCCTGCCATGAGGATCCGTCTAAAGCCTGCCACCAAGAACAGCTGGTACGACTCTGATCCAGCATCTCTGAAACACAAGTGCAGAGGTCCTGAAACTGGCCTGCTGCCTGCTCCAAAAGCAATATTACTTCTCTATCCGCTCCAAAAAGCGGGCCCACGTCCAAGCCTGTATCACTGGAGCCTCTAACACAGCTGAAACGTTTTAAAATCTGCAAGTAACTTGCCAATCCACTTGCAGTCTCCACCTCTTCTCCCTCCTTCCCAGACCCCCTGCACTGGCTTCCCACTTCTCATCCAAAACTCAGGACATCCTGTCCTCCCTCACCTCTCCCACTCCTACTCCATTGCCTCCCTTGGCCCCCCTCCTACCACCCCCCAATCTCCTCTCTCCTACCCATAACACTGTAGGTACCTAAAGTGGTCTGCTCTATGAAGGCCTCCTCCAAACATGTGCTCCCCTGTTCTTCCAGAACCATTAAGTACAACACCTCCTCTCTTGCCCCGGACCTTGTAGACTTTTGTAACCACTCCTTCACCTCTAGCTCTTTCCCTCAAGTACTCCCTTGTGCACGCTCTCTTAAAAAAGCCATCTGCTGACTCCGCCTGCCCAGCTAACTATCGCCCTATCTCCATGATCCCCTTCCTGGGTAAACTCTTGGAAAAGTTGGTCCTCCCCCAACTGACCCTCCACACTGATCTTGTTGGCTGCCTTCCTGACCACTGATCTAGATTCCGGGCATCAAGAGGCCCAGAAAACGCTCTCCTGAATAGTGAAACCATGCTCTCAAATCTTGACTCCAAATCTCCTTCTGTTCTCATTCCCTCCTCTGCCTTTGATATGGTCAATCATTCCATGCTCATAAAGCGACCTCACCATCACTCAGGCACAGGACTAGCTGACCTTTTTCCTCACTAACCACCCTTCCCAGCTGCAATGGGCCCCTTCTACTCCACCACTCTCTACCTGTGGTGTCCCTGAGGGCTCTATCATATCGCCCTGGCTATTCAAGATCTATCTCGCCCCTCTTGCTCATCTGATCCCCTCCTATCCTCATTTTCAGTGTTATGACAAACAACTTTCCTTCACACTTCCCTCTACTTTCCCCCCTCTTCCTGCTCTCATCCCCGATTGTGTCCACCATTCAGGTATGGTGTTCAGCAAATGATCTCTGTCTCAATGCAAGTAAGATGGAAATGCTCCTCATTGGGATGCTTGTGCCCTCTTTTCCTCCTACCCTTTGGCCACCCTCTTTGGGCCCTCTCCCCACACCATCCTGTGAGGCCAAAAACCTTGGCGTCATCTTCGACTCTGATCTTCCCTTCACCCCTCACATCATGGACCTTACCATAAAGTCCCATTTGCAGTTCCACCTCCTCAGAGGCATTCTTCCTTTTCCACCTCCTCAGAGGCATTCTTCCTTTTCTCACCTTCTCCAGAAGCTCAATGTCTCCAGAGCTCTGGTCCTTTCCAGGCTGGATTACTGCAACTGCCTCTTTCTCAATCTCCATCTCTCCTCTTTGCCTCATCCAGCTAATCCAGAAGAAGGCTGTAAGACTTCTCCTTTGCCACAAGCCCAGGGACTGTATCTCTCCAGGCCTAAAATCTCTCCACTGGCTCCTGGTGGCTGCAAGGATCAAATTCAAGACCCGCTGCATCGTCCACAAGACCTACTGGGGCCTGTGACCACATTATCTTCAACTTTCCCTCCATAAATACTCCCCTGCTAGAGCCCTAGACTCCTCCAATTCCAACTTTCTGACTGTCAAACGTTTCTCTTAGTAGAGCGTGGCGGGCAGATCTCTTTCTGCGGCTGATGCCTCCCTTTGACACAGCCTCCCTGCCCCTCTCAGATCTGAGCCAGACCGCCTTAAGATCCAGAAACTGCTTAAAACTCTGCTCTTCTCTTCCTTGTTCCCTCTTCCCCTTCTGTGCTATTCACTGCACTGCCGCTGTGACCGGTGGCCTGATTCCCGTGAATCCCACAGGCTCTCAGGTCCTTCCTCCCATTCATTACCAGCACCCACCACCTCACTGCCTTGCCCGGTGGCTCCACATGCCACCCTTGAGAGCTGCCTGTACTAGCCCTTAGCCTTTGGTGCTCCTCCTGGCTCCATTTAGCACTTCCCTCTTGCGCCTTCCTCCAGCACTTATTCTACTCCTCTGCTCCCCCTTCCATCCCCTGCACTTCTCCTCAATGCATTTGCATGGACGAATGCCACAAGGCCTAGTACGACCACGACTGTAAATATATTAGTTGCTTTTTTGTTTCTTGCCACTGTTATCATTTCCCCTGCTCCCTTCCCATTTAGTCGTGTGGCGCTTTGAAACACAATTCTGTTGTATAAAGCACCTTACAAATGATCAATAAAATAAATAAAATCCTATTTTCTACATATTCTACTGCAGAAAGTAACAAATTGCTAGGATTTGTTCATGGAATGTATTAGGTGTTTTGAACAGCGCCACAGGTTATGTTACAGGGATGTATGTTGTGCACGGCTGCCATTTGCATGCTCGGCAGGCAGGCACTCTGGCAGATCTGAGAGAGTTGGTGTAGGTTAGATTAGAAGGGAGGGAGGGGAAAAACAAGATTGTTTTGCTACTGTGTTGATGCGTGCAGTTGAAAAAACTGTGTGCTGTTAACAGAGGCATGTGCGTCAGAAGGGGGCCGTCCTGTGCCTGTGGCGCTAGGATACAATCCGTCTAGGACAGGGTTGTCCAACTCCAGGCCTCAAGGGCCGAAAACGCATCACGTTTTCAGAATACCCCTCAATATTCATGAGCTAAATTTGCATACAATGATTCTACGTGTATGCAAATTCGTTCTTGTGAATATTAATGAGGCATATCCTGAAAGCCGTCAGGTTTCCAGCCCTTGAGGCCTGGAGTTGGACAACCCTGAGGCTATGGTGTGCATGTTGGTTGTAGAGGTCTTGTGTTTTGATGTCTTTTAGGAAGGGCATAGAATCGCCATGTATGGGTGGTTTAGAGGACACAGGCCTCATGCTGAAACACAGAACTTGAGCATGTTAGTCTGGGGAGCAGTCAGTGGAGAGGCAACAATAGCAAATCATAGCAATGGCTAAGGAAACATTCAAAGTCATATCAGGGCATGAAAAACGCTGTACACACAAGGCAAAACAAGCAGGCCTGGGCTCCCACACGCCCAACACTGCAGACAGCTCCTACTTCATATCGCTCAAGTTGCTCATAATCTGGTGGGCGCCATACGCCCAAGACTCAGCCCACTGCCACAGCAAGCCCCACCCCAGGGGTCAAATGACAGACCCTTACAGGATGTTTAGAAGGAATAATAACTAGGACACCTTTACAATGGAAACATGGTTTGAAATTGAGTGGAGCTGGGAGCGGTTTAGCTCCTGCTTGTAGCCCAGAAGAGCCTGGATAGCTGCTTTTGGCTCCACAGGCCAACAAACACACTTAGGTGAATTTAACTGTGTGCTTTTGGCACAATCTAAAAATAACCATTAGGACACATCTATACATCGTTTAAAGCACAAGAAGAATACATAATGGGCAAAATGATGTTTGTATCTTATGTGGAAGCTAAATTTGTAGAACACATTGTACTAGTGCCTTGTCCAGCAGTGGTAGCACCTGGTCACTGGTTAATGCTGGATACTCCTGCTCATACAGTTAATTTAGAGGCCTGAGATAGATAGATAGATAACTACAAAGCTTTTCGAACATTGTCATCAAACTGGCCGATAAGGGGTTGAATATTGTAGTCCAAGATCGAATATACTATGTTGCGGAGGCCAATCGTCAACTCAAGGATCGACTGTGTTATGCCCAATAATCCAAAAATCCCTTTGGCGACATGCAGTCTGAACTTAAAAATCTTTGTACCCAATGGGTTGATATTGGCCTCATTGATGACGACATTGTTAAATTTCTTGTTCCCTCCTGTTACACTATACCCACCATGTATTTTCTACCCAAAACTCACAAATCTCTTTTTCATCCACCAGGTGGACCTATTGTTACTTTATGTGGTTCCCTCCTTGAGCACCTGGCCCAGTTTATTGATGAAACTTTATTTCCTCTTGTTTCAGTTTTGCCCTCTTATTTGCGGTATACCAAGGACTTTTTGCAACACATCTCTAATACACCCTGGGAGGATGGTCTCCTTCTAGCAACCCTTGATATTGTCTCCCTTTACACCTCCACTTACCATCAAGTTGGAATGGGAGCTAGCAAATACCTCCTTGAAACACGCTCATTGAATTTCCATAGTCATAGTTCCATGATCCTTGAAATGTTGTCCTTTTGCTTGACCAACAATGTCTTCCTGTTTGAAGGTTCTTTTTTCCGCCAGGTAAGAGGTACTGCGATGGGCAGTACCTTTGCTCCATCTTACACAAACCTGACCATGGGGTGGTGGGAGGCCACCTTTCTTAGTGATCTGCTCGCATCCAGCTTTGCTACACAAATTGTCGCCTGGTGGCGATATATCAACGATGTTTTTGTCATATGGAAGGGCACTGAAGCCGAGTGGCAATCATTTGTGAAACATATCAATACCAACATGTTCAATCTGCGCTTCACTGAATGCCACAGTACTATTGAAATTGTTTATCTTGATGTAGTTGTGACCCTTGAAAGATCTGGCTTTTACACAGCACTACACAAAAAACCTTCAAACACCGGACTACCTTTGCATGCAACTAGTTGCCATCCCACGTCATGCAAACGTAGTATTCCATATGGTGAATTCATCAGATACAGTAGGAATTGCACAGATCTAGCATCCTTTGACCATCACTGTGCCCTGGCGGCTCTAGATTTTGTCAAACAAGGCTATGAGCGCAGAACTATAGAAATGGCCTACACAAAGGCACGCGGATTATGCAGGGATCCCCTATTGTACGGCATTAAGTCTGATAGGACTGCCATCGAAAATGAACCCAGACTTCTTGTTACATTCGAGAATGCTTCCAATTATGTCCGCAAAATCATTGAACGACACTGGCGTGTTATCATCGTTGATAAAGATCTATGCCCCCTGCTTTCCAAACGTCCAACCATCACATACAAGCGAGTACCCTCGCTCAGAGACAAATTAGTTTCCAGTTTTCTGTCACCCATTAACACTAACTCTTCTCTCACTAATTCACTGACGGTCTCCCCCATAGGCTTTACCAAATGTTTTAAATGTAAGGCCTGTGCCCATTACACTGCGTGTAAATCTTTTCTACATCCAGTCACCCAATGCAATCAGCTCATCAAGTACTCAATGAACTGTGATACTGCTTTTGTGGTTTATGTTCTTTCGTGTCCCTGCATGAAATGGTATGTCGGGAGTACCACATGCAAGCTTAAACTTAGGATATTGCAGCACCTTAGGGCAATTAAAAATTCAGATCCGGCATACCCTATGGCCAAGCATTTTATGCAAGAACATAAGAATGACCTTACTCTGGTCAGAGTTTCCGCAGTGGCACACATTCCCATCCATCCTAGGGGTGGAGACCGTGTGTTAAAGCTCAGACAGTTGGAGACCAGATTCATTTTGGATTTTGACACCAAGTTCCCAAATGGTCACAACCTCGATGAGGAGCTTTATACGTTTTTGGGTACATGAGAGTATACCCCCCGCTTCTTTCTGGATAGGTTTGCCTTCCTTAGGTAATTTTTTTATTGTATTTAGTTAATAGGAGTGGTCTTTTTTAAATTCTCCGATTGTTCAGTTCACTGATTTGTCCCTGGTCTGCATACAGTCTGCATACAGTCTTATTTTCCCACCCTAGCACCACGGTGGCTGTGCTATTATTATTGTTTGCAACCGGCACAGGTTTCGTTCTCCAGCTGCTGCAGTCACGACCTTGTAGGACATTAGGTATATTTTAATTCTCTTTCTGTAGTCCGTGGTGTTCACAATCTGATACACTGTCATTCTTTTCATTCTGGTTACCTCTCTACAATATACACTTACATTTGCATCCCGTAGATATTCATTCTTTCCTTTGTCCAGTTATTCTGGCAGGCCTAATGTTTCCATTCATGGGTCTCATGTTTACATTGTTTAGCCATAGTCATATTTTGTCTGTCTGCATGCGTTTGATGTTATTTGTAGGCAATGTAACCTGCATTCCTCTACATGTGTATGCTGCCACTTTGGCTTTATGTCTGTGCATATAGCCTTTGCTGCTAACTTTGGCTACTATCGTGATTTTGCTCATTTGCACATATTCATGTTGTCCTTTATTGGCTTGCACTTTATCTTTTCCAACTATGGTCTCAGCATGATATGTTACTCGGTTGACTTGCAGAAGTTACTGTTGCTATGCACTTTATTACCAGGACTGCATTCTTGCTCTTTTGCACATATTGATGTTGCGATTATGATGCAATTTTTTTTCATTTGTGTACATATTCATGCTGTCATTTTGCACTTTTGCACAAGGCCTATCATTCGGCTGACTTGCAGAAGTTATTATTGCTATGCACTTTATTACCAGGACTGCATTTTTGCTCTTTTGCACATATTGATGTTGCGATTGTGATGTATTTTTAGCCATTCTGCACATATTAATGCTGCTATTTTTCTCTTTTGCACAAGACCTAACCGCCATGGTGGCTCAGCCAATTTATACATGTCCATACTGTATAGTCTGTTTCAACCTGCACATGCGCTTTATCTTGATATGACATACTTTTTGGCCTTTTAACCCCTGTATAAATGATGGTACTGTGTTGCTTTTAACCTGACTTATATTTGACTCATGGTGGTTCTTTACTTACATTTATGTATTTCGATTTTATGGAGTATTGTGATCTTATTTTATGAGTGCACTCTACAATCACTAAATTGCAAATTGTTAGTTGTGTTTTGTGTTTTCTTTTCCTGACCAGTAATCCACAATGGAAATTGGGGTGCATTGGAATTGCTTCATATGGCCTTGCTCTTGTGTCTGGCCGCCTGCCTGTTCTTGATGCCCCTGGTTTCTATACATTTTGCTGTGTAAATATTGGCTTACTTTAATCATTCCACCTTTCCCAGTGGCTGGCATATCTTATGGCCCCTTTTGGTTCTATTGCTGGCCAAGACCTCCTTTCCCTTCCAACATGGCCGCCATTGAATCAATACCTTCATGCACCCTTACTTCCTCTAAAGGACTACATGCTTTTTTAATCCTGCCTTTGTTCCTCTTTCCTTTACGTGACCAAGCTCTCAGTCGAGCATGAAACGCGTTGTTAGCAGGTCGTGCCTATAGCCGTCCTGCCTCTGTTTGTTTGATGTTTCCCCAGCCATTTGTGTTGCACATCATGTGCTGTTTCAATTAAATATGTTCTCCAATATACTCTTGTAAGCAGCGCTTTTTTCCGTTTTGGATTGATTTACTTGATATATATATATATATATTCAAATTACCATTATAAGGTGTTCTAAGTATTATGCATTCACAAAATCTTGTAAGGGCTTAAGACATGTTGGAGGCAACCAGCACATTGCCACTAGTCTGGCATTTAACTACTGGGGGTCGGTGCGAGTGTTATGTATGCATGCAGGTCATGCCTAAATGTTTATATAATTGTTCACGTTTTAAAAGTTAGGCAGTGACTTGGCTCACTTACGGTCTTTTTCATCAGCTTCTTAAAGATGTAGGAGGGCTGGGCTTAGAAGAGTCCACATACTTGCTTTAGGAAATAATTTACAGAGTTCGAAAACTACCACGTTGACCCTGTAGATGGCACTCATAACTTAAAATAACATGGGGAGAGGACAGCAAAAGATCCCGAAGGAAGCTCACCGTTATCAGCCTTGCCTTGAAAGCAGGCCGAGTCCACGTCCTGCTCGCCCTCACATGGGAATATATATTTTTTCTTTCATTTAAAAGTTGAAAAATACATTCCAGGTATGAAAGCACATCTTTTGGCAGACAAAGCGAGTATGCAGATCTCCATACAGAAGGAGGACGACCAACAAACAGGATGGGTTATTTTGCTCACAACTGTATAGGACTTGAAGCTTTAATAAAGACATATATTCCCGCTCATCAGCATCCGGGCCGAGGAGCCAGCCAATCAGGTTGCTCAGCTTATGGGCTCAAGCCCATGATCTAACCCCTGCTTTCCGAGCAAACTGATGGCTAGCCCTTCTTCCTCGATTCCTCCCTCCCCATCGGCCACCCTGCGCATGGAGCCACACCTTCCATTTCCATGGCATCCATTTTTAGATGGTATTTTTTTAAAACTATTGGGATGCAAGCACTTCCATGCAAGCACTTCCCGTTCATTCAAACAAAATGACATTGCTATCAGCACTGTTGTGATGCCGACTCGCGGCCTGCGCGCGGGGGCTGGCGTTACGCGGGTAGGCCGCGCGGCCTGTGGCGCAGCTCCAGCGGGAGCTGGCAATAACTCACACCCACGCTGGATAACGGTTTGCCCGGAACTGCCCCCCGAACGCGGGGGCGGGGCTTTTATTAAGGACGCCCTGCGTCACCGCGTAGCGGGACGCAGGGCGGAACATAACATTCCTCCTTTATTATAAAACAAAACAAAACACATAACTCTAACAGCCGAACAACGGCCAAGTCCAGCATAAGCGCTCAGTCTTCAACACTCGGCCACCTTGCCATTGGGGTTCATGGCACTATTGCACCAGTTGCCACACATAGTCACTTAGCTTGGCTGGCGGTCTCGTCGTTGTTCTCAGTGGGTATCGTCCTTCACGGGGGTCCTTCCCCCTTGCTTCAGACTCGGTTCCATCGTCGCTGTTCGGGTCCTCGAGGCCAGGTTCATCCACCGGTTCCCAGCTTCCATCCCGCGCTCCATCCTCCTCAGGGATGGCCTCCGGCTCTTCTTCGCTGGGTGGATTGTCCATGCCTTCCCGATGCTTGTGGTCTCGTGCAGAAGGGATGTGACCTAGCAGTTCGGGCTGGACTGCCCCTTTTGGGGTGGGGCCAAGCCTGATTTGCATATGGTCTTTCCCTTCTGTAATGGCTTGGCAGGCGAAGAACGATGGTCTGGAGGGTTGCCCCGAGCAATGCCAGTGGTTAAGATTAATTCTAAACCTTCCAGCCATCACCTCTTTGTTTTTGCTTTGTCACCCCGAGTGGGACGGCTATGCCCAGACGTGGGTCCCGTGCCTGCTGGGCCTAGAGACCCAAGCTACTCCTCACTGATGAGCCCCAACAAGGGCGAAACATGTTTGGGGATGCTTGTGGTCTCGTGCAGAAGGGATGTGACCTAGCAGTTCGGGCTGGACTGCCCCTTTTGGGGTGGGGCCAAGCCTGATTTGCATATGGTCTTTCCCTTCTGTAATGGCTTGGCAGGCGAAGAACGATGGTCTGGAGGGTTGCCCCGAGCAATGCCAGTGGTTAAGATTAATTCTAAACCTTCCAGCCATCACCTCTTTGTTTTTGCTTTGTCACCCCGAGTGGGACGGGTATGCCCAGACGTGGGTCCCGTGCCTGCTGGGCCTAGAGACCCAAGCTACTCCTCACTGATGAGCCCCAACAAGGGCGAAACATGTTTGGGGATGCTTGTGGTCTCGTGCAGAAGGGATGTGACCTAGCAGTTCGGGCTGGACTGCCCCTTTTGGGGTGGGGCCAAGCCTGATTTGCATATGGTCTTTCCCTTCTGTAATGGCTTGGCAGGCGAAGAACGATGGTCTGGAGGGTTGCCCCGAGCAATGCCAGTGGTTAAGATTAATTCTAAACCTTCCAGCCATCACCTCTTTGTTTTTGCTTTGTCACCCCGAGTGGGACGGGTATGCCCAGACGTGGGTCCCGTGCCTGCTGGGCCTAGAGACCCAAGCTACTCCTCACTGATGAGCCCCAACAAGGGCGAAACATGTTTGGGGATGCTTGTGGTCTCGTGCAGAAGGGATGTGACCTAGCAGTTCGGGCTGGACTGCCCCTTTTGGGGTGGGGCCAAGCCTGATTTGCATATGGTCTTTCCCTTCTGTAATGGCTTGGCAGGCGAAGAACGATGGTCTGGAGGGTTGCCCCGAGCAATGCCAGTGGTTAAGATTAATTCTAAACCTTCCAGCCATCACCTCTTTGTTTTTGCTTTGTCACCCCGAGTGGGACGGGTATGCCCAGACGTGGGTCCCGTGCCTGCTGGGCCTAGAGACCCAAGCTACTCCTCACTGATGAGCCCCAACAAGGGCGAAACATGTTTGGGGATGCTTGTGGTCTCGTGCAGAAGGGATGTGACCTAGCAGTTCGGGCTGGACTGCCCCTTTTGGGGTGGGGCCAAGCCTGATTTGCATATGGTCTTTCCCTTCTGTAATGGCTTGGCAGGCGAAGAACGATGGTCTGGAGGGTTGCCCCGAGCAATGCCAGTGGTTAAGATTAATTCTAAACCTTCCAGCCATCACCTCTTTGTTTTTGCTTTGTCACCCCGAGTGGGACGGGTATGCCCAGACGTGGGTCCCGTGCCTGCTGGGCCTAGAGACCCAAGCTACTCCTCACTGATGAGCCCCAACAAGGGCGAAACATGTTTGGGGATGCTTGTGGTCTCGTGCAGAAGGGATGTGACCTAGCAGTTCGGGCTGGACTGCCCCTTTTGGGGTGGGGCCAAGCCTGATTTGCATATGGTCTTTCCCTTCTGTAATGGCTTGGCAGGCGAAGAACGATGGTCTGGAGGGTTGCCCCGAGCAATGCCAGTGGTTAAGATTAATTCTAAACCTTCCAGCCATCACCTCTTTGTTTTTGCCATGCCTTCCCGATGGCATTCCTTATCAGTCCATAGTGTACGGGGTATGGCTTTGAACCATGACGCATTTCTCGTCACTTGGCGGTTTCCTCGTGTCACAGTGACCATGGTTCCATGCCGGTTGCTGACGGTCCATGGAAGTTCCTCGTACCTTGTGTCAAGTTTTGACTTGGAAGGGTTACGTAGCATGATAACCTGGTCACCCACTTGATGATGGGACGGCCTCGCTCTCCGCTTGCCACTCATGTGTTCGTTGGCATCCCTCCTCCTTCTCTCGGTGCGTTCCTCGTTCACCGTGTCCGGGGTTCTGCTTGGGTGATGCGGGATCGAGGATCTGATGACGGTGCCGAACATGAGGTCCGCAGGCGGTATGCCGGTTGTACTGTGAGGCGTGACCCGGTAATTTCGGAGGAATCGGAAGAGGTCAACCTTCCAGGGGCTGGCGTTAGCCTTAGACACTCGGAGTACCTTATTGATAGTCCGCATAAATCGTTCTACGTCCCCATTTGCCTGGGGGTGTCTTGGAGTGATGTGGTGATATTTCACATTGAGATCTTGTAGGTACTTTTTGAAATCCTCTCCCGTAAACGGCGGGCCATTGTCGCTTTTGATTGAAATGGGTAGTCCATGGGTTGCGAACATTTTCTCTAGGGCCGGAATGACCACTTCAGCTGCTGTGGACTCAACTATCTCAACTTCCGGGTAGCGGGAGTGGTCATCGACGGCCACCAGCAAGTGGAGGCCCTCCCGGAGCTTGCAAAAGTCAATGCTGATGGCCTCCCAGCGAGAGCGGCCCCGTTCTGCCGATATGATGGGTTCCGGGTCTGGCGGCCCCCCTGTTATCTGACAGGCTAGGCACGTGGTGATGAGTGTCTCGACCCGCTCCTCGATCTGGGGAAACCATACTCGGTGCCGAATGCGGGCTTTCGTCCTTACCAGTCCTTGGTGTCCCTCATGTGCTAGGGCCACTATTCTGTCCTGTAGTTTGAGAGGGATCACGATGCGGTTTCCTCGAAGTAACAGTCCACCTTCCGTGACTGACAAGTCTTGCCGCACTGTGAATATGCCTGACAAAAACCCCTTTGCTTCCGCTGTTCTGTTGTGTGTATGTCTCATGAAAGTCTTCCAGTCACCGGACAGGATGGCATCTTTCACCAAGTCGCAACACGGGTCCTGGTGCGTTTCCGCCTCGATTTCCTCGATGCTCACCGCTCTGGGCCTCATTGCTCGCACCACTTGGCATATGTGTTCCTCTGTTTCTGCCGCTACTTGGATCTCTTGTTGAGTGGCCTCTCGCGGATGCCTGGATAGAAAATCCGCCGGGTTCCCGCTGCCTGGTTGGTAGACGAGGTTGAAGTCATATTGCTGGAGGTGCAGTAACCACTTGGTTATTCGTGCCGGAGGGTGTGCTGAGGTTCCCATGAAAATTGGTAGAAGGGGCTTGTGGTCCGTGATCGTCGTGAAGTGACGTCCATATAGGTAGAGGTGAAAATGCCGGCACCCCCACAGCACGGCGATGGCCTCCTTTTCGATGTGCGAGTACCTTTGTTCGGTCTCGGTGAGGGCTCTCGATGCATACGCGATCGGTCTTTTCTCCCCTTCCCTCGTGACTTGCATTAGGATGGCTCCGAGCCCCACGGGGCTGGCATCTACGAATAGTTCTGTGGGCAGTTCAGTATTGTAGTAGGCCATCTTGGTGTCAGCTGAGAGGGAGTCCTTGATGCTTTCGAACGAGTCCTGGCATGTTGGCCCCCATTCCCACTTGACGTTGGCTTTCGTGAGTTCCCGCAGCGGCTCAGATAGTGTGGCCAGGTTTCGGATGAACCTCCCGCAGTAGGTGGCCATGCCTAGAAAACTGCGCACTTCCGTGGGTGTCATCGGAGGGCTAGCCGCCTGGATGTCTGCGACCTTCTGCGGGTCCGGGGAGATGCCTGTGCTGCCAAACTTGTATCCGAAGAACGTGATCTCCGCTTTGAGGAATTCACACTTTTCCCGATGTATTGTGAGCCCAACCTCTTGTAGTCGGCCCAGTAGGGCGTGAAGCCTCTTGATGTGTGTCTCTTTGTCGGGGGCGTGAATCAGAATATCATCGCTCACGTTGAGGACACCAGGGATGCCCCGGATGACCTCCTGGATGGTCTGCTGGAACACCTCCGCAGCTGATGATATTCCGAAACTTAGGCGTTTGTATCTCCGCAGCCCCAGATGCGTAGAGAATGTTGTTATGTATCGAGAGTCTCTGTGGAGTTTGAGTTGATGATACCCCGCCTTTAGGTCAATCTTTGAAAATATCTTCGACCCTGTGAGGTCAGCCACAATCTCGTCGATTGTTGGGGTTATGTGGCGTTCCCTTTTAATGGCGGTGTTGGGGAGGCGCATGTCTATGCAGATCCGCACCTTTCCAGGCTGCTTGGGCTTCCGTGTGACTACCATTGGGGAGACCCACGGTGTGGGCCCTGTGACCTCCTCAATGATACCCGCTTCTTCCAGTGCCTTGAGTTCCTGCTCCACTTGTTCTCTCATGTGGAACGGCGTTCTCCGGTGCCGGACGGCTTTCGGCTGCACAGTCTCATCAATATGCAGTTTGATGGTTTTGCCTCTTAGACAGCCTATGCCTTCTTGCAAGTCAGGGTATTGGTTAAGCATCTGCTCGATCTCCATTTCTTCGTTGACATGGCAGATGAATTGGACCACTCCCAAGTCCTCCGCTGCGTCCCCACTCAGGAGGCTCTCAACACCTGCCTTCACAACATAGACTTTGGACCATAGTCTGTTTTCCCCGTGTTCCAGCGTGGTGCGGAACCTGCCAATTACCGGCAGGGGCTTTCGACAGCCGTATGCATAGAGCAGAGTGTCGGTGCTTTTCAGCTCTGGTGGAGGACTTAGAGTCAGGAAGATGCTCTCAGGCATTACGTTCACCGAAGCGCCTGTGTCGATGGTCATCTGAACGCACTGATTTTGGATGGTGACCATGCATTTGCGCCTTCGGGTGGCTTTTCCTCGAGGTCCACGGTCCTGGCATAGTGCAGACACCAGGTATACCTTCCTTCCTTTCCTGTCTGTGTCCTTGGAGGGGGCCTGCAGCATTGCCGAGACATCGTCCCCTTCATCCTCCGTGGAAGAGCTGGCCACTGCGACCCTTCTGGCACTGGCTTGCTTCTTTTTCTTGGTCGCGATCTTCTCCGGCTGGTTTTGCTGAGGCTGTATGGGGGTGTCCGTTGATCGGCATACCTTCGCGTAATGGTCCTTCCGGCCACATGCCCCACACGTGGTGCCTTGAGCAGGACAGTTGCGACGGCCATGTCGTGGGCCACCGCACCAACCACACTCAGTGGGTCCCGGAATACGCGGTTGCCACCTGTTTTGTCCGTATCCGCCACTGTTGTCGTCTCTCGAGGATTGTTTGTTGGCGATGCGGGCCACCATAGCCGTGTTGAGAGCAGGTTGCAGCCTGTGTAGCGTGGCCTCCATATTGGCCGCTCTGGTGTGTGCCAGTTCCCTCTGACGTCCTAGTTCAAGGATACGCTGTAGGGGGATACCCCTCTCGCTGAGTATCAGGTGCCTCAGTTTTTCCGAATGAATCCCGTTGATGATCTGCCTCCTGATTTCCCTCTCCACATTTGTGAATTCACAGGACATGGCTAACTTCCTCAGGCGGGTGTGGTACGCATCAAGGGTTTCCTCCGCTGTCTGTAATGTGGTGCAGAAGAGAAACGTCTCATAGTCTGGGTTTAATTGAGGGAGGAAGTGATCGGTGAGGGCGTCTTTCGCGCTTCGGTACCCATCCAGGCCATCATCAACGTTCAGCGAATTGAAAATGCGCAGTACCTCATCACCCACACTGAGTAGCAGGTGTGCCTTCAGTTTCCTGGGCGCAGTGATCTCTTTGCACTCCATCGCCATCTCGAACTTCTGGATCCATAGCTGCCATCTGGGTCCGCATGACGACGGATCCGTGAATGGGTCAAACGGTTGGACCAGTGTCGACGAAGTGCCTTGAGTTCGAGGTGGAGGCGGCGTCATGGACAGGTTTGCCGCAATTCTGGACGGCGTGGAGGGCCCAGGCGTGGATGTGCCGGCCGCCATGCTGGCGTGTACCTGATCCGTGTTGTCGTAGGTGCCTCCGACGGCCACCAATGCTGTGCTGCGTCGTCTGCCTGCCTTGGAGGTGCCGCCGTGCCCAGGCGCCGTGTTGCAACTCCTGGCCTGGCACTCCCCACACTCTGTGGTGCTGCTCTCCTGTGTTGGATGGGAAGAGCTGTGGTCTTGGAGGCAGAGCGCATGAATAGATGAGAGAAAGAGAAAAATTTTTTTTTTTTTTTTTTGGGGTGGGGGGTCACGTGTGTGATGGCACCCCCACCGGGTGTCCAAAAATTAAGCCGCGATGGCTGTATGTCGTTGTGGTGCCTTCAGAGCACCGAGCTTATTGTGGAGCTCGTCTCTCCTCGTCGCCATTGTTGTGATGCCGACTCGCGGCCTGCGCGCGGGGGCTGGCGTTACACGGGTAGGCCGCGCGGCCTGTGGCGCAGCTCCAGCGGGAGCTGGCAATAACTCACACCCACGCTGGATAACGGTTTGCCCGGAACTGCCCCCCGAACGCGGGGGCGGGGCTTTTATTAAGGACGCCCTGCGTCACCGCGTAGCGGGACGCAGGGCGGAACATAACAAGCACCTCAGATTTCATATTGAAAACCCAGGATGCCAATAGCAATAAAACCTGACCCTGTAATGGTGCCGGGGCCCATCTTTACATTACATTTTTTTTTTTTTTTTACATTTTTTTTTTTACATTTTTTTTTTTAAAGCGCTCACACAGCCCGCAGGCATCGAGGCGCTGTTACAGGAATTGTTTGTTTTGTAGTTGCGTAATTGTTTTTCTCTTAGTTGCGTATTTATAATGCACTTAAACACCCAGATGTTTCTAAGCGCGGACCCGGGGATCGAACCTGTGTTGCTTCGTGTCGTCTTGCTTCCAAGGCACGCACGTTGCCGCTGTGCTATCCTCCCGGCCCTTGCTTAGCTATGGCCTATAACTTGGGCCCAGGGCCGTTATTCCACCCCACCAGATCAAGTTTTATTGCTCAATTTAGATTGTATAACTCCAGCTCCTAAGCACCAGCCAGGAATCGAACCCATGTTCCACAGTATATTCTTTCGAAGGTGAACACGTGTCCCTGGATCCATCTTCCCGGCCTGTCAGCAGCTCTTCATTGGGCCTTGACGCGTTAGTCATATCTAACATATCATACAAGCCTGCCTTTTGCACAGGTTTTGCAAGCGACTGAAGTAGAAGGGATCCATAGCACATCATTGCTCCTGTTTTGTCCATGAAAACGAGAGCATCCTTATTTATTTTTGAAGCTTATATAGCGCGCCAAGCCAAAAGGCATCCAATATGTGAAAACATGCCTTTTACATATTGGATGTGAAAGGCAATTCAAATATATTGCACCGACGGTCACTCCTCTGGCCTGATCTATGATAATCCAGCTCTTGAGGCCAATTAGCGAAAAGTCCCAACAGGACAATAGCATTTGGGAAATGCACAACTGCACCAGCACTGGAGCATTGGAGCCTGGACTGCATTGGCATTCACGCCAATAGCATTGTGCATGCGTTGAATGCATTGGACCCGTAGCAAGTGTTTGGTAAGGAGGTCCTAGAGCAATTATACATTAGCCGATTCCTAGTGGATTTAAAAAAAGGCACCATCTGTGTAATGCAGATACTTAATGGCGTTGGGAGGGAGTGCTGACATGCACAGCTCTGTAGCATTCAGGTAAAATAAGTACAAGGAGGATACACACAGGAACCAGCACATCTCCAAGGCAGTGAGCACGTCATGAGTTTACAGTCCCAGCAGAGCACCCAAGTAAGAACTATAGAGGAGGCACTAAGTGACTACTCGCGCCCCATAAGGAACGCAGCAACTGCCAACATGACCCAAGACCGGTGAGAACAGGCCCATGCCTCGGGCCACAGTCAAGATCAGAACCCCAAAGCTTAACACTAGACCAGGATAAGGGGAGGTATGGCGTCCAATCAAAGAGGCAGAGAATTCTCTGAAGAGGAGGGTCTCCAATGCTTTTCTGGTGTGGCAGTGACTTTGTCCATCCCTGAAGCAAGATGGGAGAGTTTTACAGTTAGGCAGGCCACAGCAGCACCAAGTGTTGGACCACCAAACCCTTTCCTCCTGCACCATCAGACATTCTTCAGCCCCCGTGAATAATACAGAGCATTTAAAGAGATGCGGGTCTCAACTGGGAGCCAGTGCAAGCATTTCAAGGAGAGTGTTTTCTGGTTGGTGGGTCTAAGACCAATCATGAGTCCGGCTGCCTTGTTTACTTTGAAGTGCGGGTTGTTGAATACATACTCAGATAAAGGGTATTACAGCAGTCTAACCTCGAAAGGACTAGAGCACAGGTCAACTCCACTTTGTGAGGGAAATTGAGAAAAGAGCAACTCTAAATGAGATGTCTTATGATCTTTAGCACATTAGGGGTGAAATTTAGGGAGCCGTTGAAGATGACAGATTCCTGGCTGCCACAAGCAGGGAAGGTGATGCCCGGGAAAAGGTAAAGAGGCAGGAATGGTAGAACCCAAGTAAAAGTATCTCAGTCTTTGATGAGTTCAGACACAGCTTGTTATCTAACATCCAAGCCTGGACATGAGGTTGGACGCTGGAGGAGTCTCACCTTCGTATCTGAAGGCAATTAGCAGGTCATCAACAGAGAGCTGAAATGCGAAAGAGAAGGGTGAGAGGAGAACCAACAACAGTGAGAAACAAGTGTTAAAGAGTCAAGGGGTGAGGGTAGAGGCTTGGGGGGCACCAGAGTTAGAGATACTAGACTGAGAAAGGATAGTTCTATCCAAGAGGAAGGAAGAACATTGCCTGAGGAAAGGGTTGAAACAGAAAGGGTTTCCCAGATGATCAAGAAGAGTGACCTGGTTAAAGCTGAGGATAGGATGAGGACAGGCAGGCCAATAACTAACAACCAAAGAAGCTCTAGTCTCACATGGAGAAGAGCAGACTCCTTTCCACTAGAGGTCCAGGACTCCAACTGGTGGTCATGAAGAAGGCCACTATTTTCACTCCGGGCAAGGAGTTGGCCATCTTCTCAAAAATCTTCTCCAATAAGTGGGATGATTGAACAGGGGCATTATTATGTGAGGCCCAGAGTCTCAGGAAGTTAGTACGATGCAAGTCATGTTTCATCTTGGCAAAAGAGACCTGTGTGGAATGAGATGTTGCACAGGGAACACAAGGCAGGTGTAAGGGTGGAAATATGGTATTTTGTTTGGCTGTGGAGGAGAAAACCTGCTCTGCAGTCATCTTTTTTACTACTTTCATGATGTCTTGCTGGAGAGACCATTTTGTAGGAGGAGGAGAAGGAAGAGGAGGAGGAGGAAGAAGAGGAGGATGCTGTCCCACGTGAGAAGGTGGGGAGGAGGCAACAGTGATGCTGTACGGCTGAAAACGGTGGTCTTGGTCGATCCAAGCTTTTCGACAGGCTATAAACAAGACATTGGTAGGTGATGACGAGGCAAACCAGCATCAGAAGCACTCCTCTCGCTATGGATCCTAGACAATTCAGACTTTGTAGTCCCCACGTGTGACGGGGCGCTTGCCACACATTTCCACTCTGACGCTTCCAGACATTCCAAGGGTGTTTATTGTTCCTCTTTACACAAACCAAGTGACTGTTCGTTCTCATCCAGACCTTTTGAGGCTACGGCTTTGGGGAGTTTGGCGTTAACCGGATGTTCGTAGCAGACCAAAGGTGACACCCATCTGTCTTTTGTGGACTTAGAGTCTGTTGGTGTGTTCCCCAAGACACTGGCTGCCCAACACCTGGGGTCTTCTGTGTATCCATGACCTATCCTGCTTAGTAATATAGTGAGTTATGGATGCCTGCTTCCACCTGGTGTCACTATCTTTCATCAGCGTCCTCTCCTGACCCTTTCCTACACTGGTTTCTTTTTTAAAAAGTCTTTTTTTTATTTGAAACAAAAGGATTTCGTTTGTTTCCAAACCTTTCCATTTTACATATGTACATATCTTTCATCGTAATGCAGCAACATGAGAAACTAAAAGTCGATAAAATTACAGCCTCTATTATCGAGAGGCAGCACAATTATTGATACGCGTAGTTCAAACAAAGTATGTCCTTATAATATTGTAAACACCCATTTTTACTTGTAAAAACCATTAAGTAGCAGCGTCACATTGATTCAACACCTGAATTTGCTTGTAAGAGCCATTAAATAGCCACATCAAGTCAACAGCTTTAACATTTCCACATCATTAATATAAATCACATCAAGATCTATAACATAACTGCTGTTAAGCAGATACTTCAGCACTTCTTAACTTTTGTTTATACCATATATATAGTAGCCTAAGTTATAATTTGGCATAATGCGACAAATTTAAGACACGACATAACAAGACTACTCCTATAACCTGCATAACATGCTTTCAGTCATTCAGCACTATTTAGGAGATGTATACTCAAAACCAAGATATTCTAAGATTGGACCCGCTAGGTGAATGTAGACCATTCCTTCCACGAGCCCTGAAGCCTATATAATTTGAACAGACATTCAACGAAACATATGTGCTCGTATGCCATTTACGATATTATTTACATGGAGAAGTCCGATGTGCTACAGTGAGTTACCCAAGTGTCCGATTAACCAGACACAGGGCTTCCTCAATCTTGTAGAGTAGTTTCGTTAGAGTCGATATTAATCTAATTATTGTCTCCTTGCATACATCTTATCCAAAGACCTTGTCTGGCTAGTTCACTATGTACTGGGTTAAACAAGCCTAACAAAGTGCTCCTGTCGTTCTCAAAGTGCGGACAGACTATAACCAGGTGTTTCAGTGTTTCAACCACAAATTCATCTTTACAGAAACGACAACTTTTGTCAGTTTCCGATGAAGATTTGTGCCAATTCGCAATACACTCGGAAACTGGTTCAATTTGACCCTCATGTAGTTATTTCTAGATTTATAACAAGGACATTTTGCAATGTATAACGAGAGATTCGTTCTTTTTCTAAAAAATAAAGCGTACCCTGTGTAGGTTTTATAGGAGTTGTTAAAGTCTACAGTTTTAATCCAGTCCCATTCGTACAGTTTTCGATTTACACTGGGGAGACCAAGACGTAGGTCATTAATTGTTGAGTCAATCTATACCAAGATTTTATTAATTGATTCTGTAAAACGTACTACTGACTTTGGATAACTATCTTGAAGCAGGTTATTGAAGTCCTGATACAAAGAATTACGAGCTGGGTCCAGTATTTAGCCGTACATTGACAGTCTACGCCATGTAAGCCTAGATGACATGGAAGACAGTCCTAGTTGGTGTCTGATAATCGACTGCGGCACAGCTGCTGCCAGTCCCAAAGTGTGTTTGCACAACTGGTATTGGATACAATCTAAGATAGTGTCCAAGTTAAGTAGGCATGAATCTAGCCCGTACAGAAGTGTTGGTTCAATCTTTGCTCGATAAAATTCAATAATCGAAAACAAGGAAAACTTCAAATATCTCTTGATTATGAGTTTCATCTGTGCCGCCAAGGGACGAGCTTTGTCTGTTAGCCGCATGGCCCATGTTTTGACTGAGTTCGCATCTGATAAGGAGTAACCCAAATAACTTATGATATTTGCCGTTTCCACTTGGTTACGGGATAAATAATATGATCTTAGCTGTTTCCTGTTCGACAAGACGATGATTTTAGATTTTCCCGGATTGGCCTGCATATTATGTAAATTAGCATATTCCAGAAATGTGTTTAGTTTCAGCTGCAGACCAGACAGAGTCTGACCAAAAAGAATAATAACATCCACGAAGCAGAGCCAGGGTAGACTAAATCGACCCAGTCTGGCAGAGTACATAGATGGATTAGCCCACAGATAATCAATATCGCAAATGTATAAGTTAAAAAGTGTGGCAGCAAGGTAGCACCCTTGTTTAACTCCTTTCTTTATGGAAATCGGGGAAGAGAGCACCATCCTTACTTGTTCGCACTTGATAGGTAGTGTTGATATGAAGTAATGCAATAAATTGGACTAACCTGGCAGGGATGCCCAATTTGAGCAGCCTAGTCCACAGTATTTCACCAATAACAGTCAAACGCAGATAGAAGATCGAACGTAGAGATGTAAAGTGGACCAGAATTAGATGTTTTAGACTGCTCAAGAACTTGAGCGATCAGGAAAGTTTTTAACGAAGTTCCCATTTCCCGGCGAAAACCCACCTGGAATTTAGAGTAGATGTCCTCTTCATAAATATACTTATCAAGGTGTGTTCTGAGAAGAATTGAGAAAACCTTTGCCGAACCATCTATTAAAGTGATAGGACAATAGTTTGATGGATCCTGATGATCGCCCTTCTTGAAGATCGGGATAATAGTGGCATTACGCCAAGAAACAGGAATGGTGTTGGTTCTAAGAATCAGATCGAATTTAAAGAAAAGAATTGCTGCCCAGAAGTGTGAATTCGACTTCAAAATACATGGCAGAATGCCGTCTGGACCTGCTGCCTTTGAAGTTTTTAAGTTGGTCAATGGCCCAAATAAAGTAGTTTACAGAAAAACCATAAAGTTTAGGTAAACAGATCAATGATCCCTGAATTGCAGGCGTCATACTGACTTGGTGGGTTACTTTTTGCACTTCGATGTTTTTCCCAACATTCTGCTGAAATAGCGGAAAATAGGTTATGTTGCTTTGAGTGAGATTCACCATGAAGGATGGACCAAATACTACGTGAATCTTTTCTGCAAATCAGCGATATCTTTTGATTATCTTTTAGGTGCATCTGATGAACCACACCTTTAATCATAAAACGATATTTGGTGGAGATATTACTTTTCAATAGATCATGTTCCTTCCGACCCAAATTAAGCGAGGAGATTTGCCAAATTGATTGATTTTTTTCGAGTTTAAGCCGGGCTATATTTGAACTAAAGGCATATCTATGACATACCGAGCTCTTGCTTTGCCTGTGTATCAGAAAAAAATATTACTTAATAATCATAGTATTCCAAGCTTCTATTTGTGTAAGAGTGAGAAAAGAGTGCAGGTTGTCATGGATACACCAGGAGTCCCTTTTGACTAAATACGTTAATTCCCTATAAAGCCTAGGGATCCATTATATTGATGATAATATACGATCAGTATGAGCTAAAGTCAATAAAGGATCCAAGTCTAAGATTGTTACTTCAGACTGGATCTGTATTTGAATAGGAAAATGGTCACTACCAAGACTCTTCAAGATGTGAACTGAGGTAACCAACCTCAGAAGGCCTACTGAAACAAACAAAAGAATCCAAGCAAGACGATGCTGTCTCACGCGTCCATGACCTGGAATGAACAAGCACTCTCAAATTTGACCATTTATAACTCCCACTTAGTCTTGTATTGAAGTAGGCGTTTGACTCTTTGTAACAAAGTGGAATGTGCCCCCTGGGAGCTACCTAGCTGCTGAGATAGCATAACATGTTTACATACAGAGTTGAAGCTCTCCCTCCCTACCCCCCCAATAAACTGATAGTCAGGATTCCCGTCAAGAGCGTCCTCGAGTAAAAAATCTAGTTAATCAAAAAATTAATCAAGAGTTTCATTCAGTGGGTTGAAATAGATGCACACTATTGGAAAAGGTGCCAAAGAACTAAGATTTTGACAATATTCAATGGCCAATATGTCCTTACTACATAAAAAGAGAGAAGACTTATGATCAATGATGTCATCTACTAAAATAGCCAATCCCCCCTTGGACTACTCGACCTTGTGGGAACATAGTAGGCGGTGTATCCTCTATTTCAACCGGTTTTATGCACATTGTTTCCTGCACTGACAAAATGGAAGGATGCAAAACACTATGAACCGACGTTGACCATGTGTAGAGATTATTATATCCACAACAGTTCCATGATGCAATTTTTAACAATTGGTGTTAAGACTGCTTGTTGGCTTTTATTTCTGCTATTGCAGACAACAGTGGAGCCAGCCAAGCAATATTTGATGGACTACCAGTCAAGGCAGACATTTGTACAATTACGTCATTGTTTACTGTGGAGCTATTCTGAAGGTTCATAGATGCATCATTGCTAGGCACAGGAATGGGAAGTTTTTCAAGGAATTTGTTGGCCTCTTCATTTGTTTTTAACAGGCAAAGCGAAAGACCCCTCAGACCAAAATCCATTCCGTGGTCCCATAATAGCTTAGTTATAATGCAAGATTGAGGTCCACAAATCATATGGTGATTATTGTCGTACGCAAGACGAATCCATTGAATATCATCGGATATTAGTGTACGGAGCTGAGGAATACTGCGCTAAGTATTAAATAAAAAATTGTGGTTACTTTGTTGAGCATTTTTCTTTGGGTCACTCACCCATCCTAAAATATTGGGTGCATCTAGTGGGAATTCTTCTGTCACACCAACTTCATCTCATTTATCACCACCCTCTACAACATCAGGAGTGACAAGCACCTTTATAACAAGACAACTATAGCTTGTATACTGTAGTGAATCAGACTTGCAAACAAAATTGGAAGAGTCGTCATGGTCTCGAATCGCATGCACTCCTTCAGGCCCTAGATTCAACATTTTTGGATGTACTGACTCAGTGTTCGAACTTTCCGCCAACCTTTCCGCCAACCTTGTTCCTACTTTTGCTGCAACTTGTTGGTTACTTTGAATCCTACAATGATTAACATTGTTTGATATTCCAACCAGTTTTCCTTCATCTTTTACACTTTCAGAGAAGGAGGAACTTGCAAGTTTATTTCATGCTATTGGGATAGTTGACATTGTTTTAAGGCTGTAGCCAAAGAAACAGATACCTTACTAGTGCCATTTTCCACTGCAGAGGAGCCGTTAGGGGCAAGTACTACCGCTGGTTCATTAGATGAAGAGCCTTCAATATTATTACCTAAAGGGTCCACATTGAGAACTGTTTTAGACTCTTCATTCAATTGATTACGATCAATTACTATATCATCCTTTGAGATGTTACACAAGTCTTTATGGTTGGAATTAGATCCATGCATGTTACCTGCAGGTTGATTTTTAGTTTTTGTTGCATTTGCTAAGGCATTTATGTATTGATTTTTTCACATTATTTTCTCGTTTAAGAGCCATTGCTTGCGCTCGCCTCAGTTTTCGCAAATAGGGTGGCGCAGAGCCAATACCAGCTGTGTTGTTAACATCACTCTCGGTTACACCCACGATCTCACCCAACAAAGAATCATTCTGCTCTAACAACTCGGTCAAAGGCATTGGACTATCAGGAGTATAATATTGTACCATTGTTGCAATCACAGGTGCCTCAGCCTTGAATGGCTCCTGTGCGAGGTGCGTGTAGACTTAAATGCCTAGATATAGCATCCAATTGGAGTGCATTTGCTTGAACTGCTGACAGCAAATCAGTGGCTGAATTTTCAGCCATTTTGCAATTTTTTGCTGGAATATTAGCTAATGCATCAGCATAAGTTCTTACTAGCGGTGTACTCCAGTCTGATTCACTAAATGTTTGCGTGGCATTATTGTTGACCGACTTGACTGTCATCACCCTTAGTTTCTCTATAAGGAAATCCAAACTCAAGAGTTTTTCAGCATGAAAGTTCGATTGTGCCATCATAATGTCCTACAATTTACAAAGTTTGGCAGTATTCTCAAAGATTAGAGATTTAATATTTTCTAACCATAGATGGGTTTGCTCATGACCTTTGTGAAGAAGATTCAAGATCCTAGACATAACAGAAAATTACTGTGCATAGAGCTCAGGCTGTGCATAAGGTTCAGAGCTACTGCTATGGGTCCCGATAAGTCCTGTTCATGCCTAATGGGTAGAGGGTCCATTCCTACATTGTTACGTCCCTCCTTCGAGCGACCATAAATGTAGCTCTTAGACCTGATGGGGAGCGTTTCATTATCGAACGATGGGGAGCTGGTTTTGGGCTTCTACCCCTTGGTGATTGTGGTATACCATATTGATGGGAGACCTCTCCAACTGACATGCCTAGCAGATTATGCAAGCAGATTTCTTCAAACTCTGATGGCAGCTTTAGGCCCGGAGAGGCTGCCCCCAAGGAAAAGCATTGTTTCTCCCATTCCGTTTGTAGAGCTGGTGCCAATATGGACATTTAAGAAACACAATAAGTATGGGGCTCCTTCTACCTAATTCAGGAGTTGGGTTAGACAAATCTATCGTCTCCCTATTACCAGATTGAGAAAGGTTGGAAAATAGTTGAGAATTGTAAAGGCCACAATACCTGTGCAATTATGGGCTTTATATATGTACAGGTACTGTTGTTGGGTTCAACCGCCAAGGATTGTTGAATATACTGTATGAAAGTGGAATCCATGTTCTGCTCTGGGGGCTGTTCAGTTAAAGGACTGTGTACCTAAATCAGCACTGGAGTCATGGTACAGAGGTGTTCATTTCGTGTCAGATTGTCGATTTTGGTGGAAGCTTAGCGCTACGTAAACTACCCACCATCCTTAAACATAGGGAATTCCAACAGAAAATAAAATTGTTCATACCTTAAATATCTAGTCATGAGACATATTGGTAGTACAGTAAGCAATCAAACAAACCTATGAAATAGGAGAGGAAAAAGATACAGTCCAGCACTACTAAACAGTAACTAAATCGGTTATAAGTACAAGGAAAAAGTATCACAATTTCCCTATATTCAAAACATTAGTGCTCGATCAAATCAGTCATACTGCCCAAGTTCTTTGATCATTAATTAAAGCAAACGTATACACTGTACAGACATCCAGCGTGACTTTCAAATGTAAACGAATCAGCACGATAGCAGAACAGTGGAATAGATGCCACTTACTATTTAGATCCTAATTGTACAGAGATTGCAGCTTATGCATAGAACAGCTTCAGTATAGCCTCTGGCCCCGCCGCGTCTCCCTGCCAAACCGCCAAACAGCTCAACAGCTCACTTGCTGGCCACTTCTGTGTACGCACGTGGGTGCGCATACCCGTGGTGTTAAATACGCGGCTTGGTGTGAGGAAGGGGGCAGGGTCCAGAAGGAAAAAAGAGGAGGGAAATCTCTGCAAAAAAAAAAAAAAGGAAGTTGAGCAATGGCTCACAATCAGAAGGCCCAACACAAATGCCCCCACAAGTCCCAGAGTTCTTACCCAAGTCCCAGCACTTAAGAAGAAGTGCCCCTCGTAATTACTTCAAATGATGCGTGTTGCGCGGCCCGAATCCCACAAGGCTTCTTCTTGCCGACTCGCTTCCCAGAAGTGACTCAAATCAAGTAGTGTGCAGCAGATCCCAGCAGAGTCCCCCACAGCTCAACAGCCCACTTGCAGGCCACTTCCGGGTGCGCGCGTGCAGGCGAGTACACGTGATGCTAAATACTCAACTTGGCGTCAGGAAGGGGGCGGGGTCCAGAAGAAAAAAAAAAAGAGAAGAGGGAAATCTTTGAAATGATGCGTGTTGCGCGGCAAGATTCCCACAAAGCTTCTTGCCGACTCAGGTCTCAGACGCGACTCAAAAGCAGACAGGCACACAACTAGTGTGCAGCAGTTCCCAGCAGAGTCTCCCACAGCTCAACAGCCCAATCGCGGGCCAGTTCCAGGTGGTTTCAGCAGATGTTCTCCTTCCACTGTGCTACTGTCCCTTCGATCTCTCACTCCGCCTTTCAACCTCCACCCTTTGATCTTACCTCTCTTCTTACTCTTTCTCTTACTATCACTGTGATCTCCAACTATCACTCTGCTGCTCCCTGCGCTGTAATACTTTCCTCCCTCGTATACAATACATCCTCGTTCCTACTATTCCTCCGCTACCCCCTCTCCTTTCTTACCACTACTCCTATTGCCCTACTTCCGCTCATTACTACTGCCTCTCTTCTACCACTATCTCACAACCACTGCTTCCTCCTTACTGCGGCTATCACTCACTAAGACTCACTACCACACACTACAACCAACTACCACTTCCACTACCTCTCTGCTACTCCCACAACTATTACCACCTCTGCTACCTCAGCTACTTCAGCACCATCTCCCTTCTCCACATGCTCTCCACTCTCACACCCAAATACTTCAAAGACCCCACTCTCGCTCCAATAGCTTCCACATTCTGGTCACTCTTGCCGCCTCTGGTCTCTCGAACAACGTCCACTGCCTCCTATCCTCACCCAACTAACCCCCCCCCATCAACCGTTCACATGCACCTACTTAAATATCCCACCCCCTCCCAAGAGTGTTCCACTTATCTTAGCCATTCCCATACCTTCTTTGAAGGGTCTGGCCTAGGATGGGTTTCAGGAGGGGTCATAGGGGCTAGCAAGCCCTGCACCTCCGTCCTTGCTGCATTTTTAACCTGGAGCCTGTAATAGCTCCCAGGAGTTGGGTATCCCTACAGGCCTCCCTGGGGGCAGTTACCCATTGAATGCTTCCCAGGTGGCTTAGTGGTGGTGGGAAGGTCTTCACGGGGCCTTTTGAACCATTTCCTGGTGACCTAGTGGATTCCCCGTTTCCTATGGGGAATCCCTGGCGGTTTAGTGGAAGTTTCTCTGGTTGCACAGACTCCCACAGTTGCCTGCTGCTGGAGCCGTGCTCTTATCCCCTGCAGACAACCGGTGTGGGCCCTGCTGCCACATCCCGGAGCATAGAGTCCCTGCTGCATTGGTGGATTCACATTGTTTTGTGCATAACACAGCTCCGCGGCTTCTGCATATTCCTCCTGCTGCGGCGTCCCTTGGCTTTCCCCTATGGCGGGACGCCGCCATCTCCCAAGGTAAGTATGGTCTGGGAGTGGGTCCAGACTCCACTCTGGTACTGCTCATGTGGCAAAGGCAAGTCACCTGATATTCCCTGACTTAGATTTGTGCCAGCTGTGTTCCAGTACTCTATTCCTTCTCTTGATAACGAGGACCAGGTCAGAGTCAACCCAACCAATACATATCAGGGATGTGTTTTGTGGTTGACTAACAGAACACATCACAACAAACCAGGCCTTCAATTCCTTTTCAGAATGTGGTGGGGATACATTTAGTAAGTAGGAGTCTTTCTACAATTAAAATGGGGGTTTCTATCTTGGAACCATCTAAGAAAAAGGTGTAAAGACGGGGTACACTATAGAGCCTCCAAGTCTATTAAGGATACAGATAGCTGGATTCCCATTCTACCCCAAATCTCTGGGATATAGTGTCCAGTCTTATTTGCTTTTAAAACAGTCTTAGGAAGCTAGCACACAGCACGCCTCTTTGCGGCAATCACGGTGGCATATAGCACTAAGGGAATGTCTTTCCCACCACAGGATCATGGTTAATTCTGTGTTGTGGCTCACTCACATTTTCCATAATATAGCACCCAGCTTGGTATTTGCAATCTGTACAGGGACAGTTCAGGACTCACTTTTTTCTACTCCTAGGAATCAAGTACCCAACTCACTAGGAGGCAGTGCCAAGCCTTTCGGCTTCCTTAGGCTTTATCTCCAAGGAACAACACCTTTATGAAGTCCCACAATCTTCTCAGTATGATCAACTCATTCACCTCTGCCAGCCAACATAGTCCACACTCTGGTCCTCTTGACGAAGGATCGGATTGGTGATCTCAATATTCTGGTCACTCACTACAGCTCAGGAGGCCGCCTTACATCAGTCTCTACCTTCAATGGATATGCTTTCATGGCCCCACACTGGTTGATCTCGTGGTTTGTTTTTGCTGATCCTCCTATGGTGCAGCTAGCGTCAACTATTGTGTGCCTGCAAACACCCCCTGCTCCCTACACCCCCACTCCCACACCCTTGGCTTAAAAAAAAGCCTGGTGGCCATCTTAAGATCAGGGAGATGTCATGCCGTTGAGTTCTGCTCCAGCTGCCTACATCTCATCATCCGCTTCAATGATTCCTGCGGCGGTGGCGTCTTCAGCACTATGGATCTTCCCTTCCTATCAGCAAGCGTCTGCATGGATCGCGTCTGGCATACGCGATATCGCATGATGAATGGTACATGGCACAGCTCTCTGGTCTGCTCCTCTAGCCCATGGTTAAAGGCGGTCCCGTCTCACAGATGGCAAAAGAGGGCTCTTCACAGTGGTTCTTAGGCGAACCTCTGAGTTTTGGTTGGTGATTCTCTGCAAGAGTCCCTTCTAACGAGAGAATAGCAGGTCCTCTGCAGTGCTTCTTGACAGGACCCAGGTTCTCTGTGAAGGTACCAACAAGCATGAAGGACCTTGTCCCAATAGAAAGCAATTGGCTAGGACCCCCCCCCCCCCACCCCTATGTTTTATGGAGGTGCAGCTGGCGGGCCTAGGACAGATTCTTTCTTCAAGTACCAGGGTCTCCTGCCTGCCACCCCATGTTTACCTGGGCCACAGACCAATGGGGAAAAAAAATCGAGATATCCTTTACCAAAGCCCAGTGCTACAGGGATTAGGTCACTGTGCAGATGGGGCACGGGCAAGGAGGGGGGGGAGACTGAATCCTGCTGTGCATCACCTCCTGGTAGCACATGGCTCTGTGCTCAAAACCTTTACTGTGATAAGTAGATCTAGACCAAGCAATGCCTGGTACTAGATGTAGTTGTTTTCTTGTGTGATGGGCTTGAGACGTATTTCAACAGACACAAACCAGAATAAAAACTATTATTTTTCATATGTTTTCAGAAACTAGCGTTTCAGGGGATTCATACAAGAACGAGGGGTCTTCCATCACCTGACAAATCAAGCGCACGTCTCCGTATGCCAGGGGTCTGCAACCGTTTGCTCTTTTTATGTTGTTAAGTACATGTCCCATTGGCGCTAACCAGCATAGTCAGTGTGTATTATGCCATCATCCGCCCTGGCCAGACAGAAATGTTTCCAGAGGTTAAGCAGGATACAAAGTAAATGACAATTAAGTACACATTCAGGCTTGCAGGAACTATACGGTATTGAGTGCACTGTCTCTTTTGTCGAACATGGTCCCGCCCTGTATACGCAAGAACGTAGCTGCAAAATTATGTTCGTAAAGAAAGGTAGGTGAGACCGCCGCACACGGGTCTGTTTTGGCAGAGACTATGGACACACACGGACACACACGGACACACACACACACACACACACACACACACGTTTTACCTACCTTGTGGGGACTATGTGTGGATACCTGCCTTGTGGGGACTAACCCTTCCCAATGTTTTAGAAATGGGCTAATAGCAGAACTATGTTCAGAAAAAATTCATAATGCGGGATCCAACTTCATATTTGCAAAAATGCTTATTTTTACTCGCGTGTTCGGTACCATCTTTGTGGGGACTTGAACGTGTGTTACCATCCTTGTGGGGACTTATTTCATTATTCTTATTTGGAATTAAATACATCCATATGTAAATGACTAAAGGTTTTACAGTACTCTTTTCACATTATACAATTCTAGTTCTAACAATTGGTACCTCCCCACATCCTAGGGATGCTCAACAGATAGATGGTAGAGGTAGAGCATTTCTTATAAAATATTCACTTAAAGGCTCTTAATTCTGGTATTAAATCCTATATCAAATATTCCAAATGTGTCAGAAAAGAGAACTGCCACATAGAAGGATGACATGCATAACCCTGGATCACACACCATCGTCAAGGTGGGAAGCAGTGATTTGAATTCAGGTTTCATTGTTTCACCATCGCCATCTTGCCCAATGATCTGTATGATTGGTATGATGATACAGATTTCACTCAATACTTTGGGACTGTATGTGATGATTGTGAAGTTAATTTCCCCGATAGTGATGCTGCGTGACTGTGGTAAAGGGAATTACCACACAAAGATTGTGTGTGATAATATTGTTATTGACGTCCCCATATAGATGGTGTGTGATTAATATTATGCTAAAGTCCTTACACAGATGGTGCATCATAACAGTGGTGTTACCGTCCCCCACAGAGATGGTGTGTGACAATAATGATGGTAAAGACCCCACAGTGATACTCTGCAGTAATACCAGTGTTGAAGTGCCCACAAAGATGATGTGTAATTATTGTGATGTTAAAGTCCCAATAGACATAGTATCTGACATTAGCGATGTAGAAGGGCCAATATAGATTGTGTATCATGATAATGATGTGCAGGTCCTCACTGAGATGCTGTGTGATGATAATGATGTACAGGTCCTCACAGAGATGAGATGCTGTGTGATGATAATGATGTTCAGGTCCTCACAGAGATGCTGTGTGATGATAATGATGTTCAGGTCCTCACAGAGATGAGATGCTGTGTGATGATAATGATGTTCAGGTCCTCACAGAGATGCTGTGTGATGATAATGATGTTCAGGTCCCCACAGAGATGTTGTGTGATGATAATGATGTTCAGGTCCTCACAGAGATGCTGTGTGATTATAATGAAGTTCAGGTCCTTACAGAGATGCTGTGTGATGATAATGATGTTCCAGTCCCCACAGCGCTTCTGTGTGATGATAATGATGTTGAGGTCCTCACACAAATGCTTTATGATGATAATGATATTCAGGTCCCCACAGAGATGCTGTGTGATCATAGTAATGTCCAGGTCCTCACAGAGATGCTGTGTGATGATGATGATGTTCAGGTCCTCACAGCGATGCTGTGTGATAATAGTGATGTCCAGGTCCTCACAGCGATGCTGTGTGATGATAATGATGTTCAGGTCCTCACAGCGATGCTGTGTGATAATGATGTTCAGGTCCTCACAGAGATGTTGTGTGATGATAATGATGTTCAGGTCCCCACAGAGATGCTGTGTGATGATAATGATGTTAATGTGCTCACAAAGATATAGGGGGTCATTACAAGTTAGGAGGTAGCCATGCCACTATTAGCGGCATGGCTACCCCCTTACTGGGTACCGGGTCTGGGTTCCTGAATGAGGAATTACCGGGCCATTCCGACCTTGAAGGGCCCAGTAATTCCTCATTCAAGGAACCCATCCCCATTCGAGCCCCCATAGGGCTCAAAGGGAATAAGCCCGTTAGCACCCTGGTCTGCTCGCGGGACCAGCTAAGGGCGCCTGGTAAAACCAGGCGTCCTTAGCGGGTTCCCGCAAGAAGACTCGTAATGAGGCGGTAAGGGGTTGACGGCTCTGGCACCTTTACCGGCGCCATTAACCCCTGACCGCCTCACTCGTAATGACCCCCATCGTGTAATAAGGGCAATGTTAAAATCCCCCTCATAGATATTATGTGGAATGTGTGACATTAAAGTGCCCATAGAGATGTGTGATGATAATGCTTTTAAAGACCCCACAGAGCTTCACTGTGTCTTGATGATAGTAAAGTCCAAACAGAAATGTTTTGTCATAATAGTGATGCTGAAATACCCACAAAGATGGTATGTGATAGTAATGATATCACAGTCCCCAGAGTGATGGTGTGTAATTATGATAGTAAGGTCCCCACAGAGATGGTGTGTGATAGTAATGATATCACAGTCCCCACAGAATTGGTGTGTGATAGTAATGATATCACAGTCCCCAGAGTGATGGTGTGTAATTATGATATACCATACCAAAAACCTATTGCTTATTCTTAGGGGATCATTTTCATCATTTGAGTAATTTGGCAGCAGAGAGTCCTAATGTTTGCACTGCAAGGTAAATGGCTCCCCGCCACCAAACTTTCACCATTTGCATGGCAGAATCCAAAGCTCAGTGCCATCTTTTGCCCTGCACTTTTGCACTGCTCCACGCAAATTGAGTAAATGCTGCCTGGCAAGCGAGCATGCCCGGCAGCGTTTACTTTTAATTGTGAGTGCTGCATGATATGCTTGAATGGCAAGCAGCGCTCACAATTACAATTAAGCAATGTCCAACATGGCTGCATGTTATGCAGCAAGCATGGTAAGCAGTGTACACAATTACAATTAAACTCTGTCCACATGTCTCCATGTTGGACAGCCTTTACAGTGGATCCCTATCAGGTCCGCCTGCTTTATGCTATTCCATAAGCATAAAGCAGGCAGACCACATAGGGATGAACAAAGGATTAAAGAGTGTTGGGTGTGATACCTTTACTGTGCGCTATTGACCATATTACAATAGAATTGAGAAGATAAATAATTGTAGGTGATATTCCGGCATCGAGGATCCCAAAAACAAAACCGACCCACTGGGGTTTGTATCGTGAAAATATCTAAATTGGGTTCTAGGGATATGTGCTCGTGCTCAGGAAAGAGTCCTAAAGTTATCAATGTCCATATATTGCATTCTTTAGATGCCAGAAATGGATTCTAAAAAAGTTGATTGATACAAAGTTCTCCCGGCTCAGGTTAGCCTATTTTATTGCTTATCAACGATAACAGCCGACACGAGTTTCGACCGGAATTGTAAGATCAGACCAAAAAAAAAGGTCTGACCGTACAAAATGTCCGAAAAATGCTACCACCAAAGGTTCGAACACCAAAACTTTGAACCTTTGGTGGTAGCATTGTAGGTAAGTTCAAAAAATAAAGGTGTAGGGCGTGCTCTTTCAGGTGAACATAGGTTTCCTTGTGCACATCCGTTTTGTCCAGTTTATGACTGGAACGCTCGGTTACCTCTACCGCACAATGTCTCGCTGCCAGCGGCATCTGCGCCCTTGATTTATGTAGACAACAGTGGGGCAGGGCCCTCTTGGCAACCCTCCCCTCTGCGCCCTTGGAATTACCCTCCTCATGAGAGGCCTCCTGTCACGCCTAAGTCATCGGCGGAGGACACCTTTTCCGGCAGGTTTCAGAAACGTATGCGTTCGGACCCCATGAAGAAGTACTTTAAGGGCCTGTTTAGGGAGATATGCCCGCCTGTGCCAACGGTCCCGTCTACGGTGCCTGTGCCTCCGCCTGCGCCGCCTTTACCGGCTGGGCCTCCCCCAACTCTTCCACCCCCACCTCCATTGTCCCCAGTGGACAAGGCGATTGTGGGGCTGGATGTGACTCAACCTGATCCGGATCTATCGGATGATATACAGGGCGATCAGGACAGCAAAGACCAGCCCCGCTCTATCAGAGCCTTTCACGTCCGGGTGCTGGACATGATGTGTCTGTTGGATGTTCCAGTACCCGAGGCACCCGCTCCGCAGGAGGGCGTGCTTTCGGGGGCGTTCACCTTGTCTCCTTCGGAGCGTACTGGCTTGTTCTTGCAGAAGGACGTTTTGGCCGAGGTCCATAGAGTCTGGGAGAGACCACACTCTGGACTCTTCATCAATAAGAAAATTAACGGGCGCTACAGGCTTCATTCTTCGGAAGAGGTGGCCTTAGAGTCATGTCCACCCCCCCTCCACAGTGGTGGCTACGGCCACTTTGCAGTCCAGACCTGCGGCATCCTCCTCTACGACGGCTACACAGGTCCTGGGCAAAGAGGATAAGCTTCTTGACCCACTTGGGAGGAAGATTTTTGCTAACTCGCCCCTGCAATTGCGTCATGCCAATGCAGAACTGGTGTTAGCAGGGACGAATATGAAAATGTGGAAAGGTCTGTCGGAGGTTGAGGAATTCATCCCCGCTGAAAAGCTTGAGGACTTCAAGGCAGGTATGTCGGATGCCAGGGTCCTGGCTCAAGATCTGCTGGAGGCGGCGGCTCACCATGTCAATACTTCGGCCCAAGGCCTTATGCTTGGAGTGGATACTTCTCGTCAGGCTTGGGTGCATGCCACCAAGTTCTCTAAGGAGGTGCAGGATAAGGTTTTGGATCTGCCGTTTGACGGCAAGGAGCTTTTTCATTCCACAACGGATGTGGAGCTGACCAAAACGAAGGATAGCACCCAGACCTCCAAGTCCTTGTCTGTCCTGGTGAAACCACCTTTTAGGACACAGAGACCATTGTCACAGCCCCGGCCTTCCTCTGGTTTTAGGGGTTTTCTGGACCAAAAATCCCGCAGAGTCGATACCCCTTCGGAAAATTCCCGCCGGAGGCAGCGACGGAGTCAATGTTTCTCCCGCTCCTCAGCCTCATCCTCAGGTTCAGGTGGTGCAGACATCGAAAAAACAGCCAAATGAGGGTTCTCTGCGCTCGCACGAGACCCCAGTGGGAGGACGCATTGCATCTCATTGGGAGGCGTAGCAGACTATTACCGAGGACCGGTGGGTCTTGTCAGTCGCTCGGGCGGGCTTCCGCGTCCCCCTTCGCCCTATCCCACCCATCAATCCTCCTTTCCAGCAGTCGGGGTTGCCTCCCTCAGGGCCGAGATCCAGAAGTTACTGGATCTCAGAGCGATGGAACCCGTTCCCCTAGGGGAACGAGGGGAGGGCTTCTACTCCCGACTGTTTACGGTGCCCAAATCCAACCAGGCTGGCCTGCGCACCATTCTAGACCTTTCCCAGTTCAATCTTTTCCTACCCCAAGAGAAATTCAAGATGATCACGCCTGGTCAGATAAAGTTCTCTTTACAGATGGGCGATTGACTCAGCGTGGTGGACCTTCAGGATGCGTACATGCATATTCTGATCTGGAATCCACACCGGAGATACCTGCGTTTCTCTGTGGGAGAGGAGAATTTCCAGTTCCGAGTGCTTCCCTTTGGCCTCAGCTCGGCACCGCGTGTCTTTACGAAGAGTCGGTGATCGCAGCTTATCTTCGTCTGCAGGGTATCCATGTGTATCCTTATTTGGACGATTGGCTGTTGCGCAACCCTTGCCCGCTGAAAGCCGCGTACAATCTTCAGTCTCTCCTCCAGCTCCAGTTCCACCTTGGGCTGTCGGTGAACTGGCGGAAATCTTTCATGACGGTCTCTCAGGACTTGATCTTCCTGGGTTTTCGCTGGAACACGATAGACTGCAGAGTTTACCTAACCGGGGACAGAATGGCGGATCTGTTGGCCACGTGTCAGATGTTTGCGCAGTCGGAGACCATCTCGGCCTGGCAGTTCCAGAGGCTTCTTGGCCTCATGGCCTGTGTGTATTGGCTCTTCCTCTTGCTCGGCTCAAGATGAGGCGGACTCATACCGGTATTGACTGCGCTTTGAACATTCTGTCTTCAAAAGCAGACACAGCAACAAAAATGCAATTTCAAAGCAAAATATCTGTCAACATGACAATTCCTCCCTGACCGGACTTTCTTTTGGGCTGCAACATCCTATTTAACCCACGAAAGAGGAAGCTAAGCAAGAGGGAATTGCCTTCTCTTTCTTATTGAGAAACCATTTACTTTTACGTGACAGCAAATGCATGCTCATGTTAAACCTGTCTCAGTTCTTCCAAGTGTGCAATTAAAATGCTTACTTTATGAGGACAACTATTTTACTTCAATATTACAAAATAAAACTGCATATAATTTACTAACTCAGTTGCCTCTTTACATTACCCACTATTAAAGTACATTTTTTGACTATACCATCTAAACTCCAAAACTATGTGCTAATAACCCTATAGATTTTGGGAGGGGTCATTATCGCGTATCCCGTGATAACAAACCCTCCCTCAGTCTAAATCTATCTCTGCACCATTTTCTTTAAAAAGGAAACTTGTATATATAGTAAGCTACATTTGCATCCTAATGCAGACTCCTGGGTTCTGGAATCGATCAAGTCTGCCAGTCTCACAATTCCTATTTCAAATACTGCATTTTAATCCTGACTAAAGCCAACCCCATCTTAGACAGAGGCAACTAATTCATCAACACTGTTAAATCTCTCTCACAATGCAATCTTAGAACATTGATGTTCTTTTTCCAGCCTACCCTTTCCCTTGCTATCCTCGCCATTGGGGAGGTCATAAATCTGTGTTCGTTTTCAAAGGGCAGCATTTGGAAAAATGTGCCAGGTGTGGTAACTCCAAACTAGGCAATAGTTTGTTCATCTTCTAACTGCTTTGTGTCCTTTTCTATTTGAACTGATTCTAGCTTCCATGTGTGCCATCTACACTTGAAAAGTACATCTCTGTTATTCAGCCTAGTGCTCTCATAGCCTACAATCCTTTCTTAGCCCATTCATAAAGATATACTTTAACTTCTCTGGTGCACAACAGGAAATTCATAGCAATAGCTCGTGTGTGGCTTTTCATCCCCATAATGCAGTCAATTCAATTTTAAACCTGTTGCATTGGTCCCATATGTTATATCCATTTTACATCTCTTGTGCTGTTAACCTAACCGTTTCCGGGTGATTCGCTCCTAGCTTACACCATGGATCTTGGTAAGGGTTCCACAAAAACAAGAGTATGATTCTGACCACAGCCAGTGCATTCTTATGGCCACATGTCTTATCATTGCAAGCAGGTGTACCTTTCTTCATTGATGGGGTTGAATGCCATAAGCATATTCATTTGCAGTCAATGCCAATTGTTTTAATGCATCATTAATGTTACTTCCCAAGTAAGGGGAGTTTTCACTTATTCACATAGAGGATGATCTGTGTTTCCCAGGAGATGAGGGTGGGGGAATGAGACCAAAACAGAGCTACCTGTTCACAGCTTTTGTCATGTAAAACTTGATGGCTAGCATTCACACCTCTGCTCTCTGGTATCCATGACAATCAGAATGTGTCTGAAAAGGAGGCAGATGCTCTGGGGAGGTTAACTCTTGGTTGTTAGTTTATAAGGCCTTACATTTTCAAGAAGTCAAAAAACCATTTTATTTCAATAAATGTTGCTTATTTACAGTAAGTTTCTGACATTAATTCACGAGTCCAGAGTTTCATAAAAAGCAAAGCGAGATATCATAGAAACTTCAGTTTGCAGTTGCAAGGTACTATTTGTTAGGCACCATGTAAAGGGAAGACTAGTGTTCCTTATAATTTTTGTTTGTGTCAGTGCACACAAAATCTATTCAAAGCTACTTTCTATTCATTCTGTGTGGAATCAGAGAGGAGAAACAGGTATTGCGATCAGGGCAGACGTGCATTGGTAAAGTTGTGTTTGTGCATGCTTTCAGTGCTGTAATATAGGCATGCTGCGGGAAATAAAAAAAAGGACCAAAACAGAGTGATATTTTCAGCTGAGCATTTGAAAACATAAGGTATACCACATCAGGACTGAGGTGCAGGTGTATTGATAGAGTTGCGCATATTTTGAGGAATGGAATTAATAGGGGGTTTATATGTCTGAATAGAGCTGCTTTGGCATAACAGTGGGCGATTCCCGTCAGATATCTCAGTGAGGTACGTTTTCACCAAAGACATTGGTGTGCAACCTGCAATCAAATGTTTGAATCATGACAGGGCTAGCCCAGCCTTTCATCCTTCAGAGACACATTTTGTACCATTAAACTGGACAGTAATATCCCCCTGTTATTACAATGCTTAGACCTGCAAGAGTCTGACATTAAGGGCGACATAAAAACCTGAAATTATCATAACCCTGCAACTGGAGACAGCAGTTGGGTGGAACTGCAAGATTAAAGTGCACTAGCAGACAAGTCTGTGGACCACAGAACAATGTGCTGGTAAGCCTTCACGTTTGAGGCGCAGCTTAAGACCCATCTTGACACAGCCACATTACTAATTGCACTCTTAATCACTTTTAATCAGGTTTGCTTTACTTGTTGTGGCACATTGCCAGCATGTCTCAAAACGCCTCTTATACCTTTAATGTGAGAGAATGAGCATTTGAAAAGGCATGGATACCCTTGAATTGTGACTTCTGCAGACATTCTTAGCATGTCTGCCATATTTTTTATTGTGGCAGTGCCTGCACTCCTCAGCAGTCCAGATATTCTTTAAATGTGACTACAAGCACATTTGGGGGGGTCTTCTGCACTTTTTGTGGGGCATTACTAGCATTTTCTCAGAAGGGCCACATTACTTTTAACTGAACAGTGGTAGCAACACTGTAGTAAAGGTTGTGGGGTGCGCCTCTGTGACAGAGCTGTGTGAATCCCAACATTCTAAAGGATGCATATGTGTGAACTAGGGGCTCATATCAAGATTTGTGTGCATCTGTTTATGCCAGGTTTTTCATTATATGACAAGAAAGTCACACGAGTAGCCTAGTATTGGCATCATTTGCCTAGGTATGGTATGCTAAAACATTTTCTAAAGTGCATGCACCTAGAAAAGACATCTTGGCGCTAGACCTGCTATCCCCAAACAAAATGACAGTATAACAACTAGTGAGCATGGGAAAAGATGGATTTAATATGACATCTCAATATCATATGTTATGATATCTGCAAAGATCTACTGGAAGAGAGTTCCAGCTGCTGGGACAGAGAAAGATATGATGTCCCATCTTGTTTGTTTAATACTAGGGACATTTACCAAGCCTAGTAATGCTGATCTTAGTGACTTGGAGGGAGTATACAGCGCACGGTGTACTAAGAAAAGGGACTTAAAACATGGTCTTTCCTTAACATCTTTCTTTAAATCCTTCTTGTTCTACATCCCGTCTTCCTTCTGTCCTGTGTTGATGTGCGCCCCAATTGCTGCGAGCTATGGCGCGTAACAAATAAATGAATCAGGAAGCCACTAGAAGGTGTAAAGAGCGGCAGAGAAATCCTCTACCTAATCCAAATTATTCTAGCTGTTGAGTTTTGAACCAGTTGAAATATTTCAGCCTCAGTAGTCCTAGGTAAATTGCAATACAGTCATCTAAATGGCTAGAAACAAAGGAAATGGCAAGTTGAATTTTCTGTGAGACGCAGTCTAAAGACATTATAAGTCCTCAGATGAAAAATGCTGGTGCTAGAAACATGGCTAATGTGCCGGGATAAAGATAATGAAGACTCAACCAATACCCCAGGTTTTGTACCTGTGTCACATAGACAGAGCTGTATCCTAGGGTTGAAGGCCAGGTATTGACAAGCTGTGAGTTCCATTTTTCAACAAAAGAATTTGACGTGCTTTTTGCTGTGCCAAGCAGAATATCTGTCTTTGAGGGATTAGTCTATTACTTTTCATCGTTGGCCAGTCTCCACAATGCATTTCCTAAAAAGATCATCCGTGGACACCAGGGCACCCCAAAGTCACTGCCAAGTCAGAAGACCACTTAGGTATCATTGGCACACATGAAAAAGGTAAGCCAGTGGGAATGGACAAGATCGGCCAGGGTTCTTAAATAACCACAAATCACTGACACTGGAGTCTGTGGAATAACCAAAATAGAGGATTCATTGATAAAAGAATGCAGCTGGGAGGAAGGGCAGTTAGGACATTGGCTTACTGTTAGGGTGAGTGCTGGGGTCCAAAGAAGGCCTTTTCAGCAATAGAATGGATACAGCGGATTTAAGACAGGTTAAGTGAAAAATGAAAGTGTTACTAATGGTGCCAAAATCAGAGTCAACCAGGGCATGAGCATGCATCAAAATATGTGGATGGCATGGATCATGCAGCAATCCCTGGAGGCAACATAAGGATATACTTTTTTAGACGATGTGACTTCAACATATACTGAAAGTCTAGACCTGTTTTGTCTGAAACAAAAACTAAGAAAGATCACCACAAAGTTTGTTAAGTACTTTTAAAAGTTCCTTAGATGGATGAGATCTATGAAATATATGATCTGAATAATATTTTTCATTTGTCCTGGCCACAGCCTTTTTATAATATCTAAGAACTACGCAAAATGTGATTTTCTATCCTTCTCCAATGTGTCCAGCTTGTCTCAGAAGCCATTTCAATACATAAGATCTGAAGTAAGCCAAGGTTTACTAGTAGGCTGCCTTTTTCTGTGTCTTCAGAAGCTTGAATTGGTCTAAATGCACTTAACTGCATTTTGGGGGTAGGATATTTGTTGCACTTAGATGAATTGCTGGAGGCATGAAATATGTGACTGTAGCGGTATTTTGGGGATATGAAAGGTATTGCGTTTAGAGAATTCTATTATCCTAGGTCCAATAGTAGCCTGCCCGTTACGCCCAGTAGACGTACTAGGACAGCCAGTCCGTTGCGCTTAGTAGACTTGAGGGTAGCCTGCTCATAGTGCCTATAAGAGTCGACGATGGTAGCTGTTTTTTTCCCAGCAGACGATCTGATGACACAGCGACTTCAAAGATAAAACTCCATCGGGGCTCTAGGTACCTATAAACGCACCACTTCGGTGGGTATCTGCCACAGGCATGGCTATCCATCCACACACATTAGAATGTAGCTACGACCTATGACAAAATTCTGTCTGGCTGGACACTTAACGTTTTTAAGCCTACTGACCCCAGACTTGCCTCACACCTCTGCCACTAGGATACAGCAACAACCAGTGAAAAAAATTCAGTCAAGGTGGACACATAACAGGTCTCTTGCACTCGCACACACCCTTGACCCCCCCTCAGCACCATCCCACATGCTTGACCTCTTGAGTTGCTTACTGGAGCCTAGCCAGCCCATCTAAACCCTAATATTGGCGAAATGCACACATGCATTCTAAGCCTTTTGAGCATTTTCCCATACCTGAGCTTTGGTCCCCAAGGGCGTTCCCACCACAAGCGCGTTGAGACCATAATAACAGGAAAAGGTGCTATATAAATGACTACTACTATTAAAGTATCAATAGCAGAGGACATTTTCTCATAGAACCTTTTTGGCATTATGTAAACGTTGGGATCTATTTCAAAATATAGTTTCAGACGGTCTGGGGTTACATTAGTGGCAATCCCCTACTGGAATGCCTTCAAGTGACAACCTTGGCACCCCTGAGACATTTCCTACATGCTGGATCATGCCTCATCAAAAGTCTCTGCAAATGTGACCACATCATTGAATATCCCCGGCTCCCACTGCAATTATGTATCACCTTCAAATCATGTTGCATCTTCTGCGATGCCGTAACCCTCAAGTCCCCACGATATCTCAATGGGAAGTTCAAGAATTTCAGATGGTTATGACCCACCAGAAGCAAGCACATGTGCAGACTTGATCTCTGCCAGTGCAGGAAGGAAAGAACAAGAAGACAGGCCTTAAATATCTATGCTCACAGACTCTAGAATCTCTTCCCGCTCAATACTAGATTCCTCCTCTCGCTTCTAAATTTCAGAAAGGAGCTCAAGGCCCTGCTCTTCAATCAATGGCTCCTACCTAACACCCAGGTCTGTACACAAATACCCCTAACCACTCTACCCCCACTCACCTACCCTCACTCTATCTACCCTGACTACCCTAGCCCCACATTCTGTACCTGACTCACCCACACTATCCCCACTCTCTCTACTCCACCCAGCCTACCCCCACTATCTTTACCCCTACTCACCCACCCCTCACTCTCTCTACCCCCACCCACCCACACAACTCCCACTCTCTCTAAACCCACTGACTCACCCTACCCCAAATCTGTACCCCCACCCAACCCTCCTCTCTCTACCACCCTCACTCTTTCTACATCACCCCTCACCACCATGCTATATACCCTGACTCCCCCACTCTCTCTATACACCCACCCCCACTCTCTCTACCCCAACCCACCCACCCCATCCCCCATTATCTCTATCCCCAATGCACCCACTGACTCTACCCTCACCTATCCCACCCCCACAATTTTTACTCTCTCCCACCCCACCCCCACTCTCTTCCTCAGCCCACACCACCCCCACTCCCTCTACGCCCATCCACAATCACTCCATCTGTCCCCAACCACCACTCCCTCTATGCCCACCCACAATCACTCCCTCTACCCCAACCCCCACTCTAACCCCACCCACAATCACTCCCTCTACCCCCTTGCCCCAATCGCTCTACCCCGACCCACCCTCCCCAACCGCACTCGCTCTACCCCAACCCACTCACCCCACTCGCTCTACCCCATCTACCCCATACCAACTCGCTCTACCCCCCAACCACGCCATGTCCACTCGCTCTACCCCCAACCCCACTCTCTTTACTGGCACCCATCCCACCTCACACGCTCTCTACCCCCACTTTCTCTAACCTCCACACACCATGCCCCACCCACTCATCCCCTTCTTTCTACCCCACCCACCCTAGACCCCTCTCTCTATGCCAACCCACCAACCTCCACTCTCTACCCCAATCTACCAAGCCAACCCCCACTCTACCCCCACCCACCCTACCCCAATCTCTCTACCCTACCCGTCCAGCCTAACCCCACTTTCTCTACCCCAACAACCCGCCCTACTCACTCTCTCTCTCTCTAACCCACCCATTCTACCCCATCTCTCTACTCCACCCACCCTACCCCTTCTCTCTCTACCCTACCCACATATCCTACACCGTTTCATCCTTCCCGTCACACTCTTGTTTGATTTCTTAACCTCTCACTTTCACCCTTTCTCACCAATTGCACCCTCTCCCAAAGGCTTCCTGTATTGCTCTATTCCCCTTCTCATTCACTTGCACACGTGCATCCCTTCTCGCATTCTCCTTAGAAACTTTGCTCTCCCCTCCCTGTACCCTGATGCCTCTAAATGTAAAATGTAACCAGCAGAAAACGCCAAAACTATTGGCTGTGCCAATGCTTGTGTTGTAAAGTATTCTTGCCACTTATTTGCCTAACAAAACAGGTTCCGCAATCACACTTATGTTTCCTTTTTTAGTATTAATATGGAGCTTTCAATTTCAGAGTTAATATGCTCACACTATATAGGGTATTCATTTATCATATGCGTTTTATTTTATTTTTTTACTTATAAGTGATTTATTACATTTGGCATATTATGTAGCATTTGGTGTGATGAAACACACTGCTATTTAACTATGAACATGTGTGGATACCATCATAGCCACCACGTTTTTGTTAGCCTAACTATGTGTATTCATGCAAGTTTTACTTAAATGCAAAAGCATCAGGGCAAACAGAGGAAATAAGAAAATGCATTTAATTTTAACAGGGACAACTAACATGTTTGGTAACCAGAGGCATTTTCAAAACGCAGTTAGTGGCTCAGACCTGAGCTTCCCCCTCCCCCACCTCACTCCCAGCTCAATGCCTTCCAGGAGATGTGAAATTCCAATGCGCACAGAGTTCAAGCATGACAATGGCCCTGGCCATGGTGTAATCTGATCCCCAATCAAAGCCCATAGCATGCATTGGGAGACAAACAATTCGAGCGGCAGCCTCTATCTCTGCTGTTTCAGCAATGTGAACGAAGTAAGGACATGTACACAGATTTTAAACTCACAGGACGGGAATGTTTTCCTTCAGTTTAATTAAACATGTTCTGGTTTCCTTCTTAAATCAATCAACTTTGGTGTGATTTACAATTTAGTATTTTTTTATTTTGAGTGGTAAGATGCACAGATCTTTCAGGGTACATTTGTATCCATATTTACATGAAACTACGTGTCCTTTACACAGTTTCAGTATTAAAAAGAGTAAGCACATTTTTGAATCTCCCATCATTGTAACTAAAGAGAAACGCACAACGTGTTGAAATGGGCACCCAAAAGCCCTGAGACATCATCAGCGCTCCATGAGTGCTGCCAACCAGTTCCTGCTGCTATATTTGCATCAGCGTGCTTGTATGTGCCACAAGTTGCAATTTCACAGAGGCAAATCAAAAAACATTTTTTTTTTTATCCCAGCCTTATGTTGACATTTTACAAGTACTATCACTGTAGAGTAGGAAAGCATGCGAAGAGGGGGGATTTACACGAAATGCAAAAAAAAAAGCCCAACTTTTTAAATGAATGTGGTTTTTGGGACTAAATTAAAACTAATAAGGGGCATGGCAGATTGAACCCTTCAGCCAGAGTCGGCATAACAAATGGCGCTGGGTGTAAACAAACAAATGGATATGCTAAATTGCATCTCGAGGTTATTGTACTAGAATCGACAAGTATAAAGGGCTGCCAAGACCTACCAGTGACAGATGGACCCTACACAAAACTCCTGTGACATCAACAATGATGTTTCATTGCAGGGTGAAATACTTCCAATGGTCGTGGAACACTGTGCTGAGCTCATTTTTGTTTTAAATGACCGGTTGATACATTATTTTCCGATAGGCCTCGTGGGCCAGACCAGCTAAGCGGCTCTGTATTACAGGATGGCAAGCCTGGGCATGTGGCTGCTGCCCCAATGTCTCTCGGTACCTGGGAACGTGGCATGTTCAAAAGTGAAGCCTGGGGCCACTCCATCCTCAGCCACATGGCACTGGCAATAGTATGATATGATATGATATGATCGTTTATTTATAAAGCGCCTATACACAATGTGTTTCAAAGCGCTTCAAGGCAAGGGAGGGAACAAGGGAAAATACAACCACATTCTTACAGGCCATGAACAGTGAGGATGTGAAATTAACTATCGTACTCGGCCTGACGACATTTCAGATAGTGCAAGAGCTAAGACATAGATAAGGAAGGGAGGGGGAGAGTGGGAAGGAAATGGAAACAGACAGGTGACTACTGTACTAGGCCTGACGACATTTCTGGTAGAGCCAGAGAAAAATAAAAGGTGAGGGAGAGGGGTGCAGAAAGGGAGGGGAGGAACAAAACAAGCGACTATCATACTAGGCCTGACGACGTTTCAGATAGTGCTGGAAGGGTGGTGGGGAGGAAAAATCCCATGCAATCCAACCAGTTTGCTCTGCTCCTTGGTCTACTACCGTATACAGCCAGACTACCACCCTTTCATAGCCAGCCGAACAGCCTTAAAAACTAGGTTTGCATAGTATTGTGGTGGGTGTCAAGGCTGGTAGAGGAGATCTTTCAGGCAGAGGGAGAGACGAGAGAGACAGGGTCGAAGGGAAGGGAGGGACAAGTGCAGAGTGGAGAGACACAGTGGGAGTGGGCCCGCCAGGGGAGACAAAATGAGTGTGAGTTGGACAAGTCAAGAACACAAGAAGACGCAGACATATGACTATTTAATCTGTTAACATTAGGCATATTCATTCATAGGAACAATAAGCTGCGCAAGAGCAATACTGACAAAGGAAACTATCACTCAGGGGTATTGTCACTAATTCTGAGGGTTAATGAAAGACTGGCATTCATCGTCATTAGCTCTGATTTTGGTGTGCACCAATCACAAGCATTTTACTATCCAGCTCAAGACACCTTTAGAAATCAAATTCACTTGCCAGATTCACTTGCTCCATGCCAAATGTGCGTCTATTTTCCCTTGTCATTTTTTCCAAAATTAATTTTGTATATAGGAAAGCTTAGTTAGTCTATAGTTGCTTAAAGCTCATCCTAAGTTTGGAAACACCACCAGCCAAGTAGGCTTTTTGAATGAACAATCTGAAACTTTCTTTGTACATGAAAAACTCCCCCAAAATTGTATTTAGATAACAACGGTTTATGTGAAATAAAGTGATCCAGTGTACTTTGAAAAACACCATTTTATCACTAATTTCCAAAACATCCATTACAATGTGTCATCTACACAAAAACCTACCAAAATATCACTAAACCGTATTGAACTTTCACCAACATTATTAATCCAGTTCACTTTAAAATAGAACATTCCTACAGCTTCTCCAGAATGTCAGACTCGGTTAGGCCAGGCAGGGTCATACTCTTAACGATTTAATGCAGCATATGGAAACATGAGAAGCAGGATTGAAGTGATAAAAACATTTTTTGATTTAGCCAAATCTTTGGAAACTCTGTTATGGTCGCACATTTGTTGTGAAATGGGCTCTGAAGAAAAATATTAGCCTCAAGTATGTGAATAGCATCACTTTTAAATAAAAACATCAAAAGTACTTATGTTATGTTACTTTGCATTTATATAGCGCCTTATGTATCATTGGTATGATCTCAAAGCGCTGGTAGGTTGAACGCCCTCGGGAACCGTAGTTCAAGTCAGTAGAGAGAGAGGAAGTCATAAGGTGCGTGGGTGCACCGGATATGAGTGCAGCTGGTGAGGCACTTGCATGATACCTGCTTCTTAGCGGTAGGTGAGGTGGTTGGGAGGTCAGGAATATGTGTTCATTCTGGAGGGTTGACACCCAGACTGATATCTGGCTGCGTTAGGCCTGAGGAGAAGCTTAGGCTAGCGGTGTGTGCTCCGCTAGCTGCGTTTAATTAGGATGATGAGGAGTATGTGGCTGGTGTTAGTATGAGAACAGCTATACCGAATGTGTCATAGTATCTCTGTGTTCTAGTTGAGTGGTGGTGTGTAGGAGAGAGTAAGCATGGTAGTGTGATATGGTGGTCTTCAGTAAGGCCGTTCCATCCACTCTATCCACTCCATCCGTTCCGTCCGTTCCATGCTCTCCATCCGTTCCATGTACTCCATCCGTTCCATCCGTTCCATCCACTCTATCCATTCCATCCACTCTATGCATTCCATCCGATCCATCCACTCCATCCGATCCATCCACTCCATCCGATCCATCCACTCCATCCGTTCCATGCACTCCATCCGTTCCATGTACTCCATCGGTTCCATGTACTCCATCGGTTCCATGTACTCCATCCATTCCATCCACTCCAGATATGGTGGTTTTCAGTAAGGCCGTTCCATCCACTCTATCCGTTCCATCCACTCTATCCGTTACATCCGTTCCACTCACTCCACCCGATCCACCCGATCCATCCACTCCATCCGATCCATCCGATCCATCCACTCCGTCCGATCCATCCACTCCGTCCGATCCATCCATTCCATCCATTCCATCCGATCCAACCACTATATTTATTCCATCTGCTCCATCCACTCCATCTGTTCCATCCGCTCGATCTGTTCCATCAGCTCTATTCATTCCATCTGCTCTATCCGTTCTATCCGCTCCATCTGTTCTATCCACTTCACCTGATCCATCTACTCCATCTACTACATCTGTTCCATCCACTCCAATCCGCTCCATTCGTTCCATCTGCTCTATCCGTTCTATCCATTCCAACTTTTCATTCAACTCCATCAGTTCCATCCACTCCATCAGTTCCATCCATTCCATCTGTTCCATCCACTCCATCTGTTCCATCCACTCCATCTGTTCCATCCACTCCATCTGTTCCATCCACTCTTTCTGTTCTATCCACTCTTTCTGTTCTATCCACTCCTTCTGTTCTATCCACTCCTTCTGTTCTATCCACTCCTTCTGTTCTATCCACTCCTTCTGTTCCATCCCCTCCATCTGTTCCATCCACTCCATCTGTTCCATCCACTCCATCTGTTCATCCACTCCATCTGTTTCATCCATTCTACCTGTTTCATCCACTCCATCTGTTCATCTACTCCATCTGTTCCATCCACTCCATCTGTTTCATCCATTCTACCCGTTCTACCCATTTCATCCACTCTACCTGTTCCATCCACTTGATCTGTTCCATCTACTCCATCAGATCGATCCATTCCATCTGTTCCCTCCACCCCATTTGTTTCATCAACTCCATCTGTACTGTCTACTGCATCCGTTCCTCCGTTCCATCCACTTCCTCCGTTCCATCCACCTCCTCCGTTCCATCCACCTCCTCCGTTCCATCCACCTCCTCCGTTCCATCCACCTCCTCCGTTCCATCCACCTCCTCCGTTCCATCCACCTCATCCGTTCCATCCACCTCATCCGTTCCATCCACCTCATCCGTTCCATCCACTCCATCCGCTCCATCAGTTCATTCCACTTCATCCCTTCCATCTGCTTCATCCGTTACACCTACTGCATCCGATTCATCCACTTCATTCGTTTCATCCACTGCATCCATTTCATCTGTTTCATCCACTGCATCCGTTTCACCCATTTTATCCGTTTCATTCGTTTCATCCACTTCATTCCTTCTGTTCAGTTTATCCATTTTAATTTACACTGGCAGTTTTAGTTTTCCATTTTTCTCGATCGGGTCTCGATGCTGGATTGTTATTTTTGATTCAGCAACCTTGGGTTACTGTTTATTGTCACTGTTTATACTGTTTGTGTTAATAGTCGATTTTTAGGGGAAGAGCCACGTTTTCAGTAATTTGCAGAAAGACATGAGGTCTTCTGTGAGTGGGATGTGGGGTGGAAGTGAGTTCCACAGAGTGGGGGCCAGGGCTGAGAAAGATGCTCCACCTAACCTAACTAAGTTGGTTTTTGGTATCACTAGGAGGTGGGCAGAGCTTGATCTTAGAGTGCGTCGTGAATGGTAGGGTCTTAGGTTGTCCTGAAGATAATGAGGTCCGGTTTTGTGCATTGCTCTGTGCGAGATGCATAAGGTTTTGAAGGCCACCCTTCGGCCAACCGGGAGCCAGTGCAGAGTTTTGAGAGCAGGGGAGGTGTGATCTCTTGGGCCAAGTGCTAGTAGCAGTTTGGCTGCAGCATTTTGTGCTCTGTGTAGTTTAGTTAGGTGGTACGCATGGACTCCGAGGTAGAGGGAGTTAGCATAGTCTAGTCTTGACATTACAGTTGATTGGACCGCAGTGAGTCTGTTGGAAAAGGAGAGGTATGGAAAAATGTGCCTACGAATTTTGAGGTGGTAGTGGCAGGACTTAGAGACGTTGTTGACTTGGTGCGAGAGGGTTAGGTCAAAGTCGAGAGTGCATCCAAGGTTTTTTACTGAGGTTGAGTTTGTCGGGGTATTGCCCATGGCAGAGGGCCAGGGTAGACGGTGCGGAAGAAGTTTGGTGTTGCCACACACCATGATTTCAGTTTTGGAGGGGTTTAAAAGGAGGTGGTTTGTGGTCATCCAGTGATCAATGTCAAGGAGGCAGGCAGCGAGGTCGGGTTGGCAGCTGGGTTTTGAGTTAAGGAGTTTTAGGATTAGTTGGGTGTTGTTGGCATAGTTGTAGCACAGGATATTGTGCGAGCGGATTATTCGTGGGAGGGTGGACATATAGACGTTGAACAGGAGGGCTGATAGGCACGCTCCTTGAGGAACTCGGGTATTGACTGGTCGGACGGCAGAAGTAAAGGAGGAGAGTAGGGTTATTTGGTTCCTATTGTTGAGGAAGGATGCTATCCACTTGAGAGCGTTTCCACGGATTCCTAGGGAGTGGAGGTGGTCGAGGAGGATTGAGTAGTTGATTGTGTCAAAGGTGGCGGATAGGTCAAGAAGCATTAGTGCAGCGCATCCCGCAGAGTTTGCAGTGTTTTTAAGGTCATCCCAGATTGAGGTTAGGGTGGTTTTGGTTTCATGTCGGGCTCTGAAACCTGATTGAGCGGGTTCTAGGAGATTGTTGGCTTCGACAAAGGCATTTAGTTGGGAGTAAGCGGTTTGGGCGATGAGTTTAGCAAGGAGCCTGGTGTTTGAGATGGGGCGTAGTTGTTTGGTTCGTGAGGGTCAAGGGAAGTTTTTTTTTAGAAGAGGCTTGACATGAGCAATTTTGAACACGTCAGGAAAAATTCCCGAGGATAGGGAGTCGTTTATGATGGTTCTTGCGTGTTCTCCTGCGCAGGTAGATGCAAATATTTCTTTGAGGGTTGAGGCTGGGCAGGGGTCTAGCGGGGACCCGGATGGTTTGCAGGCGGAGAGAAGTTTGAGAAATTGGTCAGTTGATATTGGTGTGAGTGTCGAAAGTCGGGTGGGTTGCAGTTGCAGGTTGTGGGTTGGCAGGTGGCGTGGGTGGATTGAGTGGTGGGTGTAAGAGGGACAGTTTGTTGATTAGAGAATTTGTTCTTTCGGGAGCAGTCGTGTAGAAGTGGAGAGAGATTGAGTCGCAGAGTGATTGAGAGGGGCTCGATTGGGTGTTGGTACATGATGGTTTGGTGAATTCAGAGATGATTTTGTGGAGTTCTTTGCTGGGGTTTTCACAGTTCAGGATTCAGGAGTTGTAATGGGCTTTTTTTTGGATTTCGGCTTTGTAGTGGCGATGGTGCTGGGCCAAGGTGGATCTGCTCAGGGTGGTTTTGTCTTTCTGCCATTTGCGTTTGAGGGATTTATATAGTTGTTTTGGGGTCTTCAGTTCTGGTGTAAAGCATCTTGGAAAGGGGCCATGGTGAGCGGATGATTTGCAAGTGGGGGTGAGCGGGATTAATGAGGTATTGAGCCATGAGTCAAAGGCGTCGGAGGTTAAGTGTTCATTGCGTGGGCAGGTAGGGGGAGGAGACTGAAGGAGCGCATCAGCTAGGTCGGGAAGGATTTTTAGTTTCTTCCAGCATTTCCGTAGATTTGGAGGTTCTGGTTGGGGTACGGGGAGGGAGCCGGGTGAGCGAATGGAGAGAGAGACAATGAAGTGATCGGACCAGATGATAGGGGTGGGAGGGTTTTAGATGTATCTGTTCGTGGGAGCTGAAGATGGCATCAAGGGTGTGTCCTTTATAGTGAGTTGGCTCGTTTATGTGGGTATGGAGGTCAATCGCGTCTAGGCAGTCGACCAGAGAGTGGGTCATAGGGTTGGTGGGGATGTCAAGCCAGATATTGAAATCTCCTAGAAGGGTGCGGGTGGGATGGTTTAATTGGATGGTGGCTATCGTGTCGCATAGGTTGTTTGAGAATTGTCTGTCGTAGCCAGGTCTGTAGATGATTAGGAAGCTCTGGGAGAATGAAGGGGGGAGGGATAGTTTTATGAGAAGCGATTCACAGGAAGGGATGGTTGGCTGGCTGTCGAAGATTGAGGCGGAGAAGTGTGACTTGAAGGCGATTGCTACTCCTCCTCTAGAGGGTCAGTTTACTGGGATGAGGGAGTAGTCTGGGGGCAAGGCTTCATTGGCGATAGGGGCAAAGTCGTCGGAGAACCAGGTTTCCGTGATAAAGACTAGGTCGGGTTTGTCAGAGGCAAGAGGGCTCCCATGAGCCTCGTCAGAACCACATTGAGTTCCCACGCCGGGGCTTGAGCCTTCACCGGCAGGAAAAATCGAAAAAGTCCTTTGCGGAACTCCTTGACGAGTCAATGAGACCAAAGCAAAGACCTTCCTGGAGACCTGGTGTAGTGGGAGATAGCCGTCAGATGTACCTTGATCGAGGCGTGAGACAGTCCGGTCTTGGACAAGGATAAGTATGGAAGACAGTTCAGGCCGTGACCCTCAGAAGGGTGATCTTCTGCGACCAGCACCACGTATTGAAACACTTCCATTTAAAATTGGGTACACCGGTATATCCCATAGGTACCTCTGGATATATAGCGCTTGTGTTCTCATATGTTGGAACATTCCATGTCTTACCCAAGGGTTCCCTACTCTTCTTTTCCAAGGATCCCTCACCCAGGTGATCCTCCCTCACATGTCTGCCCCCAGGGCTAGGATTCAAAAGTGATGGCCCTTCCCTGGCCACCTGAATAAAGGATCCCTGTGATTTGCATGGGAGAAAATTCTCAGGTTTCTCACAACAAATGAACACAAGAGAAGGGGTGCCTCTCCGGAAAAGGGATGCTGATGTCCATTCTTGCTGGCACAAGGTCCTTTCCTTGAATGGAAGGATGGCGCATAGGTTCACCTACTTTCATCAGGAAGAAGAGAATAAAGGAACGCACAGTGCCGATATTGGCATTCTCACAGCAGTGATTTCAAGCCAAAGCCATTCACTGAGAGATGGTCTTTCAGGCATTCCTGATTACATGTTTTAGGTAATTAGAGTTTATTTCTATTATGTTCAGCTCCTACCCATGAGGTCTGTAGCACAGACCCCTCTGATATTGAGATGCTCTCTGCATCAGTAGTATACCCCCTCAGGCCATGGAAGTAACTGACCTACAGGGCATCTCTTTCTAAATCCAGCACGTGAAGCTGAAACAACTACACATCCAAGGTCTCTCCTAAATTTCAAGCAAAGGGGCTATCCGTCCCATACCAATTTTCTCTAGCTCTGAGGGATCCAAACAGATTCCATTAGAAGGGGGTGTGGCAAGTAGTGCTCCTGCCTTGTCTCATGGGAACCCCTGCACTGGCTGTTTACTTCCTTGATGTGTCATATCTTTTTGGGTTCTAAGAGTGCCTCCTCATGGTTCTTAGTGCCTTGTACAAATCTGATGTGGTTCCTGACACATAGGTGAGCCTTTTTCTCTCGCATGTCCTATATGGGTGCTCCGCAGAGTGAAGAAGAATGTTCTGTTCAGCTGGTGTCTATGGAGCCTGCAGCGTGCCTCACTTAGAAATCTCTGTTGTGTCTCTGTGATCCAAGTGGGGCACTGCACATGGCCTGGAACCTGTACAGTATGGTTACTTACAGGGACAAAATGGCTTAAAGAGACAGTGGGCTTCATTACGAGGTTGGCGGTAACCCGCCGGTGTGAACGGCAGGTTGCTGCCGACCTCGTAACACCACATCTGCTGCCTGGTTTCCCGGTGCCACCGGGACATTACAAGTCTCGGCGGAGCAGGAAGTCAGGCGTCAGATCATGTAAGTCCCCATTCTCATGCAGTCCAGTATGGGAATGGGGAGTAGGAAGCACAGGCAATGTTGCTGTCGGTGCCAGTGCTTCCATGGCAAATCTGCCGGCCGAGGCTGCTGCACCTGGCAGGTTCCGACCAGGCAGACTTGTAGTGTGGAAGCCCGGAAACAAGGGTGCCGGTAAGCTTACAAGCAGCATTGTTTCCTGACTGCCACACTTGCAATGAGGCCTGGTGGGTCTATTTTGATTCATGTGTGAATTCCTTACTATGTGCTGGATACTCAGAGAGGTTCAACAGAAGTCCCCAGAGCCTAGCAGGGGTCTGGTGCCACAAGGAAGGAACTGTTTGTGGTGGCAGTGATTGTAAAGAGCCCACATAGATGCTAGGGAAGTAAAGGTCCTCACACAGATAATGTGTGATAATGGTGACATTGAAGGGCCAGATTAATCATGTGTGGTGACAGTGATGCTGATGCTTTTAGAGATGGTGTGTCATGATACTTACTTTAACCTTGGTCTGCCTAGATGTGGTGTAGGTTAATTGTAGTTTTGAGTTACCACAAAGATGCATACTCACTGCTGAAACACATGTACATCAACTGCTTGCTACAATACAGTATAAACCCACAGCCTAAATCAAGTTTTTAAGCACACGTGTGTAGCACTGTTGAAAGGAATTGCATGACAATCTTACATTCCTGTGTTTAACTGCTTTAGTAATAAGATACAACATCTGATAAAATACAAAGCTTTCCTGCAGCAAAAATATTGCACATACTCTTCTACAATACAGTACATGATCAATGTGGAAGAACTCATGCTTTTCTGAAATGCAGTGTACAGTTCGTGCTCATATACCGAATGCGTACACTGATATACAGTATATGCCAATTGTTAAAATGTAGCATCGACATACAGGGTAAACCCACTTCTATAAAACTGTGCATAACAACTACTATAATTTAGTACTTACCAGCTACTCAAACAAAAAAGCAAACCCACTGTTGAAATATGGCACATATTGAATTCTAAAATTATGAAATACATCTGTATCAACTACTCAATTATGTACACACCACTGAGATAAACTTACAAGCCTTCATGAACTACCGTATTTACCCACTGCTAGTATGAAGCTCATACTCTCAGTTGAAATGCAACATACATTGCTAAACAGGAAACAGGACAGTAGCATGATTGGTGGATTGGGAATGCACTAGGAGGGCTGTCTCGCTGTTCATCAAGCCCTTTCACTTTTGGGTTGCTTTTTATAATGTTGTGGCGGGCAAAAAGCATATTTTCTAAGACAACAGAAATAAAGCTTATTTCCTATTGTCCCGCCAACGAACCGTATTCATTTCATTGGTGAAGGACTCCCACCCTGATCCTGTCAATTCACAAATAGGGGAACATATTGTGGATATTCCTCATTTGTGAAAAGTACAGTGAGCAAAAAGCGATGGCTGTGGACTCTCAAAGTGGATGAAAACCACTGAACAGGTTATCATGCCCTGTTCTTTCTGGAGAGGGGTGTGTGCTACCTTTTTTGTATTTTTGAAAGCAACATGGGGTTGAACAGGTTACCGTTCCGTGTTCTTTCTGGAGATGGGCGAGGGGCACCTGCTACCTTTTTGTATTTTTGAAAGGAATTTGGGGTTAGTAACCCTAAGTTACCTGGAGGAACCCAGATGTGGACCCCTTGCTCACAGTGCTCAGAGACGCACAGCTCCACCTCACTGATGAGGCCCAACATGGCTGACACATGTGTATGGGGTTGCTGTTGGTGCTCTTGTTCAAAGGAGGTTTGCCTGGCATTTCAGTGCTGGACTGCCCTTGTGGGAGAGACAAAGACTGATATGCAAATGGTTATTCTCCTTTGTGAAAAGTACAGTGAGCAAAAAGCAATGGCTGCGGACTCTCAAAGTGGATGAAAACCACTGAACAGCTTATCATGCTGTGTTTATTCTGAAGAGGAGCGCCTGCTACCTTTTTATAATGTGGATGTGTTTCATTGCCACCGCTGTCCAGAATACCATATTTAATGGATGTGCAATGACACACTGCAATATGAAATCTGTGAGGTGCGATCTATGCTGAAGAAACTATGCACAAAGATTAATTTCTTGAATGGCTACATAACTGCAATTGGATCGAAGTTGCAGAATGTAGAAGAACCCAAAAATAGACAATCTAATAGAGGCAATTAATAGATTTAAATATCTTTAATTCCAACATATTTAAACATATGGGTATGTTGTTGGTAAGGCGGATCACTTTAAGAAATTGGTAGCTAATGATGTAGTGTCATCACATTCCACCCCCATAAATGTATCGGGTTCCAAGGTTTCGACCAAAAACAAAATCTCCTGAGCCCTTGGGCCTCCAGCCCCAGGTGGTTCAGAAGTCGGAAGGGGGGCAAGAGGAGGATCCACAATATAGTAGCTCGAACTCTGTTTACTTTGGGGGGGGGTAAGACATCTAAAAATCATAAGACTATTCCTAAACAATCTAGGAAAAGCTTGAGGACGTTTTTACGGGGTTTGAATAATGAGTCAAATTTGACACCGAAAGAAAGGTAATTACACTGAATGAGGTAGATGCTAGTAAAAATTAAGTGCAACATAAATACAGAGAACACAGTTTGTAATGTCCAACATTTGGCATCTAAGACTACTAAAGCCAAAAGTAAACCAACATTTGATACCTGTTAATGATAATAGTGCTGCTACATCTGCCTCGAAAGCAACTTCGGAACCTAATGACTCTATGAACTCTTGTTTACTGACTATACATTTCAGCTGGTCAGATGAAATTCACGAAAATAGGTGGTTAGACAAAAAGGTTTGTCAGGAGACTATAATTCGCCCTGAACCCTCAGACATGGTCATAGCTATGAGCAAGTCAAAGTGGCCAGGTTTGGGAGGGTCTTGTTTGGCACTTACAGCACCTATTTTTAACCTTCATTCAATGTGGTCTTCCCCAAGGAAAATCTTTACCCAAGTTTTCTTACCTTAGAGCAAAAAAGATCTCAAATGACCAAACAGTTGGAATACTGTGAAATGGATGCCCCGGGAATTCCTTAACTAAACCTCAAAATATCTTTATTTTTTAACTAAGATTACAGATAGTGTTGTGGGAGATCCGGGAGGAATCAGGAACAAACCAAAAATACTACAGCACATGTGGATGATTTTGGTCCCGATCCACTCGATAGACAATATCTTAGCTCTGTTGGGAGAATGACCCAAACTGGCAACAACAGTGTCCTCGGACATGACCTGTGTATTTTCCGACAGTGCAAGAGCGGATAGAGTAAATGTGGGCTTCTCGTCTATAATTATTAGAGATATTATTTTGTCAGAATCACAACTTTTCAATCGATGGGGTACGACATTGGTGGGACTTATGATATTGTGGCACAAGCTGGTCCTTCGGGTGCAGCTCTCGGGAATTCTTAGTTTATTTATTGAAAACCTTTGGTAATGTGAAGAACAGTAATAACAATGAGAGATTCCCTCAGGCTAGTGCGAATTTGACTACCACTAATGTGAGATCATTGTCTTATGACTGGTCGCAGATAGTAAATCCTCTGCATACAAAGATCGGACAGCTTATTAATTGAAGCAAAACCTCTAAAGGCATCCTCAGGATACTCTCTTGGAATATGCAGGGTTTTCCACATTTCTACAAGAGACATGGATTCTCGATGAACCAATCTTAGATAGTTTCACCATATATTTTACCACGACCTCCAGCAGTCCGAAGGGTCATCCATTTGAAAGGCTTCTTTGCGCTTTGAATATACAGATGTGTTTCACTATGGAGAAGCTTAGTGAAAAGCAGTTGGATATATTAGCTGTTAAATTAAAATGGTGGGATGTACAGCGCTTAATTTATAGATGGTGTGTTATCTTGAATGTGTATTTTAATCCTGAAACTAACAATCTAATGACTTTTTTAAATGATGTTGCTGAAAGTCTAACAGCTGCTATCCTTGAGGAAGGTCCTTCCGCAATTGTTTTGGCGTGATTTTAACAGCGAGTGTCTGGATTAAGAATTTTACAATTGTATTGGTAGACAAAACTTCTCATTGTGTTTTTTATGCTATTGAGACACCAGATCCATGAACAAGTGGAGGGTACATCAATGTTAAGAAATCACAAAAGACTACTTTTGAGGATGGCGCCGATTCCAAGTGAGGCATTAACTATATATTGCATGGAACTGAGCACATAACCCCTTGAGCAAGCAGGATTGCTGTGCGGATGCTATTGGAAACTGTAGTGTGTTTCTGTTTACTTGGTTGTTCTGCAAACCAACCAGTGTAGAGGAGCAGTTGGTTGTTGTGGAAAGTGCGGAAGAATTTTCAGTTCACCCGATTACTGTATAAGCCTGAAGCATGCCATATGTAGAAATCTTTGTTGTGAGAACCAAGTAGATCTCAGCAATTTGGATCAGAGAAACAAGACTTGTACCTTGTATGTGGCTTGAGAAGCTGGAAGCTCTGGCCACTTATCCTTGTGTGAATTCATCCTGTACTACTTGTTGGAGACTCAGTTAGGGTGACAATGGAATCCTCACCACCCCCCCGTAGATAACCCTAGAGCCAGGGCTTTGTCATAGGTCTGACAAGGAAGGGACTACATGTGATAGTGATTGTTATAGATGTTATCTGATGAATGGAAGTTAAGGCGTCCACGCAAATAATGTGTGATAATGGCGATTTTCAAGACCTGAAGTAAATGGTATGCGGTGATGGAGATGCTGCCATCATCATAGAGATGGTGTATGATGGTGCACATATTGAGGTTAATGTCTGCCTTGGCATGGTGAGCATTGATTAGGATGGTAAGTTCTTGCAAAGATGCATAGCCACTGTTGGAACACATGTATACCAACTGCTACATTACAGTTTAGACCCACTCTTCCTAAATCCATCATTTAAACACTTGTGTGTTGCACTGTTTTTTTTATTTGTATGTATTTATTTATTTTATTGGTCATTTATTATGCGCCTATACACGTGTGTCTCAAGGCACAACAAGGCAAAGGGCGGTGGGGCACAAAATCACACAAGGGGGTTTGGTCAGAAAGATTTTAGCCACCCGTCAAACACATTGCATTTGCTAGTTTAGAATATGTGCTCATTGCAAAACGCCATACCTTGAAGTATGCTATTGATTTGTGTTATTCCATTTGAGGTACTTTTTATTAATATAGCACTTAGTTGGTCATGTAACTGGGAGTGCTCATGATGTGCAATAATTAGGGCGTTTAGGTTCATCAATAGCCAAGGTAAATGGTTGGTTTTATAAACCATTATATTATTTATGTGAAGCAATCTGTGTTACTGAGAGATTATTTTACTTCGTGAGGCTGCAGGGCCATTGCTTATGGCATCAACTAGAAAGTAATCCTGTTTGTGTTGTTAATTTCACTGAACAGCGGCCTGCTATACTTTTAACATCCACTTTTTAAAAGCAAGTCTCAAATATTATGCCCTAAGTTTTGCCACGACATATGCAGCAGTACACACACTTTTGAAAAATTCAAAAACAAAAAATGCACCCAAATGTTTAAACTGTGTGGGCGATGAAACAAAAACAAATGTTACACTCATTTAATCTTATCTGTCACGCGCCTACTTGAGAGGGTGTAATATCACGGACATTACAACATTTTTACATGAAACGGCATGTATTTGCTTAATGCAATTCTGTAAAGCAGCCCACAACACCAACTCTCTGTTAGCCTGCTGGGCAACAACTTCTCCACTGAAGAGAGAGCCTCCCTTTGTAATGCATCTGGGAAGGTCAGTAAGGTGTGAATGGAAGCTGAGCAGATTCACCATAACAAAGGCTCTGCCTTGCACTTTACTCTGCTTCCAAGGTAACCTGCTTTGCCCCACCCCCATCTCCTCCAGATTGTTGAACTCCACCCCATGAATAAGAACTTTGCTAGCTGGCGGGTTTGTTGGTATTTTCTATACTTGTATTTGATGTTTATCCCGTGAGCGCTGCAATGATGAAACAGAAAAGTCTGTTATTTTGTAACACGCACCAAGGTCAGTGGTCGAAGTCTACGAAAAGAAGTAGTGGAACTATGTTCCCTACAGGCCTGCACCTCCCCACAGACCCCATGGCCGCGCCCCCTCCCATGCACAATAAAACCCCCAAAAAACATGTGCCTGCTCGTTAAGGAAACGTCCTGTGCAGTGCACTGAAAGTGCAAGTTTCAACTTCTGCCTAAACTTTTATTTTAAAACGAAACCGTTCAGGAACGGTTTCTTTTTAAAAGAAATAGGAACGGTCAAACTTAATTAAAATAAGTATAATAGCTGTGCTGTGAACTCCATTAGCACACGTGGGTCTGCTCTGCAAGTACTCATTCAGATGAGCACACATTTCCACCTACTGTGCACTGTACGGCAAGCACCATGGAGATTGGTAATATATAAGTAACATATTGCTTCATTTTCTCCTCAAATGGATCTCTACTTAAAGTGTGCCCAGTGAAGACGTAAGCTAAAATACTCCCGTAGAAAAACATGAACATAAGGGAAATAGAAGCTTTTCTTTCTTGAATATTTTTGCTTTTGTTCTGCGTGTGCAGGGAAGCAGTTTTGCATATGGTTTTAGACTTTCTGTAATCCCCCAGCTGGATGAAAACAAAAGGGCGCAGGGTTGCCCAGCTAAATGCCATTGTTTGTTACTGATTGAAAACATTCAATATATCCCTGTTTAGTGCTATGTGAATAGAACAACAACATATTGGGACTAATCCATGGATTTTCTGCCAAAATCGGTTACCTTTACTGCCACTCTGTCCCATAGCTCTCAACTCACATGCTTTTGGCGGGTGTCACCCGCCTTGTAAAAAGCTGACTCACCCGCCAAGCCTCCTGCATGCCCATTTGTTTCAATGGGCTCTCACCCGCCAAAAACAAAATCGGGTATTGTCACCCGCCCTTTCGACACAAATGGTTGAGAGCTATGCTGTCCCATGGCATTAACAGCATTGTGAGTGGGTTAAGGCAGTGTTAATGCCAATTTTAGCAGCCCATAAGACTCCATGGACATATTCCATGAACTTAGCATGAGGGTTAATGCTGCAAGGTAACTCTGCTGAGTATTGGGTGTAAAGTGGAGGATGCACCCCTGCCAAATGCTCAAGGCATCTCCACTTTACCTTCAAATCTGTAGTGCAGTAGTTCCCTAATTCTGCTACAAAGTGGACGTAATTGTATTGTATTGTTTATTTATATAGCGCCTATACACAGGCAAGTGTTTCAAAGCGCTCAAGGAGGGTGGGAACATGGGGGAAAAAACAGTTGCTCAGAGCCCTTGAATTTCTGAGACAATAATTATATGATGTGATAGGTTATTTATAATGCCCTTAATACCCAGAGGTTTCTAAGTGGGGACCTGGGATTCGAACCTGTGTTGCTCAGTGTCGTCTTGTGTCCAAGGTGAGCACATTGCCACTGAGCTATCCTCCCGAGTCTGCACAGGCAGACCAAGTGCGTTAAAATACATTTACACAGTTCGGGAGACAGCAAATAGGCCTGGCAGCGATTCTGCAATCTTAACAGTGCAATTAAGGGGTGAAGACTATCGAGAATAGACAGACTGTTCAGGCCCGGTATATAAGAATCGAGTGAGTGCAGAGAGGGTTACGGGGGCAGCAGGCATCAAGTGCACCTGGTCGGTTGAGACTAGGGTAAGTGCAGAGAGAGCCATTCTCTAGGGTTGATTTCTCAAGTGCCTTGAGTGTGGGTGAGTAGGACTCTGAGGCAAGTGTGAAAGAGGACGGCCAGGGGCCGGTCAAATTCCGAGGAACACCTGGCAGCCAGTCAGCGTGCTGTAGGGAAGAGGAGGGAGAGAGGAAAAAAACAGAGAGCTGGGTTAGCAGGGTAGAGGGAGAGAGAAGGAAGAAGAGACGAGGAAAGTCTTTAGAAGTTTCCAGAAGTTAAGGAGATCCAGCTCATGACAGAGGCCAGCAGGGAGGCTATTCCAGAGGGAAGCACCTGCTGAGGATAAGGATCTCCCTTCAAATCTCTGGTTGGAGAACCGGCTCACTCAAAGAAGGTTGGAGGTAGATGAGCAGAGGGCTTGTGAGGGACAGTACTTAGGTAGGCAGCATTGCAGTTAGATAGGTCCCTGGCTGAAAAAAGCCTTGTGATCATTGCAAAGGGTCTTGAATTTGATACTTGCAGCCACTGGGAGCCAGTCAAGGGATTTCTGCCCTGGAGAGATGCGGTCCCTGGGCTTGAGGCCAAGGATAAGTCTTGCAGTACTTTTCTGGATAAGTTGCAGAGGGCGCAGGGCAGAAGGGAGGTTGAGGAAGAGCCTGTTGCAATCCAGCGCAGAGAGAACCAGGGCTCTGCAGACAGTGAGGTGAAGCTCAAAGTTAGATTTTTTTTTAGAGATGTCTGAAATGTGAGAGGAGAAGGAAAGAATGGAGTCAAAGATGACCCCCAGGTTTCTTGCTTCGCAGGTGGGCGCATGGCCAAGGGAGACCGGCCAGAGCAAGAGTGGGAAAGCAGGAGTAGGGGTCCTAATGCGAATGATCTCAGTCTTATTGGCCTTGAGGCAGAGGTTGTTTGCAGCACACCAAGACTGAAAAGCGGACAGACAGTCAGGTATGAGTGAAGAGGAGGAGGCAGCTGAGTGTAGCCTGAACGATAGTTGTGTATCATCGACGCAGCACTGAAAGTTAGAGGTCAAAGTGGCAATCACCCATGCCAGGGGGTGGGGGTGGTGGGAGACATGGGTGGGGGCCTGGTGGAGGGTGCCCCTGCACTGCTGGGGGGTGGGGGTGGTGGGGAACATGAGTTGGACATGGGTGGGGGCCTGCTGGCAGGTGCCCCACAGTGCTGGGGGTGGGGGTGGTGGAAGACATGGGTGGGGGCCTGGTGGAGGGTGCCCCTGCACTGCTGGGGGGTGGGGGCGGTGGGGAACATGAGTTGGACATGGGTGGGGGCCTGCTGGCAGGTGCCCCACAGTGCTGGGGGTGGGGGTGGTGGGAGACATGGGTGGGGGCCTGGTGGAGGGTGCCCCTGCACTGCTGGGGGGTGGGGAACATGAGTTGGACATGGGTGGGGGCCTGCTGGCAGGTGCCCCACAGTGCTGGGGGGTGGGGGTGGTGGGGAACATGAGTTGGTGATTATTTGTGCAAGGAGACATGTGCCTTTGCTGGGGGGCATGCCCATGTTGGGTGGGCTGCCTGCGGGACATGACCAGGGATGCAGGGTAGTCCCCTGTGGTGTGGGCTGCATGCAGGGGCCGTGCAGGGTGTACAGGGAACACCTGGGAGGAGCCACACTGGCAGATCACATGTAGGACTCCCCGGCACCCCTGCAATACACGTACCCTGCTGAAATCACGTGTAAAACTTTCTGCGCACCCCTGGTATACACGCACACGCTCCCCCAGGCCAGATCGCGTGTGGAACTTCTCGCGCACCCCTGAAATACACGCGCCCAGGCCAATCGCGTGTGAAACCACCCGCGAGCCCCTGAAATACACGCGCCCAGGCCAATCGCGTGTTGAACTTCTCGCGCACCCCTGAAATACACGCACGCAGCCCAATCGCATGTGAAACCACCCGCGAGCCCCTGAAATACACGCGCCCAGGCCAATCGCGTGTGGAACTTCTCGCGCACCCCTGAAATACACGCACGCAGCCCAATCGCGTGTGAAACCACCCGCGAGCCCCTGAAATACACGCGCCCAGGCCAATCGCGTGTGGAACTTCTCGCGCACCCCTGAATTACACGCACACGCTCCCCCAGGTCCGATGGCGTGTGGATCTTCCCGCGCACCCCTGAAATACACGCACGCAGCCCAATCGCGTGTGGAATCCTATCTCATCAAATTCCTTCCTTCTCGTGCCACTCCAGCTACCTCCTCTCTAGCTCCTCTGCCACCTCTGTCTATCATCTCTTTGGCTCCTCTGCCTCCTCCTTCTGCCACCTCTCTGGCGCCTATGCCACCTCTTTCTACCACCACTCTGGTTCCCATGCCACCTCCTTCTTCTACCTCTTTGTTACCTTTGCCATTTCTGTCTACCACCTCCCTGGCACCTTTGCCACTTCCAAAGGGTTTGCCTCACTCATGCACCCTCCCCAGAAGTCTTTCAAAAGTGGCAAACTGTACCACTTAGCGACACTCCACTCTCGCTCGGCCATCAAACACTCCTCTGATATCTGCCACCTCCTTGAAGACCTTGATCTGGATGTTTTCGCTCTCACCGATCTCTGAAATGCACGTGCAGAGTAGCTGAGTGGAAGTGTAGTGTTTTGGACACATACTCTGACAAACTGGCCTAACGCCTGCTCCAAAAGCAACACAGACTCCCCGTCTTCTCTAACAAGAGGGTTAATATTCAAGCCTGTCTCTCTGCGGCCTCTAACAACACGGCCAAACTTTTCAAAATCTGCAAGGATCTGGCCAATCCTACTGCAGTCTAAATCTCTCCTATACCCTCCCAGGCCCTCTGCATGGCTCTTGCCTCTCATTTCACCACTAAAATTCAGGACATCCTGTCCTCACTTTCCTCCTCTCCTCATTGCCCACCCTCTATCACTCTCAGGCCCACTTTGGCCTCTCTCCCCCTCTTCTCCTTCTTTCCTCCCTTTCTCCTATTACTACTGTTAATGTTTCTAGACAAGTCTGATCTGTGAAGGTTTCATCCAAACAGGTGCCCCCCTGCTCCTCCAGAACCATTAAGGACAACATTGTCTCCCTCTCTCCAGCCTTGCCGATTTCTGCAATAACTCCTTTGCCACTGGATCTTTCTCCAATCTTCTCAAGCACTCCCTTGTGCACTCCCTTGTGCACTCCCTTGTGTACCCTCTCCTAAAAAAGCTGTCTGCTGACCCTAACTGCCCGGCTAACTATAGCCCAATTTCTATCACTCCTTTCCTGGGCAAACTACCAGAGAAGCTGGCCATCTCCCAGTTAACCCTCCACACTGAATCTGTTGGTTTTCTCCATGACCATCAGTCTGGCTTCAGAGCAGCAAGAAGCATGGAAACTGCTGTCCTGAACACCGTGAAGATCTGCTCTCTAACCTCGATTCCAACTCTCCCTCTGTCCTCATCCTTTTGGACCTTTCCTCTGCTTTTGATACAGTCAATCATGGTCTCGGGAGGATAGCTCAGGGGCAACGTGCTCGCCTTGGAAGCAAGACGACACGGAGCAACACAGGTTTGATCCCCAGGTCTGCGCTTAGAAACCTCTGGGTATTAAGCCCGTTATAAATAACCAATCATATTATATCATATCATATATTATATCATATCATGCCACCCTGATTAAGCGACTCCGCAAGATCCTTGGCATCACAGATTAGGATCTGGCTTGGCCAACCTCCTTCCTTCTGGACCGACCCTCCCAGGTCCAGCTAGGTTCCTTTCTCTCTTCCACTGCTCTCTCCACATGTGCCTCTATCCTCTCACCCTGGTTCTTCTAACCCTTTGGCCAATCTGATCTGCACCTTCTCCTCTAACTTTCTGTGTTATGCAGAGGTCACCCATGTTTCTCTCTGGCTACCCTCGGCCTCTTCACCTTCTTCGCTCATTCCTGATTGTCTATCCACTATTCAGGCATGGTGCACCTCCATCAATCTCTGCCTTAAAGCCAGTAAGACAGATCTTCTCCTCATTGGGACCCCTGTTCCTGCTTTCACTCCCTCACTCTGGCCGTCCTAATTAGGCCTCCTCCCCGCACATTCTCGGAAGGCAAAAAAATGGTGGCATCATATTCGACTCCACTCTCTGCTTCTCTCCTCACATCAAAGACCTTGCCAAGAAGGCCCACTACAAGCTGCACCTCCTCAGAGGAATTCTCCCTTTCCTCACCTTCCCCCAGAAGCTCACTGTCTCCAGAGCTATGAGCCTCTCCAGGCTGAGCTACGGTAACAGCCTCTTTCTCATCCTTCCTACTGCTGCTCTTCACCCCCTCCAGCTAATCCAGAACAGGTCTGCAAGAATTATCCTTGGCATGAAGCCCAGAGACCGCATCTCTCCAGCATCAACATCCCTCCACTGGCTCCCGTTTGGCTGTGAGGATCAGGTTCAGATCCCTCAGCATCATCCACAAGGCTTTCTGGGGCCATGGACAGCACTACATCCAAATCTCTCTGCCTAAATACCTGCCTTCTAGAGCCCTTTGCTCATCTACTTCTAACTCTCTGCCTGTCAGACGCTTCTCCAAGCAGAGAGTGGGGGGTAGATCTCTCTCCTCTGCAGAAGTCTCCCTCTGAAATGGCTTCCCTAGCCCCTCCCAGACTTGCACGGACATCTTAAGTTCCAGAAGCTTCTGAAGACCTTCCTTTTCTCCTCTTCTTTGTTGCTACCTCTCCCCTGATAAGGTACCATCCTGTTCTACTGGATTGGTGGCTTGGTGCTCTAAGAGTCATACCGGGCACCAGTGACCCTCCTTGCTCAGTCCTCCTGCACACACCATTCCTGTGGGGACTTCAATATATCATCGCACACTATCCTTCAAGGCACTTCATGCCAGCCCACACCATGCTTGTGGCAGGCTGAAAATAAACAATCATCAACCTGCAACAGGATACGGCTTGGGTATAATAAATCTGCTCAACACTATTACACTGGCAACAAAGTGAAGATAACTAATTTTCTCAGCTCCTTACTATTTCAATGACATGAAGTACCAGATGTTAATATCCGAGCCTTCATGCTCTGTCCACACATAATGCCTCTCCCCAGTAACTACTGCTATTCCATAAGTCCATGCCATGTCTATGGTAATGTGACCCATTGGATTTACTGTCTCCCACTTAGACATGCTCATCAATCGGCCTCAGCCTCAGCTTTCTTTCAACCCTTTTAATGGTTCAGATCCAAGAATTAAGATTGCTCAAAAGCCTTTAAAATATTTACATTATGACAGTTTCATAATTGGATACCTTACTGTTTCAAAATATTAGGCTATAAGTCAACCAGGACTGTATAGTCAAATGCCTGGAACAGAATAGTCACACCTTTTCTCCAGACACTCCAATTATGAGAGTAGAATCTAGGATGTCAGCATAGGAGGGATCAACTAGTTGGACATTGCCATATGCCGTTCCCTTGGGGAATTTCAATTCTATCACAGAGCTTCACTGTGAAGAAGTAGATGTGATTACACACTGAGCCTCATTACGAGTTAGGCGGTAATTATGTGAGAAATCAGCGTAAAATGAATTACTCTTACTGCCACTTGGTCAGGTGGAATTTCTGCCTAATTACACGTGTTAGTGGTGTTGTAATTCCCCATTTATTTTGGGTTCATTGGACCCAATGGGACGTTTTTTTGGGAATTACTATAGTGGATTTACTGCTGCAGTAATTCTGGGAAATCTGCTGATTTTTGGGCATTGAGTGGGAAGATTTAGCTCCAGGGTTTTTCTGGAGGTAAATCCTCCACTCAAAGCCAAAACTCATAATTTGGCCTAGTGGTAAAATTGGCGAGAACTCAGTTACTGCACATTTTGCCACTTACCGCCAAAATCGTAATGAAGACCACTGTCCTGTGATGGACTTAAAACTCCCCAACGATTTACACTGCAGAGAGATCATTGTTACAGTTGCTATCTCTTTGAGAACTTTCACACACCATCCCTGCGGGGACTTCAGTATAATCACAAATTATTCCTGTGAGGACTTCAATTTGATCCCACACCATTCCTGTGGGGACCTCAATTTGATGACAAACCATTCGCGTGGGGACCTCAATTTGATGACATACCATTCCTGTGGGGACCTCAATTTGATGACACACCATCGCTGTGGGGACTTCAATTTGATGACACACCATTGCTGTGGGGACTTCAATATCATCACACACTATCCCTCCGGGTACTTAATTCCATCCCACACCATGAAGGTGGCAGCATCAATATACGCTAGCATTAGCCTTGTGTTAAATTTAGTATCATCACACACAAGCCAGATAAGAAATTTCAATATATTCTCAATATATTCTTCAATGTTGCCAGGATTCTTTCAATATAATCCTACACCTTCTTTATCATCACAAACTATTCCTTGTCAGACTTCAACATCATTTACTCTACAAATAATTTTGAAATATTAAAGTAATAGCACATCTCCTCACTTGCGCTGAATAAAGAAGCAGCCCAATTCACAAAGGGCATCGGAATGAATGCATCTTAAATGTGCTCATTCAGATGCCCTTTTAGAACCCCTTTCTGCATTAACAAACAGGAGGTGCTTTTAAATGCCATGAAACAAAGGCCTTCCACCTTTGCCATTTGAAACAGGCACAGGGGGAGGCAATAAGCATGGTAGGGTAATTTCTTACACTGTCATAATTTTTCTTTAGAAATGTGATAGCCGAGGTTGAAACTGCTGCATTCACGCTAGCCTTTGAACCGCCAAAACTGGGACCAAACTGCTTTATTGTGTCTTTTCATTGTGAGAAAGCAAAGGGTGTCTAACTTTCTAAACCCCGGATGTCTCTTGCTCAGGTGGTCAGGGCGCGGCCATCGCCTTTGGATCCAGACACTGGGCGTGGGTCAGTGCGGGTGGATCACCTGGGTAGGGGTCCTCATGGAGCAGGGTTGAGTCATCCGATGGTGAGAAGCGGTATCCCCTTTTTCTTTTACCCCTAAGCAATCCTATTTTATTGGATATGCCAACCTCCCATGTGAGAAACCTGAAGGTCACTACCTGGTCCCCGGAGATCTGTCATCCAGGTTGCCAGGACACCACCATCGCTATTGGATCCAGTTCCTGGGGGTGGACCAGTAGGGGAGGATCACCTGGATGAGGGGTCTTCAGGGAATGGAAGTGGGACACCGAAGGGTGAGACGTGGAACCCCTTCCTTATACCTTTCCCCCATCCTACTCTATAGGATACTTAGAAGCCCTATCCCCCTTTTCCAACACAAACACTTTCTTACACTGTGACAGAGCCGTTTACCTTACATGTCCCAACCCAAGGGTCAGGCAGAGTCAGGCAATTGCCACTAACGACGCACACCTGACTGCCCTTTCCCTTCCCCACAGGGATAAAAGGCGGAGCAGGAGAACATACTTTGGAGCAAGGCCGTACGCATTAGGAAGCAGCTACCAGCCCTGCGAAACCTCTGAAAGGAGAATCATAAGACCGCGAAGTCCAGCTGGCGTGTGACAGGTGTTAACGGTGCACAGGGCTCTGCCGCATTGATAGCGAAAACCGGGAGCAGTGCAGGCTACCATGGTGCTGTCCTTGACTCCCGAAATCATAAACTGAAGCAAGTTCAGAGCAGCCGGTAACTCGGAGAAAAGTGATAATAAACAAAACTGTGCTAGGCCCAAGGTTGCAAGCGACAACACAGCGTGAACAAAACTTATGTTTATGAACTTTAAAGAAACCCCAGTAAAGGTCCAGGTACAGAGTGGTCTGGCAATATGTTGGCGCCCATTCGGCGGACTGTGGCTGGGACCTTTATGTGCTGAAACTACATATACCAAGAGACCTTGGGAAAGGCCGATGTGAGGTGTCAAGCTGGACATACAAGGGTTAAGCTAAACCGTTGTACTCTAGAAACTCTTTGACACCTGGAGAAGCCAAGTGAATTGTGTTAATAGAACTCTGTTTGAATGGGTATGTGAACCCGACGGAGGGATGACAGGAGAAAACCAAGGGAAGTGAATCCCGCATTGTGATAAAGCAAAGTGAACTGTGATATTGGCAAATGTGAACCCAGCTGATGGGTGCCTGCGAATTGGGGAAAACAGTGATACCCCGTGAATATTTTGTTGACAAAAGTGAACCCGGCTGAAGGATGTCTACAGTGAATGACTGTTTAAAAAGACATTGACATTCTTCAATGTTACGTTTGAATGAAAGGCCATAGTGAACCCGACTGAGGGAGGCTAAGACAGAGAGGGATCAAACCCCAGCTGAGGGGGATCCAAAGGTGAAGCGTAATCACCCAATGTGAAGATTTATTAAAAGAACCTTTGTTTTTGTTGTTTGTCAGTGTGCTACACAGTTTAGGAAATGCCTCAAAACATTCCTTTTTGATGCCTAAACTGAACAATAAATATAACTACTGACATAACTGCTTTCTTTGCTATGCACAGCGGTCTGCATTTCGATCTCTCTTTCCATTCCCTCTTTTATGTTTTGCTATCTTGTTTGTTGTGTAAGCGCCCTGAGACCTTTGGGTTAGTGGTGCGCTATACAAGAATGTATTTAGTTAGTTAGGTCCTCTGAGGCAAGAGACTTTGTGTGAAAGAGACTTAGCCACAGAAGGCCCTGATTATTTGGAAACCAACTGATAGTTTGGAAATGAACTGTAAGCTTGTGCTGGACAAGCCCAGGAGTGTGCTGTGTTCAAGAGTCCCTCCTTGCCCCGTGCTACCAACGTGGGGAAGGGAGACCCTGGCTATACCATCCTGACTTATAATTTTGAGAACACTTCCTTCTTTTCTTGTGAACATTATGCCACAATATTTTGCAGCATAGCAGTAAGGATTGGCAATAGTTTTATTTTGTATAGGCCCTTTTTATTTGACTAAGACACCACTAGGACAGTATTATTATTATTTGATTGTTGTAGCTTGCGCCCATCTTAGATTTAGATTATGAGTTTATCTCACCCCTTTGTACAGTTTAATAAACACTCTTGAACTGTGATCACTTCTGTATGTCTTATCTTGATACAATGCATTCCTTGTTAGGCGGAAACCTGTGCAGTTCCCTCTGGGACCACTGCAAAAGATGTAGGACTACAGGCGTTTGGCGGTGAACCCACTTGGTAGCAGTCTGTACCACTCAAATTCACTTGGTAGCTGTGGCTGAGCAGTCAGACTTCCCTCAAGAAGAGTTGAGCAGTATGTGGAGTATACAAGATAGGACAATTCTTCCCAGTAAGACAAGCAAACACGCAACGAGGCTTAGTGTAAAGATATTAAGGCATTTATTTATAACGAAACATCTATGGAAAACACTATGCAAATTCACGGCAAACAAATCAAACACAATTACTCTACGAAGAAGAAACGATCAATCCCCCTAGTAATATTTTGACAAGTCTAGGTTCTACCGGTACCACTTATTTTCAGACAGAGGTGTATACCTCAACCTAGATGACACTCTAATATTTGTTTAGGACGGGAGAGAAAAAGTTAGGCAGGTTAAGAAATCAACACAGTTCAATCCTACGCAGATAAAATGCAAGGCAGGAAGGCAAGAATCACAATAGAGCGTAAAGTTCAGAGGCCAGGCCCACTCAGAGAGAGGCAAGGCACGATGTCCCAAAAAGTCTCTAGTGGAGATGCATTCAAGTCTTTGTAGCAATTTGTTATCGGCAGATTGAACCAGTTCAGAACAATGAACGAGAAAAGCTTTGAGGCGACCCAACGGAACGTAGAGGATTAAGACACCTCACTCGAACCGATCGAAAGGGAAGCCAGGCGGACACGGTACCTTGTTGTGGAGGGCAGCTCCGGCGGGGGCAGTTGTTCCTGGTGGTGGATGCACGTCGGGTCTTTGCCAAGAGTAGAGATGTTCTCGTCGTCGAAGAAAAGTGAAGTCCGGTGCACCACCAGGGAAGAGACCAGCCGCGGAGTGCTCCGTCACAAGGCACCACCTTTTGGTCGCGGTACAGGGGTAGTGGCTATCCGGTTGCTGAGGTGCTCTGCACAGGCAATTCGACCACTGCGTCCTGAGGCGAATAAAAAGCAAAGGGGAATGGTTGTTCCCACCAGCCAGGGGAAGAGACTCTCCGGCAGGGAGATCTCCTCTGTCGTCGGGAAGTGGCGAGTCGGTTCCGCAGGGCTCCACCGGAGGTGTCGTCGTGCAGGTCGGCTCAGCGTTACCCTCGTCGGATTCTTAGGTCCTGTGGCGACTTCTGAAGATCCAGTCCCAAAAGCCCTGCTTTTATGCAGAAAAACCCCCATTCATTCAGCCTAGCTGTCAATCAACACATGCTAAGTGGTGAGCGGGAAGGCTCACCACTTGGGCCAATCACTCCAGAGGGCGACCGGAGTTGGCAAGGCAACTCGGTCCAGGGTGCCTAAACCCCCTCCCACACCCCTGTGGTAACCCAGACAGAATGGCACCACTTTGAAGGGTCTCTGTACAGAGCCCGCCAAAAGTGGAACAAAAGGGCTCGACCTTTGGTTTAGGAGTCACAGAGACGAACACAGACGCCATTTTAAAAACCGAGTTCTGGCAGAAAATACCATCCGATAAACTTATTTAAGATAAGTAGACCGGTGGTACGTTAGAGATTAACGAGGAAAAGTATCAATCTCCAACAATGGGACGAATCCCATAGGGTTAGGTTCGGGGTCGAACATAACAAGTAGTTTCCACTGCCACCAGCCAAAACTCGATGAGGGGGGACGGGACAGTGCCCCCTCGAGTAACAGATCCAGGAGTAATCGAATTACCCCTACTAGTACATCCACAATAAGATGGTTTGTACTAGTTCTGTTAGTAAATTTAGGTCTAGTAAAGCCAATGGTGACTTTACATGCCCGGGGAGACAGTAGTCAGTCCCCGGGTATGGAGTCCATTGTGGGGGTCCGCTAGGACGCCCCAGTGTTACGGCACGTAGGGTGCGGTGTAACACACATAGAAAAACATATGAGACCCTATGGAGTAAAAGACCCCATAGCCCATAGAACACATTGACATTTAAAGGAATTACACACATACATGTCCAAGAGTGGGAGGAAGAGTCTCACTCTTGGCAGGATGGAAAAAACAAACTCCAGAAATCCAGCAAAGCTGCTGGGGGACTCACTAGGTTAGGAAATTCAGCCTAAACAGAGAATTCTCCCTAACATTCCTTAACACCCAACTCCCCCACCCATTTCTTACACGAACACTGAGCCGAGGTAGAGGAGATCTAAGAGCAAATATGCCCATACATTGCATTGGACATGTCCCACTAATACGGTCGGGCAACGTCAGGCACTTGTCTGTGATTGCATACACCTGAGGCCTATTAGCTCTCCCCACATGGTTAAGAGGTGGATCAAGGAGACATACTCTGAGCAATGCGAGGCACAAGAAGAAGCAGTGCTTCCAGGGTGATGGTGAGCCAGGTGGAAATGAACTACAGGCTGAGGGGCTGATTTAAGGAGTGAAGAAACCTTGGATATCCTGATGACAGATCGTCCCTCCCAAAGAACCTTGAGACTTACACCTGAAATGCCCCCAGAAGGAAAGGACATAGCCACCCTGCCGAGTGAATGGCAGAGTTGGGGAGGCGAAGCGGCACTTGTGGTAGCAAATGTAACTCCCAGATTATAAGATGTGAAGCAAACAAAATTAAAACGGCCGGTGAGTAGCTGAAAGCTTTGAAAAACCAGTCTGTGTTGAGAAAGAATCGTGACGGCAACAGTGTGTCCAGCGAATGAAGATTGGCATGTGCCAATAAGGTGCGAGACAAAGCCTGCATTTGGTAAAGTGAACACACCACCTTTGTGAGCACTACACAATGATCATACAGCATCTGCTGTTGGGGTTTCAACATCATCCCTCCCTTCATTATTATCACACAACTTTCCTGTACAAACTTCAATATCATCACAGATACACAGCAGACACCATATTTTCGCAGACTTTAGCATTACCCTTTTAGGGCTTCATTTTCATCTAATGACTAATACCATCCTTGTGGTGACTTGGAATTGCCAATTTAACTGAAAGAAATTACTGTATGGCCTAGTTGACCAAATTTAGGCTGTACGAAATGATTGTACAATCAGAAATTCGGTCAACTAGGCCATACGGTTCCATTATAGCAAAAAAGGGGAATGGGGTTGCAGGAGCATCCCCCGCTCCCCTGGCTAACTATAATGGGAACAGGGGTTGCGGGGGTGTCCCCCTCTTCTTGGACATTGCAAGGGGGGGGGCTAAAAAAAAGGGACCCTGCAGCGTCAGTTCCGACCCGCGTTGCAGGGACAGAACTGACGTCGCAGGGGAGTAAAAGGAGCTCCGGCAGACGGCACTAAGGTAAGTAGGGAAGGGGAGGTGGATAAAGGGCTGCTGGCAGGCCAGGGATTGCCTTGTTAGGCCAAAGGTCAAATAGATTTGCAGCAAAATCGACTATGGTCAATTCCGCCGTGAATATATTGATCTCGGTCAAACAACCCATATCTGGTTAATTCAATATCATCACACTTCTCATGGGAAATTCATTATTACATAACTCCATTCCATCAAGTCTTCAATGTCATCATAAAGCATACTTGTGAAGATTTAAATGTTCCACACACCATCTTGGACAATATATCTCACGCCATCCCTTTAGGGACTTTGAAATCATCAAAGATCATCCTGTAGGGACTTCATTATTGTTTTATCATCATAAACCATACTTCTGATGCTTGTTAATCTGCTTAGAATCACATACTGTGCATATGGTCCAACATCCAGTGCTAACCGCAGAGTATTGCATCTTGTCTTTCGGGGACCAAAAGGGGACGTCGGCATAGGCGTGTCTAGCCCTATCGTGATGTGTGTAGTACCCAAAATCCCTCACGCGCCGAGGTCCCTCAGATTGGTTTTTTCCGCACAGATAACTGGTCGCCCTAAGCGGAGCTCTTCATGAGACCTTGTTTATCTTACCGAATTGTCGGTTTTACTCCCCTTTAAGTCACTCACCTTCCAGAAGATCATCGACAATGACTACGGGAGATCGGCTGCGGCTGTGGGATCCGACGCCTAAGTTTCGGTGTTCGGCCTTCCACGGGGTCGGGCCTTCTGGCCGACCTACACAGTAGGGAGAGTGTGCTCGGGGTTCGCCATATTGTTTTACTATGTCTTTCCTCTTTTCCACTGCTTTCCTTTTTGGTCTGGTCACCCTTCCCTCCTGCTATGGAGAGGACTCCATTTAGATTCTGCCCTGTATGCAGGGTCAGGTATCCGTGGAAAGACGAGCACACGTCGTGTAACGCTTGTCTCCCCCCGAGCACGACGAAAAAAGGTGTTCGGCGTGTAAACTCCTTAAACCTAAAACCCTTAGGGAGCACCGGTTGAAGCGGTGGGCTGCGTACGGAATGTCACGCGTGGAGCCTTCCTCCCCTGCCGCGACACCTGCCGAAAGTGACAGGGGTACGTCGGATGACCAAACGCCCAACGCAGACGTTATAGACCTTGAGGCGGACATTTCTGGTGCCGCCACGCCTGTCCCCGACCCTTCCAGGCTCGACTCCGGTCCTGCTACAGGGGCTATACCCAGTGACAGGGGCGTACAATCGCACTTCACAAAACACACAGCCCAAATGCCCTCCTCGACGCCTTCGTCGAAGAAGGCGAAAGCGCCAACAGGTCCGCCGAAGATTTCGACGGTGCCCACGGATCGTTCTGATCCGACGCCTTCCCCGCACCCGCAGCAGCGCGTGACGACTGGACAGAGTAAACATAACAAGGGCGCTACCCCCCAAACTTCACGCTCCGAAGTTTCTGCTCTAGAATCTTCGACGCCTTCTAAGGCCCGTAAGGGCCCGAAAACTACAAGTAGGCCTCTACCCGAGAAACCTTCCGCAGGCCCTGCTCTAGCCGCGGAAAAGGTTCCCGCTACCGGTACTTCTTCGGAGACCTTGTCTCTTGACGATTCGGAGACTATCCGTAAGAGTATCAACAGAATCGCTACGGCGGTAGGCCTAGTACCGGTTTCGTCAGAAGATATGGGCCAATCCGTTGAAAAGTTTTCCACGGATTTGGAAGACGATGCCGAGGATTCCTACGAAGAAAGCCAGGTGCCCCTCTCTAGTACTCTGAGGAGACCCTCTCAACGCCCTTGGCCTGAGGCCTCAGCGCCTACTTAGTTAGGTCCATTTGGGTCATCCAAGTGGACCACGGAACAGTTCGAGGGGTGCATGGCCGGCTGGAACAGTTTTTCAGAACTTCTGATCAACCTCCGCCAAAAAAGACTCGGGTGGACCCTAACCCAGCACAGGAAGATGTCCAACTACAAGTGGATTATCAAGAAGATACCCAGATGGACACATATAGAGACATATTTACAGAAGAGGAGGAGGCCTCTTTTCTGGACAACTACGGGGAAGATCAAGGTGTTACTGACAACTGGGAAGACACCCAACAAGACGATTACAACTCCGATATCGTTTGCCTCGACTCTCCCCCATCCACACCGATTCGACAAGCCTCCCCGGTGGATGATCAAATGGCTTTCAACAACATGTTAAAGAAAGCAGCGGAGTTTTTCAAGATTGCCACGCTTGAAGCCTTGCCCGAACAAGATTTTGCGGAGGACATCATCAATGAAAAACCCCCGGCAAGCCAGTCCATACCCCTTTTGAGTTCAGTCACTACTCACACCCGCTCAAACTAGGGCTGTGAACCCGAGGGTCGAAAAGCTTTTCCGCCCTTCTCCCACCGACCCGTTGTACATCAAGGGACATGCGATCCCAGACTCGCTGGTAGTCACTAACACTTGCAAAAGAGCAGGGGGTGAATCCCCCCCGGACAAGGAGTCTAAACGGCTGTATGACTTAGGGAAACGGGTTACGTCTGCGGCGGCTTATACCGTCCGCATTGCCAATAACACGACACTGCTAGCTAGCTACGTCGACGCTCAATTGAACCTACTCAAGGAAGGCCTTCAAGAGGTTCCTGAACCTACCAGAGCCAAGCTTCTAGCTATTGTCTCGGAAGGTAAATTGGCCAATCAAAATGTGGTGAAGAATACCCTCGACTCCGCAGAGACAGCAGGCAGGTCTCTCACTCAGGGTACTCTCCTAAAACGGCATGCGTGGTTGCGTACGTCGGGCTTCAGGCCCGAAACCCAGGCATCCATTATCAACAAACCCATGGAAGAGGCCAACCTCTTCGGGAAGGCGGTGGACGATGCGTTGGAGACGGCCAAAAAGGAGCACTAAACTATTAAATCGCTGCACCAGATTTCCCAGAAACCCTCTTCGCAGAGGGGCAATCATTCTCGGTGGTCCTTTCGAGGACAAGCCCACGCAGCTCAGAACAATTTTGGCACGGGCACCTTCAACGCAAGTCAACCTTCTACAAGCTTCACCTACTACCCCCAAAGGGGTCAGAAGCGGGTAAGGAACAGGGGCAGAGGCTCCAATTCCAAGGGAGCGTCTACTGCCGGTCAGAAATGACCACCAAGTCCAGGTCTCCTCCCATGTCTCCCCGGTCGGGGGGCGATTAACATCTTTCCTCAAGGCATGGTAGGGGATAACTTCAGGCCAGTGGGTCTTAAAGACGGTCGCCCACGGTTACTGCGTGGAATTCGCCCGACCTCCACAGTTCAGACCGCCGAAACATCGACGCCTTTCACCGGAACATATTCCAGTGGAGGAATGGGTAAGGGATCCCTGCTGCATCCAACTTAACAGGAGCAATGTGATCAGGAATAGTCTCAAATGAACACTCTCAGATTCAGGTTCACGTCCTCTCCTCTCACTGCTGGTGTCAGCTAAAACTCATCCTGGACTTGGAGCAGATGGTTCCGGTGCAAGGTCTTGATGTTTCTTGGCTGTCCTCCTAACCACAGTCAGTAGACAGTCAGCACTCCCAATTGATGCTCAATGATGAATGGTTGAGACTCCCACGTGTGACTCAGCTTGTTCTGTCCACTCTTTCCCAGGCTGTGGATCAACACACAATCACTAGGCAGAATACTTGCATCAATGTGCAAGATGCAAGGCAACTGAGGATCCGTGTAGCCCAGAATTGGTTTGAGGATTCGAGGAGCTCAAGTAGTGAGGGGCCGCGTCTCATTGAATGCCTTCTGGCATTAGTCGGTCCGCCTATCATCAAAGGGCTCTTGTGGATTGTGTAAATGATCTGCAGAGTTGATTGTAATCCTGCAGCTCATCTGGTTAGGCAGGTATCCTTTGATGAGGACAACAAGTGGTTGTGCGATGTTGGCAAATCCCACAGCAAATCTACATAGCAGTTAAAGAATTCAAGGAAACTCTGTGACTCCTTCAAGTTCTGAGGTCTTGACCAGGTGAGGAGGGCTTCCGTCTTTGCAGGATCTACAGGAATGCTGTCTACAGCGATAATGTTTCCGCTGCATTTGATGCTTGTCCAGCAACACTGGCATTTGTTCACACTGACCTTTAACCTTTGCTCCCTTAGGCGATCAAACACTTTCATGAGCCTCTTGTTGTGTTCCTCCAGGGTCCTTCTGAACAAAATAAAATAATTCATGTAAACCATTACCTTCAGGTGGTTCATGTGACTGACAGTCTTTTACATGAGGTGTTGGAAATGTGCTGGTGCACCGGAAACCCCTTGTATCCTGATGAATTTGTACAATCCAAGCAAGCAGGAGAATGTCGTTTTCTCAACACCCACCGGATGCATTGGGATTTGGTAGTACCCACTACGCAGGTCCATGACCAAAATCGGTTTTCCCATCCTGATGTCCACCAAGAACGTCACATAGGACTACCATTTTAATACCAATATAGCTCAACATACGAAATATTTTCCATAGCCTTTATTGATGGAACTAATGACAAATGTTGCCAGTACTTGTAACATAACCATATGTGTTTACAGCTTGCTTGTTACCTCTTTGATATATGAAAGTACATGCAAATATCAATGTAATATTGCAGCCGCGTTGAGCATATAACTGGTATTTACTGCTTACTGTTATTTCTACGCCTTCCCACAATTGCCGATTCTTGTGCATGTGAATGTATACTTGCATGATCAATCCTTAGGGAGTCTACTTTACTCAATTCTCATTAGGACACCCAATGTCCAGCCATATGTATTGAGTGATCTTAGCCTTGGTCTCCACTTGCTAGGATTGTTTGCCAAGAAGGACCCTTTTTGGAATATTGACTTCTTTGTGCCTAATGGTTGCGTTCACCATATTATAGCCAACCTCTTGATACCTATCCACCGTGATCCTGATTGAGCCCCGCTTTTTGCCTACTGTACTGCTGTAATCCTGGGCGAGCCCCACATTTGCCTTTTGTATTACTGTATCCCTGGGAGAGCCCTGCATTTCCTTATTGCACTATTGTATTCCTTGGTATTCCTTGGTGAGCCCCGCATTTGCCCATTTCATTGTTGTATTCCTTAGGGTGCCTCAGACTGAGCCACTGTATTATTGTACAATATGAAGGGCCCCACATTTGCCTACTGTACTGCTGTATTCCTGGGTGAGCCCCACATTTGCCTATTGTATTATTGTACTAATGGGCGAACCCAGCATTCACCGAGTGTATTGCTGTATGCCTGGGAGAACCCCAAAGCTGTCTATTGTGTTATTGTATTCCCTAGTGAGCCTCGCATTTTGTGCCCTACATTCCTGTATTCTATGGTGAGGCCCGCATTCGTCCATTGCATTGCTGTATTCTATAGTTGCTTCGCATCGAGACACTGCATTGTGATACTCTATGGTGTGCCCAGCATCTACCTATTGTATTGCTGTATTCTATGGCCATTTCTAAAGGTTTTATACTGCCATTTGAACCGTGCCACTGATTGTTGGACAGCTCTACTGGCACAGTAGCATACCAGACAGCATGTCAGACACACCTGCTTCTGTATCGCTTTGAATTACGCCTCAAATGCCGCGCTACTGCTTCTGCAAACTTTACTGAGCTATATCTCACCTGCGTACGGTATACCCCATGTTATCACCCCAGGGGGAACATCCCCCCTCTTATATCTCCCAACCACAACATGCATGTTGCCTGCCTCCTCCTAGCTACCTTACTGTTCAGTCTAGCTCAGGCTCGCCATCACCTCACGCTGACCCATCATTCGACCTCAGAGCTTCCCAAAGTCACAACCATTATGACCCTGCCCCCTTCACTAGGGATCAAACCGTAGAAATTCCTACCTTCCCTTAACACCAACTCATGTCACCTCAACATCAGACCCACAACATTCTTACCTGGACTGTCCAAAACCCCCAACTCCTCTAAGGTCAACACCAAACCGGATACAGTAGCAACCCTTACTCCAGCACAATGAATTAATCTATATGCCAGGAAATGCACTCCTAACCAACCTTGCTCTACTATGGTCAGAAATGACAGGCTCTGCTAGACTTAACAATAATCTTGCCCTACAGTCTAACCCGCAAGACAAACCTTGCACTCCTAACTTGATACATTTCACAACCTCAAAGACACCCAAGAAAAATAGAGAGTCTCTAGAAAAAATGTAAACCAACCCCCCCGCCCATGACTATCCCCCAGCTAAAAGGAGGTCTAATCAATGCCATGCCACAGACATAGTCTATCTAATCACCACAGGTGACCTAGACTTCCTAGCTGTATCCAAGACCTGGCTACATGAAGCAGCAGGACCCTTCCTCGTGTTGGCCGTACCAGTCAACTTCACCATTGTGAGAGCTGACAGAGTCTCGTTGCAAAGGGGGTGGCATCGCCTTTATCACTAAATCTAGCCTACGGCTCAGAGCAACCCCCTCGCCCACTCTTAAATCCTGTGAACTACTTACAGTTAAGCTTCCCACGTCCAAGACTAGCACCCTTACAATTCACTTAATATACAGACCCCCTGGCCTTATTGGTACCTTCGAAGAAGACGTCATAACATTACTTTCAGACAACATCAAGCCCTCATCCCAAATCTTGCTGCTAGGTGATTTCAATTTGGATTCTTCATGACCCTAACCATACACGAACCAAGGCACTACACAACGTCTTAACTGAACTGGGCCTTACTCAAAGAGTCAATCAACCTACTCACCAGAAAGATAGAACTCTTGACTGGGTAGCGGACATCAATACAGAGACCCCCATATCATCTATCCTACCCTTAACTTGGACAGATCACCTTCTCATCTCCTTCACCACTCAGACCAAACGAGTAGAAACCAAAACCAAACTGATAGTGCCGCCCCTCCCTACGAGGAGCAAACAAAATATAACTACTGACAGGCTCTTGCCTCTCCTACTACCCACCTTGAACACCGCTTCAGAATCAGCGGACGCAGCCGAACTAGTTGAAATGTACAACGCCACCATGACCTCTGCGCTAGACGCCATCGTGCCTCTCAAACTGCGTAAAGGCAAACCCAAAGCCCATCTCAACACCTGGTTCACCCCACAGTTACAAATCATGCACGCAGAAAAAAGAAAACTCGAAGTTTATGGAGAAATCTCCCATCAAAAGAAAATAAACTCAATTTAACCGAATCAGCAAGTAAATACAAAGCTGAAATCCTTTGAGCTAAAAGAGAAACTTACAACAACCGGATCAGCAAAGCCAGTTCCAACACCAAGGAAATCTTAACGATCCTGAGGGAACTGGAATCCCTCATAACCCCTGAAGATCCCTGTAACAAGGATAAAATATGTTGCAGAGACATTCAAAATGCTCTGTAAAAAAAAATAGACACCCTCCAAAAAAAGATTGTAGCCAAAAGTCTCAATTTTGCCAAACCTGACTCAGACCCAGAACCGGCAAATCCCCAATTGAAATGCACTCCTGAATTCAAATTCTCACAAGTTACAATCATAGAGGTGGAAAAAATCATCACATCTCTCAAGCCTTCCAGATGCCAAGGCGACATCTGCTGCCCCCCTCAAATAATTAAAGAAGCTGCCAGAGACCTTGCCCCATTTATGACAAAATTAATAGACGCTTCATTTCGTACCTGCAAATTCCCAACCAACCTGAAGGACGCCTGGGTCATACCCTTGCTAAAGAAAGCCTCCCTAGACCCAACCATCCCCACAAATTACAGGCCAATTACACGGTCCCATTCCTCGTTAAAATTGTAGATAAGGTGGCCTACCTACAGATCCAGCACTTTCTGAAAACAAATAACCTCCTAGGACTCAGACAATCAGGCTTCAGACCACTTCATGGTACTGAAACTGCCCTGAAAAACCTAAAAATGCAAATTGAAGTCAATACTCAAGGACAAAAGGCAATATGCCCTGCTCCTCCTACTTGATGGCCGCCTTCGACTTGGTGGACCACACTATTGTCTGCAAGCACCTTTCCACTGCGGCTAACGTCTCGCACGAAGCCACTGATTGGATCCAACCCTTTAACAGGTCGATGAGCGTATTCTCTCAGGCAGCTGCGCTGACCCCTGCCCAATCACATGCAGTGTGCCTCAGAGATCTTGTGTGTCCCCCATATATAATATATTCACTAAACCGCTATTCGACAAACTGGACCGTCTACGGATCATCTACACCAACAATGCAGATGATACCCAGATACTACTCCCCCTATCAGGCGACTACGACCGAGATCTAGCCTTCCTAAACAACACCTACCAAGTCATGGATGGCGGTCCATGGATTATGCCTGAATGACGAAAAGACAGAAATCCTAATCCTAGGTGCTCCAGCCCAACTCAATAAACTCGAGGCACAATACTCTGCATTTATTATTGATGGCATCACCATCAAAGTGGCTCAAGAGACTAAAACCCTAGGCTTCTACTTAGACTCCACACTGAGCATGGGAAAACAAGCCAACGCCACTACATCCGCCACAGCGTACACTTGTAAGCCTATACATGCCTGAAAACCTTACCTATCCACTAAGAGCAGCAGCACCCTAGCGATAGCCCGAATTATGTCGAAACTCGACTACTGCAATGCCCGATATTCCTCTTCACATCTCGGGGTCAGTTTCTCACCTGAGTAGGGTCTCAGGCAGATATAGGGTCCATGTTCTGCTGGTGTCATGATACCCTCATTCAAAATATGCTTGAAAGCATTTGCCATGGAGGAAGAGTTCAGTATGGTGCCTCTATCCTCTGGTGTAGAACTGGTGCATGCTACTCCCAGGTGAACTAGGGTTGTTTGTTGGTGCAGCTATGATGGCACCTACAGTGGTCACTGCAGGGTGAATGCATGCAGTGTTGGTCAAGGAAGGGCAGGGCAGGGCCTGAGCTAGGCATAGGTGGTGTGGATGGTAGGCTAGCCTTTAACACTGGCCAGGTATTTAATGCCCAAAGAGGATAGGACAATATTGAGTAACACCTGTGGATGCTAAGGGGCAACGTCTCAGCGTCGACTTTCTAAGGGCCATGGCAGACCAGGATACTGGTCCTTGCTGGGCCAAGTTCTTTACCCAGGCACTTGACCTAGCCTGTGAGGGACTCGAGGGACTCTAGGGACACCGCCATTTTGAGCACATGTTGTAGGGGTGTGCTCCATGCGACATCACCTATAAATAATTAATGGTCAGTCTTAAACCCCTCACGCTCAGCCCAGCTGGCTGCTGGAACCCCATTAATGAAGATGGTGCCTGTCTATCTGCTGTGGTGGCAAATCACAATTATTACAAGAATATAATCAAATCCTTTTCCACAAATGTGCACAAAAGAAAAATTGAAATTTACACTAGAAATATGTACACTAACCCAGAGAAGAGAAAGAGTAGGTATGCCTAGGTCGGTAGGTAGGGTCGGATAGGTATAGGCACACCAGAGGTGAGCTCAGCAGTGCCTCCAAGAAATGTAAGGGGGGTGGTCTTGCCGCGCTCCACCCATGCATCCGCATAAGGTTTGGTGGTGAAGGTCATGATGGCTAGCTTCCAAACCACATTTTCCCCCTTTTGTCTCCTGACAGGGGGAGCAAGAGACTGGATGCTCAGGGGCACACAATATTAACTACGGGCATCCTTGCCCTGAAAGCACTAAATGCACCCTGCACCTTGGCCAAGTTATCTTTTGAATTTTGGGCCGTGGTCTCTGAAGCAACAACAAATCTCCTAAATGGAGTTGAGGGACAGCTTCAACATGCCGGTAAAGAAGGACAGTCGTGAATTTCATGTTAAATAAATGGGCACAGTGAAGTAGGTGAAATGTGGCAGACGTTTGGCAGAAATGTAAAGGATTCACCTCCAGCTATGAACTGGAGCCAACTCTGCTGACTTTCTACCCATTTTCAGTGAAATTACTGCTGCAGTAATTCTGCCAAAAATGCCCCATAGAGTCCAATGTGAAAAAATGGAAACATACTCCGCCACCACCATGTGTAATCCAGCGGTAAATCTGCATGAGCAAGTGGAAGTAACCGAAAGTCCAGTGGATTTACAGACAGAATACCGCCCAACTCGTAATGACCCCCATTGTCAGGTGAGATTTCGTTCGATTGCTGATTTGGTCATGTACTAAGCAGAGCTTGATGTAACGTTACCATTACAGGAGTTCAAATTAACATAAAACACACTCGGGCCTATAAATATTTTCTTAAATTATTTCAACATCTTCACAAAACCTCTCTTTTTCTTCCTTGAAGCATAATATATCTGTAAGGCATATAATGTCAAAGAGCCCACGTATGAAAACTTTAATATCATTATACATCTTCATTAAGGAGACTTCAACATCATCACACACTATCCATGTGAGGACTTCAATATCATCACATATCAACCCTGTGGGGACCTCAACATCAGCACACACCATCCATGTGAGGACTTCCATATCATCACATATCAACCCTGTGGGGACCTCAACATCAGCTCACACCATCCACGTGAGGACTTAAATATCACATATCATCCCTTTGGGGACCTCACCATCAGCACACACCATCCATGTGAGGACTTAAATATCATCACATATCAATGCTGTGGGGACCTCAACATCAGCACACACCATCCATGTGAGGACTTAAATATCATCACAGATCATCCCTATGGGGACCTCACCATCAGCACACACCATCCATGTGAGGACTTAAATATGATCACATATCAACCCTGTGGGGACCTCAACATCAGCACACACCATCCAGTTGGAGGATTCAATATCATTGCATTCCATCTCTATGGGACCTTGAGCATAATTACAAACTATTCTTATGGGGCCTAATATGCCATGACACACCATCCCTGTGAGGACCTCTTTGTCATCAAACAACATCCCAGTGGGGACCTGAACATGACCACACACCATCCTTTTGGTGGACTCAGTACCATCATATCAGCTCTATGGGGACTTCAGCATCATGCCATACTATTTGTATTCACATACCCTTTTATGGCCAATTGGGTGCATCTGTGGCTTCATTTGCATCACCTGAATGCATTTTCCTTTGCCTTTTGGGTATTTTTGGTTAAAATCGGCCACTATTTTTGGCTGTGTTTCGTTCAGTATTTTAACCTGAAGATAGGATGGAATTAGCATTTTTATTTCCAGCTCTAATTCCACTGGAGGATGTATCCCCGGGGGAATTATCACTGGTTTTCATTGCTTATTCCTCCACTGCTAATTTCTTCAGGGTTAATTCCACCAGAGGAATTAGCGTCCATTTTCAATAACCCGTATATCAGCAGACTGATCAAAGTGGCGGCAATTCCAGTGCTGCCACTTTGACCCTTAGAGATGAACTTGTAATGAAACCAAATTAGTATCAATTAAACATTAACCCTGTGAATATGTTTGACAAAATGTGATGCCAACATTCAATTAATTCACATATCAGACTATAGACAAGATGACATCAGTGCACATAATGTGTTGTCTTCACAGTGTGGACAAGATGACATCAGTGCACATAATGTGTTGTCTTCACAGTGTGGACAAGATGACATCAGTGCACATAATGTGTTGTCTTCACAGTGTGGAATTCAATTTCATCACACACCACCCCTATGGGGACTTCAACAAAATCACAGAAAAATAAGGAAGTAAAGTAAGTCACATTGTGATTGGTTTGTTACAAAGTAGCCAATGCTTAAAATGAATCTGGATGTGTGTTGTGCAATGAGGGAAGACTTATGTTGCGTATCAATTATATTCAATTCTGTAAACATACAAAATACACAAAAAACAGCTTAATTTCATTATTTTACATTTAAACGCAGAGTTCAGGCCATTTAAAACACAATTGAATTTGTGTATAAATGGTTCCCATGAATCTGCTGTCTGCTGCCTAAGCATGTAGGGCATCTGATTTATCAAGTGTGTTTAAATTCCTGTCCGTGTGTTGATGACTGCAATACCACACCCACCCTGCGGGGGCAGAGCTGAGTAAAAAATCAACACAGGTCCCCACAAAGCCATTTTTTAAAAAGTTCTAAAAATTGGCACAGATGTCTTTTAAGTTATTTTAAGTCATTTGGAAGGCATTACCATGTGGGGACTTGGGTTTAGGTCCCCACAGCGTGTGCATGTTTACACACCCAAGTCCCCACAAGGAGACAGACAGACAGACAGACACACACACACACACACACACACACACACCTCCCCCCCCCACAGGCCCTCCCAGAGCAGAGACCCCAGGCCTCCTTTCACTCATGGGGTATATGGCTAATCTGGCTGCTGTCTTACAAATTTCATCAGTAGAGGCATGCTTTGGAAGCCATGGGCGGCAAGGTGGAGGCATCATAAAAAGAGTGTACAGATTCTCAGCTCCTTTGACTTCCCCCTGCAGCTCTGCAACTGCTCTAAAGACGTGCGAGTTAAAGCCAGACCTGATGCACTGATGTACAGAGGCAAGACATTTGGATTGTAAGCACTAGTGTATAGTGATAATTAGAACCAGGCGAGGGACAATCGTATTGTAGCAATCAATCCAATTGTCCCTCGCTAGGTCTTTACCAGCCCGACAAAGATTTACCTGCTAACCATTCAGCGTGTCACGTCCCTCGGAATTCCTTCCCTTTCTCAGACTTTCTGCCATGGAAAGGGAGAAGGGACTTCATGTAGTCCTCCACGCTGTTCCATGGTGGCCATTTTCATGGTTTACTTTTTTAAAATATGTTTTTCATGGCCGCTATGGAAAGGGTCAATGGACTGCATTTTGTCCCTTCTCGCCGATTTATTGCAGACATTCCCCCCCCCCCTTCGAGTTGCAAAACAGTTTTCACACAGTTTCCCAACTCAAGTAAACATACTATTAGTACCCCGCTACAACGTGCTGGGGTACGAATAGCAATAGAACCCTTGGGGGGTATTACCAGTCTGTTAAAGCCCCAGGGCTTGCATTAAAGCCCTCAATTGGCTCGCGCCTGTAACTTACGCCCAAGGGCATTACTAGACCGGTAATGCCCCCCCTCAGTTCTATTGCTTTAGTAAAAGGGAAATGGATGGCCAAAGAGAACTAGAAAGTGCCTGCAAATGTTCATCTGCAATGCAGACAATGTTTACTCCACTGTGCCACCATCACACTGCACAATGTGCTGGCAAACATAACATCTGCAGACAAGCAGGCCTACTCCCTCAATAACCTAACAGGTGTATTTGTACAGCACACGTTCACCCCCAGAAGGGCATCTTGGGGCTATTGACAGATAACCTGCATATGCCAGTGATATACGCTCCCTCTTCCTTTCCTCTATGCAGTATTTATTTTTAATTATTAAAGAAGATTGTTAGAAGACAATTGGAATATTGTTAACATTTGTTTTCTATTGATATTCAAATTGGCTATTCGGTCGTTTCCTGGCATCATCTAAATAAGTATGCTATTCCAAAACACAGAAGTTGTTCTCCAATTCTAAGAGAGAATTCATGAATATTAAAAGTCTCCCCAGATAATCGCTTAAAAACATTGAGAGAAGAAAGAGTTGGCAAAACCAAAAGTTAACACATCACGATTCTGAAAGGTTATTTTGTTTCAACTTGAATCACAGCCCTTTAGCTGCATAAATGTATCATGAACTGTTCTGGTGCGTGCATAGATTGCTGAACACAAAGTTTGAAAAAAATAGAATGGGAAGGAACTAATCACCATACTGAAGCAATGGACTTTGAAATAATAAAGAAACAAAATGTAGAGTGGAATGAGGAAAATAATCACAAACTCAATATTTACTATTCATCTGCTACCCAACACACCGAGTAGTAGTCAGCATTATGTAAAACGAAATAAAAGGCTTCACCATTTTTAATCCTCTATGGGACTTTTTCATAAAGTCCATGTGATGATTTCTTCCGTACTTTGGCAACACCACCATGTGAATACTGCTCGAAACCCACACAACATGGAGATGCAAGAAGCAAGAGGTAGCGGTCTAGCATTTCTGGCGCCGAGTTACGAGCAAGTGGCTACGCCTCCCAAACTGAAGATCGTATATCTGGAAACACTACATTCACCCAAGCGCGTTGCTACTCTCTCCCGAGGCAAGCTACGCTCCATGTGAGTATGATTCCGTGTACAAACCCTTAGCTAATCTCATGTGCCCTTGTCAGTTGGCATATTCCTGGCTGTTCGTTTATTTTCTTATCTGTGTTTCTATTCTACACTGGTAGTTCGAAGCAGGACCTGATCCAGCTCCCGTTTATTCATTCGGAGGAGGAGTTTGTTTCCTGAGCTATCCGTCTCCTACTTGGATACCTCGGTACATGTAAACCGTTACGTTCACGCAATCCCTCACCTCTATTACCACCTTAGTTCAGGCTCTGCTTTATTTTTGACACTTTATATCCAATAGGCAAATCCACAGGGCTCAGCAAGACGAGAATCATTCCATACCCGCAACCATCCCCACTTCAAGTAAAACGGGAAACTTAACCCCCGGGTTCTTTTCTCCTCGCAGCAAGATTCATGTGCACACATTGAACACGCAAAACATACTGGTTAGGAGAAAACCCCCGTTCTAATTCTGATTCATTCTAATCTGGTAGGCTCTTCTGTTTTCCTCTATCTCCCTAAAGACAATCAGCACGGTTTACTCCACGACAGAATTCTCGGCCACGGACACCTGAAACCAGGGTAAGCCTGAGATAGAGTAGTAGGATAAACAAGATTCTGCTACTATTGTCTACCTTTATTTCATTACCCTCTCTGTGTGTTTATTTGTGCATAGTCACCTTGAGACTGGAGGAAATCAGGAAGAGCATCCTACCCGCTAAAGCCACTGTAGACACTACATCCAGAGAGCTGCTCTCCGGAGACTCTGCATCCTAGCAGCTCTACACAGGGTTTTTCCGCGAATGGGGTTTTCCTTGTAGGTCCCACAGCGTTCAGACCTTCTTTGAGTCAGATCGTGGAGAGACTTCTAGGTATATCCCCACTCACTTCAGGATCCTGCAGGAATGTTTCTGCAAGGAATAGTGAGGTAGGTGCTTTCCAGTCTGTTTGAGTCATTCTGTATTCATTTTTTATTCAGTCATAACAGTCCTATTATATATTTGCTTTCAGTTTGCCTAAACGTTTGTATACTAGACCCCCTCAAGAAATACATGTATGTTTCACCCTCAACAACTGTCCTATATGTCCCTCCCTTCTAGGCATAGAGTTTTTTTTTTGCTTCTGCACCCTACTTACATGGCTGTTTTGGCTTTCCCTCGGTTTGTCGACACACCTTTGCCGATTTCGTTTTCCCATTTGTAAAAATGTCTATTTTTCGTGTTCATATTGTACGTGCCTGGTATCTATTGGTGTGTGATTGTGCTTTGTATGTATGTTTTCTGTTGACGCGCCTTGATGCCTGCGGGCTTCAGCACGCTACAAGTATATAAATACATTTAAAAAAAGTAAAAAAGGATAACAGTGAACAACCTAAAACTCAGGCAAAAAAACAATACTAGCAGCCTCAATTCACGTCATCGCCCCCAATATACCTGTACAAGGGGCTGCAAATGGTCAACTGCCCCAAGAATCTCTTTATACTACTGGCCGACGGACTCAATCTGGAACCCCAAGTCAACACAAGAAAAAAAACGCTGACAGATAATCTGACATTTCCACACACAACGCTTCCTGTCATCGTCTCAAGAGTGTATAAAGGCCAACAGCATTTAGTAGGTGTTGTGAAGTACTTGTTGTGAGTGTGTTTGGTAAAGAGGGAGATGTGTTGTGAAGTGCTTGGTTAGTCTGATGTGGCTTGTCATGTGATTTATGACGTCACCTGAGTGCCTGTGGAATGTTGATGTATGAGTGGGAGAATGCTGTGGCGAGTGTTCTATGTTGAATCAATTGGACCCTCCCTCCCTGGGTGATGGGTGCCTTTGTCTTTATTCTTATGTCTTATCCCTGATGCTTTAATCCTGCAATTTGTAACTAAAGAAACTGAAGTAAACTTACTGAGAAGTAACCTAAAGCAGCATGGACCTTGCTTTATAACATTGGCGACGGGGATCTCTAAAAGAAAGAACCCTGGTACAAGGAAAGCTAAGAAGACAGGGACTGAAGAGGACTGCTGCGCGGGGTGCAGTAGACATCAGGACCAGAAGGAGAGAACAAGACAACACCGTCCCCAAGTAAGCAAACCCATCACCCAGGGCGGATAAAGCGGGAGGTTTAATGGTTTAATGGACCATAACACATAGCATCAGCAGCTCATATGTTATTGGGCGTGCTGGATCCGGGGACATAAGTGGAAGTGGTCCTGGGACAAAAGATTTTTTTGGAAGTGGTCCATGTGGGAGGAGTGCCCATAGCAGAAAGTCTGGCAGTTGACTGAGCCAGGAGTCAGCATTCTGCAGTCCATAACTATTGGGAGTACTGTACACTAAAAGGGGGCTCCCAAGGGACACTACGATCTGGTTGAAGTAGGTCCATTTGAGAAAGGTGCTGGGTCTCATTTCGGATGGACTTTAAGCCCACTAACTGTGGATGCTGTGGTGTCGCCAGTCTCATTCTGGTTGGAGGACGAGTCCTCTGTCTGTTGCCATTGATTAGTGGGCTGTGACCCATGGGATATGAAAGGGTGGGGTTACCGCCCAACCGTTAGTTCGAGATACGCAGTTGATGAATAAAGACGTGTTGCACCCCAGCTCTATGTCGGCTCATCTTTGGTGATATGTTGCATGAGTGACACTACAGCGTGAGGCGGTCCACGTAGCAGAACATCACATTGGCGACGAGGCGGACACAAAGTCCCAGCGTGCCTGCCATCTCGGGCCCACCGCGCGCGTGGTTTATCACTCGGCATCGCTGTTTGCGCTAGGCCCCATCCTGCTGGAATCATCCGGAGAGGTGGGTGGAACGTGAAGGCGTCCCCACACTGAGCACCACACGAGGCTTCGGCGCACATATCTCCGGCGGGTGGAGCAAACTGTGAAAGCTCCCAGTGCAGTGATCCGTCCGGGTGGCGGAGAGTGAACGTCTCCCGCCAACGAAGCAAGGTAACCCGACCTGTGCACGCATGTGCACGGTGGAGCACTCGCAGGTGGAGCAGCGACTCCCTGCTCACATTCCGGGCGGTTGAGAAGCACTGGCCTCCCGCCGACGGCAACGACTAAAGAATCGATCAGGAGACGAGCGGTGGAGGCGTGATCCTCCCGCTCCAACGCGATACCACACACAAGGCCTCACAGTCTTTGTTAACACGTGGCACAGCGCCCCACCTCTTTTGGCGCGAAACATCGCAAGACACTGAGCGGAAAGAAGCTCACGAGCCACCAACATCTAGTACAGCGACAGCTCATGAGCGGCTCGGAGGGAGAGTGACTAACCGTTCCAGTGACTCCAGCCAGACCAGAACACCGAAAAATGATGGACAGCCTTCTAGCTCAACTGCAAGCAAATTTCGATCTCACAGAAAGCACCTGGGAGGAAATAGCCGTCGACCACTTCTAACCCATGGAAGGGGGAGAGTACATATTGGTAGCGGTGGATGAATACTCGAGATATCCCGACCTGCAGATAGTCCCGTCCACATCGGCTCATCACACCATCCCAGCCCTAGATCGAATGTTCGCAACCTCCGGAGTGCCCAAGGTAGTAAAGTCCGACAACGGACCTCCGTTCACTGGACAAGATGTTCAAAGATTCGCGGAATACATGGGCTTCCGTCACAGGAAAGTAACACCCCTGTGGCCACAAGCAATCGGGACAGTCGAAAGGTTCATGAGCAATGTTAAACGCACGACCCAGATCGCACGCATCACAGGAGAACCTGTCGAGAAGCTGTTTTACCAACTCATGCGAGATTACAGAAACACCCCACATAGCACCACCGGGAAAACGCCATCAGAGGTGAGGTTCGGGCGAATGATTAGGACACGACTACTACACATAGCGGTTGAGGAGAATCAATATAAAAAGGACACCGAAATGAGACACAGAGACAAACTCATGAAAGAGAACATGAAGAGGGCTGCCGACGCCACTTGCAGGGCCAAGGAGAATGACCTGACACCAGGAAACCTGGTTGTGGTCCGCCAACCCCAACAGTGCAAAAACATTGCACCATTCAGCGAAGAACCCATCATCGTCGAAAGGAAGGGATCATTCATCACCGCAGAAGGAGACAGCAGATCTGTAACACGAAACTCATCTCACTTCAGGCGAGTGCCCGGAATCCCACCCTCAGGTGACATGAGCAGGGATGGCACCTTCTCTCACTGGGACACTCCCTATGAAGGAGACAGAGAAGACTCTGAAGGTGACCCGACGTCAGGAGCTGAGACTGGCTCACCAGCCAGAGTGGAATGTCGACCCCAGAGAACAAGGAAGAAACCACATCGCCTCATTGAAGAGATTAACTGATGGCAGGACTAAATGTTTAGTGGCGGGAGGGTGTGGTGTCGCCAGTCTCATTGTGTTTGGAGGACAAGTCCTCTGTCTGTTGCCATTGATTAGTGGGCTGTGACCCACGGGAAATGAAGGGACGGGGTTACCGCCCAACCGTTAGTTTGAGATACGCAGTTGATGAATAAAGACGTGTTGCACCCCAGCTCTGTGTCGGCTCATCTTTGGTGATATGTTGCATGAGTGACACTACAGCGTGAGGCGGTCCACGTAGCAGAACATCACAGATGCCTGGACAGAAGCTATCTGCGTGACTGGAGTGCCTGTTATAATATGCCCACGTTAAAATGTTTTTTTTTTTTAAAAAAAGCACTTTTGTGCTGTACGCCAGAAAGAGAAATGAAACGGGAGGCATGTCAAGACTTTCTCTCTATGAAGTATTATGGCATGAGCTAGGCGAACGCTGTGGGTACTCCTGTGTTGAAAAAGCCCAAGCGGAATGCAAAGAAAAAGTGTTTCCGTCTTATGAGATACGAACCGAGTGTTTTATTTGCAAGACTTCCAAAACCCGAAAATGAGGAAGCTGCATAATCAAAGTGAAGGGAGCAAGCATAAGTGTTTGACAGTTGGTAAAGGAGCTCTTCACTACCCTGCTGACCTGTCAGGAATGATGTCGTCACAGCATGGACGGTCGAAGTTGGTGATGTTTTGGAACCTCCTGTTTTGTGTTCCTTTAATGGAAGGTGCAGGTGCTGTTTATCTTCGTAACAGCGCCGAGTACGGGGTTTCAGGAAGTGAATTTAACAGTGATTGTGAGATGCAGTCTTCTAATAAAGAACCTTGTTTGGTGGACGCAGCGTGGTCGTATCCGGAAGGGATCAAGGTAATGCGGCGTTCATTGAAATAGCTGCTGCGTCTCAGTGAGAGAGGCGTTCAGAGGCAGCTCTTAGATGAAGATATGCCGTTCCGCCTCAGTAAGTGAGGCGTTTGAAGCGGTCAGCGAATAAGGTGGCATGTGCGATATATATAAAGGTTGCCAGATTTAAGTAATTTTTGTGGTTTATACCGGTGTTAGGATTCAAACCTGTAGTAAAAGGGATTATATTGATGCAGTACAATTATTATAAGAGGATGCGAGTTATGGAAATGCAATAATAACTCAACATATGCCAGTCAACATATGCCAAAGTGTGGTGTTTAGGATGAGCTGCACAATGCATTGGGATGTAAACGCCAGTATGAGCGAGTTTGTTGTGGTGTTGTGTTTGATGATTTCCGGTACTATTACAGATTAGTAAACATTAAAGCATGTGGTTAAGTAGTATACCAACCAATTGTGAGGATTTGCAGCTTCATTGACCATTGTATATTATAGAGAAAAGTGCATAGTGAAGTGCAAAGAAGTAAGGTGTGGATTTTATTTGGGCGAGAGTGGGTTAGTTTAACTTTTTGAGGATTTTTAGGCATGTAAAAGGACTTTAAGCAGAAGTTTTCAATCATCTATGATGTGATTGTTATCTAAAATTATAGCATATGTTAGGTGCCAGGGAAAGAGTATAGGTGTATAGCATACATGCCTAATGGGGTTGGTTTAACATCTTGAGGATTTTTAGGTGTTAGGTCGTTAAATAACGACATGGACTTTTAGGCATTTGGGTTTAGTATAGGCCATGGACAAGGAAATGAACTGTGCTGGAGAGGAAATTCAGTTCAAAGTTTTAATTGCTAAATGAAGAAAAAGTAGAAATGTCACATGTACAGTCAATAAGTTAAAAGGTATGGTAGTGAAGAATGTCACAAGTATAAGCGTTTGTTTAAATAAGTATGGAAGTCACGGAGAGAATGAAGTGTGGTGACTAATGTAAAAAGAGAAATTTTAGTATGCGAGTTGGTAAAAAGTTCACATGTATATTTTTTAACTAAAAAGAATAGAATTCAAGAAATGAGCGGTGGTGACATTCGTTTTAAATATAGACTACTGAGATTAGGGAGGTAGCGCCTCTTTTTAAGGTCACACCAGTGTCCTCCTTTTTTTGTTTAGGTTTTAGTGTGGAATGCACTATTAGGTTGTGGAGGTAGCGTTTTGATTAATTAACTATTGTGAGGTAGTGCCTCTTTTAGTTTTATTTGTGAGTAAGGTCAATCCTGTGGGTAGCGCCCTTGTCAGGAATTTTTGTGAGTAGTTAGTGAGAGTTGCACTAATGTCAAGTGGTGTTTAAGTCTAGGGACTTTAGGCATGGCGGTAGTGAATTATTTGAAGAAATCGACGCTTGCCTTCAGGGACAGCTAGTTAAGTTGGAAGAAGTGTGTTGCTGTTAAGGGACGCCCTCTAGTAAATACTTTGGCGGAAGTTAAGGATGCTGTTCAAGATGAGGAGTCGCATGGTGATTTGCTTATCTTTATGTGTCAATCATGGCTATTGCTTTCTGGTCAGGGTTTGATTATGGGACTGGATAGTACTGCCATTGAGAAGAGTGATAGAGTCAACCATATGTTTTGTAGGTGGTCTCGGAGTTGTCTGGCCAGCATCTTCAAGTTGTTTTAGGTTCTGTACACCATGGTATGGTTAGGTTTTGTTCGATTGGCTTGGTCCGTTTGTATATTTGTGTTTCTGACGCATGCATGCTCTTGGATATGTGTTAGTGATGGTTGTAGAGTTTTACTGAATCTCCCATCTGACTATGGTGATTTTGTGGTCATCCTGGATGACTAGTATTGCATCAGGATGACAAGTGGTGCTTCAGGGTGGCAGCCTGAAGGCTCTCCTGTGGCAGGGGCGGGCAGAAGGACAAATGTTTTTTTGTGTAGGTTATTGTATTGTGGGGTAGGTATGGCCTTGGATCTGGGCTGGTTGGTGTCTAGAGTGGGAGTCTAGAGTTTGCCCGTGGCAGGGGCAGACGGAAGGTGATTAGTGTATATAATGATGGTGCTTGAAGAATGATAGGCAGAGTTCTGGAATTGCATAGCTGAGGCATTTTCATGTAGAATATACTATTTTGGTCTGGGTGGGATGTGTGTTGTTAGGTGGTTTCAAGCCTTGTGAAGTACTTGTTTGTGAGTGTGTTCGGTAAGGAGGGAGATGTTTTGTGAAGTACTTGTGTGTGTTTGGTAAGGAGGGAGATGTGTTGTTAAGTGCTTGGTTAGTCTGATGGGGTTTGTCATGTGATTTATGACGTCACCTGATTGCCTGTGGAATGTTGATGTATGAGTGGGAGAATGCTGTGGTGAGTGTTCTATGTTGAATCAGTTGGGCCCTCCTTCCCTGGGTGATGGGTGCCGGTGTCTTTATTCTTATGTCTTATTCCTGATGTTTTAATCCTGCAATAATTAACTAAAGAAACTGAAGTAAACTTACTAAGAAGTAACCTAAAGCAGCATGGATCTTGCTTTATAACAGTAGGCAACCCAGACCACTCCACAAAACGACAACTGATCCAAGACACTGCAGCTGGATCATTACTCCAACTCAACAGCAGGGAGCATGTAACACAGATTTTGGGGAATTGCACAGCATACCAGTGGTGGACGAAATTGATGAATTTCATTCCAAGGGAAAATTTGACAATTCCAGGTAAAATTCACCCTAGCCATCAATTTTGCCTGCGGAGCGAAATTTGCTGTTTCAGGCCTTGCCCAGCCTTACATTGTTTTACTTTTTATTTTTTTTTCCATTAAAAAAGTATGACGCATCGGATGTGATCACCGCTGAAATTTAGTTTATCCATGGAATTTTGATTTTTAAACTGGTTTGGTTACTAAAAGACATACATTTGGTGAAAAAAAATCAAAGTAGCCGAGAAAAAAGAAATCTACCCAAAAATGTGGAGGAACAGGGAAAAACCCTCCAAGCCGGCGAAACTGAATTGGTGGTAATCTTCCCCAATTTCGTTATGCTGGTAGTCATTTCGCCCACCCCTCCTTTCTATATGATATGATATGGCATTTATAAACACACCTATACACAAGTGTTTCAAGGCACTATCAAAATAATAAACCACATCAAGGTGCGCTGAATGGCCCAGAGAGCCTTCCAAGGAAAAGGATCAGAAATCATTCAAATCAAATCTCAAATTATCAACCAAGTACAGATCTAAGGTCCAGAGATGACATTCCAATAAAAAACAGGAATTTCAGCAAACTGAGGCATTGCCTTCTCCACTATGGTGACCCAATGTCGGAACCTGCTACCAAGGGCAATCCACACATTTCAGGACAAATCGAAAGACCTAGCTTTGCAAAGCATAGTCAGCAAAAATTAGCCAACTCTCAAACAGCACCTCTCAATCTAGCAACCCCACATACAGACTACCATGAGGAAATGAAACACTTGCTGTTCCAGGCCGCCCATTACCAAAAGAACTAATGGCACCTTGAGAACAATACCAATGACTAGAATAGGTCATCACCTTTGGGCGGTACCAACACGAACAGCACCTACCCTTCTTTAACATCAAAAACGCAACAAAGGACATCGGCCAGCCACAATTACAAAAAAGCTCAACACCTTTCACTACAAGTCGAACAGTGGCATCAGGCGCTTGTACGTGTCACAGGTGGCTCAAGAAACAGTCCAAGTCTTCAAGACGGCTCAAGGGTTTTTATTAAGATCTTCATGAGCCCCATGATATGATATGGCATTTATAAAGCGCCTATAGACATGTGCTTCAAGGCGCGACAAGGTAAGTGAAGGGGAACAGAGGGAGGACAGAGACAACGATCTTACTAGGCCAAGCGATAATAAGATCACGCCAGTGCAGAGGGGAGGGGGAAAAAGTACCAGGGGAGAGGGAGGGGGCAGTGCTGTACATGGGATCAAATAATAACAAAAAGTGCGGCCAGTAGGTGGCAGGTGCAAGGGTATGTGCAGATAGCGGGTGTCCAATAAGTGCAGGTAGGGGGACTGTAGGGCTACAGATACAGACCCAAGTGTAAGGGTTGCCAGGAGTCAGTGTGTGTGTGTGTGTGTGTGTAGCAGGGCGGGCAGGGACCTGGGCCCGAAATCCGAGGGTAACCAGTTGATCAGTGCAATATCAGACAGGAGATAAGCTGGGGAGACCATCCCTCTCTCACTAGTCTAGCAAAGTCGCCCCACAGCCCAAGATTAGTAAGTACTGAATATTGACCCCAAGATTCGAAGTTCTGACTGCCACTGAATGTGAAGACCTAAAAGGCGCTTGCTTTTCCTATACAACATGCATTACTCACCGTAATAGCATTTCTGATGATTGCATCTGCTTCGATTCACATGCTGTGCATATAGTCTGACATCTAGTGGTAATCGTGGATTATTGCATCTTGTCTTTCGAGAATCGAAAGCGGATGTCGACATGGGCATCCTTGTAACACTATCCCTAATGTGACATGTAGTGTACCCAAAATCACACGTCAAGGTCCCTCTGGTTGTGTTTTTTCTGCCGCGAGGGAGCCTTATGACTATCGTGAGTGAGTACAGATAGAGAGAAAGAGTAGTAAGATGTCTATGTTCCTTCTACCTCGAACGGGGAGGAAGGGTAGGTGCATGTGAATCTAAGCATTTACAATCATCAGAAATGCTATTACGGTGAGTAATGCATGTCTTCTGATGCTTGTGGATCTGCTTAGAATCACATGCTGTGCATAGACTAGCAAGCAGTACCCTCAGCTGGTGGTGGGATGTGAGAAGGAAGAGTATTAAAGAGATGTCTTGGTACCGCTTGTCCCACCTGAGTATCTAAGGAGTAGTGTTTTGTAAAGGTGTGTATAGAACTCCAGGTTGCTGCTTTACAAATGGACTTGAGAGGAACAATAAATGGAAGCTGTTCTCAGAGTAGAGTGTGCTCTAGGTTTAAAGGGCAGATCTCTCTATTCCATGTCATTTCATTGCAGGATTAACCTTCGCTGGGTTTTTCTCTGTGGAAAGTTTATCGAGAAAACTCATCGAATTGGGTTGGAGGGTTCCCCTCCCAACCCCCATCCCTTTTAATTTTGTTGTATTCCCAAAATCCCACATCCCAATATAGGGGTAGCCCCCATCCAAAAATGTGCTGAGTTTTTTCGATAACATTTCCGCTGAGAAAAACCCAGCCAAGGTTAATCCTGTGATGAAAGGACGTTGTACCGATCGCTCTTGGCAAGAGTGTAGCAGAGTGTGTTGTAATTTGCAATCCACTTTGAGATGGCTGATTTAGAGACAGTGTCCCCTTCTCTACCAGCTGCCACTGAAATGAATAACTGTTTAGTTTTCCTTCGTGGTTTAGTCTTTTCTAGATAATATGTGACTGCCCTGCACACATCAAGTGTGTCTAGGCTTTTTTTCTGCCACGTTAGTGGGGTTCTGGAACAGTGTGGGTAGTTCCATTGATTGGTTCTCATGGAACTTTGAAATACATTTTGAAGCAAACCTTGGATGAGCGTGAAGATCTATCTTGTCTTTGTGAATTGTGATAAATGGGTCTTGAACTGAAAGGGCCTGTAGTTCACAAACTCTTCTTATTGAAGCGACTGCCACCAGGAAGGCGGTCTTGTGAGTGAGTGCTTTAAGGCTAGCCTTATGCATAGGTTCAAAGGGAGATCCCATACGTCTAGTTAATACCACATTTAGCTCCCCTCTGGGAGCTGGGTTAGAAATAGGGGGATGAAGTCTTTTAACACTTCCATAAAAGCCTTGATCTCTGGGATCTTCCACCACAACACCTATTTCTGGAACGTAGTGTAAGCTGACAGTGCAGCTAGGTGGACCTTCAGATGAGTCAGGTATAAGACAATATGTGCTGGTGAGCAGTCTGTGGGATTGATGCTCTTTGAATTGCACCAGATAACAAAGCGTTTCCATTTATTGGCATAGCAATGTCTAGTGCTAGGCTTTCTTGCTTCTCTATGTTGATGCATCTCTGAGGAAGTTGGAGGTGCCCGAACTCTATCACTTCAGGAGCCAGGCCTCCAAGTTGAGAGTTTGTGGGCATGGATGTAGAGTCTCCCCCATGTCTTGTGATAGCATTTTGTATTGGCAAGGTAGCTTCATCGGAAGAGAGATTGACATCACTATCAGATGGGAGTACCAGGGCTAGCAGGCCCACATTGGGGCAACCAGAATAATTATGACTGTTTCCTGCTGCACCTTGTGCACTATCTTGTTGAGCAGGGGAGTTTTTTTTTTGGGGGGGGGGGGGGGGAGAATACACATTTTCCTGACCATGTTATTCAGAGACTGTTCCCCTTGGAACGGTTCTGAGGGTACCTGGAAGCATAATCTGGGAATTGTGCGTTCTCCAGCGTTGCAAAGAAGTCGATCTCTGGGAAGCCCCATTCTGCGAAGACATTGGAGACGAAGTCTTAGTGTAATCACCATTCATACTATGTGGGTAGTGGGAAGTCTCTGCTGAGCAGTTCCCCTGGAACGTGTTGAGACAGGAGAAACATTTTGTGTTTGAGAGCCCACTTCGATATGTTCTGAGACAGTTTGGATAGCCCTGGAGAGTGCGTGCCCCCTGTTTGTTCAGGTAATACATGGCCGTGGTGCTGTCCATGAGGACTAGTAATGTCTTCCCATGTACAGAGGCGTTGCTAGGGGGGGGCTGAGGGGACTATAGCCCCAGGTCTTTTGGTTGTAGCCCCGGATAGAATCTCAGGGAATACAACCAAAAGGCTACAGCTAGCCCCGAATCCTGCCAGTCCCAACATTAGCTTAGCCCCCAATCTTTTCTAGATCTAGCAACACCCTGCCCATGTAGTTGTGTTTAAACAGCTTTCAGGGCTTTGAACACTGCAACACGTCTAAAAGGTTTATGTGGTTGGATGCTACTGCGTGGGACCAAACGCTGTGCACCGTGAGATGAAGGAGGTGACGCCCCCCCACCCCGTGAGAGATGAGTC